>NC_143395.1:390068792-390375061 GCF_052110815.1 Crocodylus siamensis | reverse complement strand
CCCAGCCAGCCCTTGTCACAAACTATACATGTGTTTCAGTACAGTTACTCCACGGTAGGATAGTACCTTCCCTGACGGTACTGTCTTACAGTAGAGTTGATTAGTTTACTGCACCCTAAAACCAGCACGTGTAAAATGTGATGCTTTACTGCAGAGCTAATTAGTTTACTCCACCAGTAGATGCACCCATTGGGCACGTCTATACCAAGTTACTACATCACCATAGCAACAAGCTATGGCAACATGGAGTCAGTGGGCATGAACAGTGATGCAGCCACTACGGATGCAATTGGGCATACATGTAGTTAACTAGTGGGACTTCTTGCCACAGGAGGTTCTGGAAGCAAGTAGCATAACCAGATTAAAAAAGGAATTAAGACAAATTCATAAGAGAGATCCATAGGGGGGGGGCTATTAAAAAGAACAATCAGGGCTATATCCTCCGACATCCTTAAACCAATGATAGTTGATGCTAGGCAGAATACAAACAGGAAATGGAACACTGTAGACATGCCCCATTCATATACTCTTTATAGAGCATCTACTATTTACTATTGGAGAAAAGATATAGGGAACATTGGTCTGATACTTCTCACGTACCCAATGTCTCTTTAATACCAAATGCATCAGAGACATTACTGTAAATCTGAAGTCATGCCACTAAAGCCATGGTGCAACTACACAAGACATTTACTGTGGAACAGACTAATTAGCTCCATGGTAATGTCTTGAATCTACACATACAACCCTATTACGCCACAGGAACTAATCAACTCCACAGTATAGAAGTGCTTGTATATACAAGAACTATCCTACTGAATAGTTATTTACTGTACAGCAACACATGTAGAAGCTGACCTGGGCATAAATTATGCCTGGTCAGCCCAGCCAGCAGGGCACAGCCACATGGCTCAGCAGCTGCAGGAGTCTTGTGGGCCAACCAGCTCCTCTGCTGCCTGACATAGCCACCCACTGCCCACACCAACCCCCATGCCTCCTGCCAGCCAGAGCTGCCCCCAGGAAGCTGCAGCCAGAGACTGGGGCTCCCCATGGCTGCTACAGATGAACAGAGCAGGGCAGCAGCAGCCCTGGCCTACACTGCTCTTCCCTGGTTCAATTTGCTGCTGTCCCAGGCACATGTGTAGACGCTACACCCTGAAGTAGTTTATTGCAGTGCAAATTGCTCCAGTTTGTTCAGTTGTATGAGTTGCATGCATCACCATGCCCTATTCGAAGCCTATAGGGAGGGAGTTTCAAGCAGGTGGAACACCATGTGAAGAAGTCTTCTCTCTGGCCCTAACCTAGTTTATGCAGTTTTTTTCCAATGACTTTGTAATACAAAATGCTAAAAAACAACTTTGGAAGCTAGGGCTCATATTCCCCTGCCAGACCAAGTTCCAGTTCCTTAAGATAGTCAAGCATCTTGTTTTGTATGTCCCCATGATATTTTTCCCTTGGCCTAATCTCAACAGGAATCGAGTATTCTGGGATCTAGTGATTCTGTTATGTGGTATAGGTTGAAATCACTTTAGGAAGAGGTGAGCTTAGAATCTGGATCTTCCATACCCTGGGTTCCTTAACTAGTAGGCTAAGGTGAGCACTTCTCTACACACTCAGTGTCAAATAAATCATTAGTTATGAGTTTTGGCCACCTAATTTGGGGGGGTTATTTCTTTGTGCCACATTGAAACATAAATGTAGTTGGAGACTTTGAAGAAGTACTGAATTGCTTCTGAGCTTATGCATTGAGAACATAGTTGCAGAAGACAAAAATCTTAGAAATTCAGCCACGTAAGCAGGATTCAGGCTATTACCTATGATTAAGTAAAACACTCAGGCAGTTTAGATGCCTACCAACTACAAAAGTAATACTTATACAGTTTAGCAGTGAAATAGAGGCTATTGCATCTACCAAGATCTTTAGCATATGCAGTGTAAATAGCATAAATTGGAACTGAGTTATTTCAAAGGCCAAGTAGAAATTAGACATCCAGTTTCCCCAAATAAGATCTGGGCTTCACTGCACTAGGTACTGCATATGCAAACTGTATGAGAAAATCCATGTTTGAAATTCTTAATGTCTACATGGACAAGACACAGGGACAGAGTTAAAGCATGGAAGTATTCCTACTATAGAGATGGGCAACTGAGGCAGAAAAACATTTAATGCAATAATTATCTTCATTATGGCCAATATTTGTTATTCTGCATGTCAGGAGCTCCTATTAGAAGTTATTCCTTGTATTCATGATTATCCTGTTATGATACAGTCTCCTGTGATTCTTTAAGTGGCAAATAACCTTGTGCAACAAAAATGGTATCCATGAATATTTATGGAGGTTCCATTTATGCCATCACAACTCCTCAGAGGACCGACTATAAAACAGGATAAGAAATAAAAAGTAGATCATGTTTATACATATAACAACAACAAAAAACCTCATTAAGTTAACATTTAAAAAATAAGAAAACTTTTTTTGCTAGGAATTGATCAATCAATATAATACAATACAATAGTCGTTTACAGAACAAAACTCATCCACTAACCTAGTGAAGGGGACTTTAAACTAGGTTCATTAAGGGATGGAAACCAAAGCCCTAAGGTAAGTAGACAAACAGGAGACCTGGAGGAAGAGCAAGCAGGAGGTGGCAAAAGGAGAGGTGCTCTCATACCTCCCAAGAAAGCAGGGTGCCTGTACACAAATGTACAGAGCCTGGGAAACAAGCCAGAAAAACTAGAAGTCTTTGCACAGTCATGGAACTATGATATGATTGAAATAACAGAGACTCATGCACCAGTACAGGCTGGAGGCTAACTGGTTGGGCAGCAGCTCTGCAGAAAAGGACCCGAGGGTGACAGTAGACAATAAGTTGAATATGAGCCAGCAGTGTGCCCTTGTTGCCAAGAAGGCTAATGGCATACCAGGCTGCATTGGTATACCAGGCTGCATTGGTAGCTGTATTGCCAGTAGGGCAAGGGAAGTGATTATTTCCCTCTATTCAGCACCGGTGAGGCCAAATCTAGAGTACTGTGTTCAGTTTTGGGCCCCCTGAGACAGAAAGGATGTGGACAAGTTGGAGAGAGTCCAGCAGGGGGTGACAAAAGTGGTGAAGGGGCTGGGGGACATGACTTGAGGAGAGGCTGGAGGGAACTAGGTTTACTTCGTCTAAAGAACAGGAGACAGAGGGGACTTAATAGCAGCTTTCAACTACCTGAATGGGTGTTCAAAAGAGGATGGAGCTGGACTGTTCTCAGTGGCAGTGGATGACAGAATAAGGAGCAATGGTCTCAAGTTGCAGCAGAGGAAGTTTAGGTTAAATATTAGGAAGAATTTTCTCACTAGGAAGGTAGTAAAATACTGGAACAGGTTACCCAGAGAGGTGGTGGAAGCTCCATCCTTGGAGGTTTTTAAAACCATGCTAGATAAAGTCTTGGCTGGGATGATCTAGTTGCAGATGGTCCAGCATTGATCAGGGGGTTGGACTAGTTGGCCTCCTGATGTCCCTTCCAACCCTAACTTTCTAGGATTCTATCCCCATCAGCTGAAATCCTTTGAAAATTGGCTCGAGTTCTTTGAAAGCCCCAGTGAGCATGTGGATAAGAACAATCCAGTTGCTATAACATAATCCAGTTGCTATAGCCTATCTAGACTTTCAAATCACTTTTGACAAAGTCCACATCAAAGGCTCTTACTGAAATTAAGTAGTCCTGGCATTAGGGACAAGGTCCACTCAAGGACCACTAACTGGCTAAAGGACAGAAAACAGAGTAGATATATACCGTCAGTCTCCTCAAATGGAAGGAGATAAACAGTGCGGCCCCCAAGGCTCTTTACTGGGCCTGTGACATTCATACTTTATTTGGAAGGGGGAGGAAGTGTTGTAAGATGTCTAAATTTGCAGATGATATCAAACTTTTTCAAGGTGATATAAACAAAGCTGAGGACTGGTGTTACACTTAAGAGTGTCCACACATTCAAGCAGGAAGACACACGTTAGTGCTAGTAAAAAGTCAGGACTTTGTAGGCAAGGAATATCTCCACATTGTGCTAGGTAATGTGTGATATGCCATCGTGGAACTGCTTCATGGAGATGCCAGCTATGCAGGGATGAGACTGATAAACAGCTGTGTGTTGACCACACAGAAGTTGCAGCCCTATCCAGAGGGCTGAGGCCATAGTAAGCATTACCATGCAACTGCTTAGAAGACTCCCTAACTCATAGTAATGCTTACTATGATCTAAATAAAACATATCCTAAGTATAACATGCAACAAAGTCCTGATTGAAGTACTGTGGAAAGATTGGATATAATTGAGTGAACGGCAGATTAATGTTGGGGCTAACCTCCTTCAAGCTGCATCACAGTTTCAGGTTCTGATTTTTTTAATTTTTTTTTTTTTTGAGCAAGAGACACAAATCAAAAAAAAAAAAACCAAAAAAACACACAGACTGAATGGTAGGGATGGAATGTTGCTGCAAGCACAGTGGTCTTTGCCTCTCATATTCACTCATGCATTGCAAAGCAGCTGTGAATCCTGCTCAACACCCACTTACAACAAGCATATGTTTCTTCTGCAGCTCTAGACTGAAGCAAGCTGCTGAGTCTAGTCTCTGTTGAACTAAATACCAGGAACAACTCTTAACAGTGCATTGCAGAGAACAGGGAAACGTGCAGTTAATTCCTCTCTTCTTGGTGAAACAACCAATGGTATAGATGCATCCACTTTTCCTTCACAGAAGGCACATCTACATGAGACGCTTTATTGCGCAGTAGAGCTAATTACTCCATAGTAAGCACCACTGTCCACACATGTTGACCCTTACTGTATAATAATTTCTTGTACTCAGCAGCAAATGCTTCCAATTTATTATTGTGCAATGACACATGTAGACTGCCAACCATGAGCAAACTTGCTCCCAGTCAGCCAGGCAGCAAGGGTGGGAGATCAATCCCTGCCCTTGGGAGCTGCTTGATGCTGGGTGGAGGGGGCGGTGGGGACGGGAGGGAGGGAGAAGGAAGAGGAATGGGACTCCACCACCAGGAACCTAGCTGGGGACAATATCCACCTGCCCAGGCAGCAGGAGGCTCCAAACCCCCGACCACAATTCCAGAGTGGGGACTGGGAGCTCCCTGCAAGAGGACAGTTTCTCACCCAGCCTGGAGCTGAATGGGACCTGCTGCTGACCAGGTTAGTTCCTGGCCAGCCCTAGACTATGCAAGGAACTCTGCACAGGCAGCCTGGAGATGTCTGGGGACTGTCCTATATCAGGCAGTCCCCAGCCAGCTCAGGACTGCATGTGCAGATTCCCCACGCACCCCATGGCTGGCCAGAAACTGTCCTTTTCAGGGACAGGTCTAAACCCCACAGGTTTTTCCCAGCCCCATGCCCTGATCAATCTGCCGGTGGAGCTCCTAGTTGGCCATTCAACTAGGAGGTCATTACTAGGGGTCTCACTGGCATACCAGAGCAGGGGGCTGGGATCTGCCCCCTCACCCCCCTGCCAAGCTCTTTCTTAGCCCCCTACTCTGATCAGGGAGCCAGGGCCAGGAGCTCCCTCCTGCTAGGGCAGGAGGACATTGTCCCCACCCAGGATCCACCACCAGAGCATGCTCAGGTAGCGGGCAGCTCCCAGGGGCAAAAAGCAATCTCCCTGCCCTCTCCAAAAGACAGTCTAGAGCTCCCCCTGGCTGCTGCAGCATGCTGGTGGGAGCTGGAGGGGGCAAGAGTAGATTGCTACCCAGAGCAGCAAATTTACTCCCAAATCTCCACACATGTAGACGTCTGTCCATATTCTAGGAGTAGCTTACTCTTGAGCAAACCCACCCTGCAGCATTTGCATGTGTAGACACACCCAGAGAGTACTCAATTATGAAGGACAATGCGTGAGGCATACGAATCAGTTCAAAGAGGTAGAATCAATTGCAAAGCTTCTTCTGAAAAAAGTTAATGTTAGCATTCTAACAGCACAAGCTATCACTCAAAAAAAAAAAAAAGAAGTATTCTCTCATTGGTCAGGTTTCCAATGAGTTGTACTGCGTTGATATCTTTACATCAGTGTAAAGCAGGAGTAATTCTATCAATGTCCATAGAATAAACAAAAATCAGTGAAGGTGAGAAGAAAATGGAGAATGAGGCTTTCACTGCAGGTTCCTAGAGTTATACTTCTAGTGACTGCTCAATGGAGAGAAAAATTCCAGCATTCATGCATTATAAATTGCATATGTACAGATGAACCCACAGATTATATAAGTGATTTTGCAAGTAGTCTAAGCATCTGTTCAAAATCTCCCAGGTCTACTCATGACCTAAAGATCTGCTGTGCTTTGATGAATAATGAATACTAATTGACAGATACATAGGCAGTGTTACTGGATCAGAAGAGGTGAATGACATCAGACTCCACACAGGTAACAGTGACAGGCACTGCTAAGGAAAGGTTTTGTTTCGTTTTACAAATGGAAACAAAATTTCAATGATTCACTTTTTAAGCTCTATAGGAGTAGAATTTCACGTGTTATTAGTCAAAGCCATATCCTGCTTCAATGGTTCTCAGCCAAAGTACTGCCACTGCCCCTACTGCTACCCCACATCTCTGTTCATAGAAGACATTTACAGCCAGACTGGGAAACAGCTGCAGCAGGAGCAGTTGCTCTTGCCTGCATTAGGTTTATCCAGCATGGCTGTCTGGAGAAATAGACATTTGAGAACACTTTTCTATGGATTTAATCTTCAGACTGCCATTGCTGCATGAGGTTTACTTTATGCAGGTGTGAGCTCCTGCCTACATGACATTTACCTGATAAAATAGGTAAGCCAAGACACTACAATAGTGGTTCTCAACCAGGCTCCTGGTAAAATTCAGAAAAGCTATGGAAGAATACCTTGGGTCTAGAAAGGTTGAGAACCACTGTCCTAAGTATTACAGGCCAAGCAACATTCATTTGTTAAATATTCACTTCTAGCATAAATAAACAAGCCTTGGGGGCTGCACAGGGAACAGTGTTCTGAATAGGAAATCTTTATTCTCAATTATATAAGTAAGCTGAGAATAGAATTTGGATCAACATTTGTCTAAATATCACCACAGTTAAAGAAATAGTTGAGTCTTCTGTTCAAGAATGTTACAAGAAGATCAGCTACACTGGGTACACTCTCCAGGGATTGATTTCCTATTCAGATAAACCAATCTTTCAATAGTCTCTACTCACTGAGGAAAATAGCCACCATACAAAAGTAAAGGCTAATTAGGTAGCCACCATCAACAGTTTACCTGATGTGACACAAACTACTGACTAAAATGTTGAAGTCAGAACTAATGCTGGTACACTATTTTCAATTCATGTCACTGGGTTGGAGAGAAAAAAGAAAGAAAGAAGTGGTTATTAAAATATTACCTTAGGATTCTGGTCTTCTAATTGCTCTTCTTATTCTGATCTTTGCTTCTTGTTGAAAAAAAAGTGAGATTTTCTTAACAGTAACTTCTTTTCACCTTTATTCATAAGTATTTTAAAATATTTTTCCCCTCGTCAAACCAGCATAATAGCAGTTCCTGAGGCAACTATCAGCTAGTATAGTCCCCTGCACTATACCAACGTGTAGTCCTAGGCTAGGGACAGACATTCAAAAAGCCTGAGCCCAAACTGATTCAATCTTTGCAGGTTAGTCAAGCCTGGCTAGGCTAAGTCAGTTTTGTAACTGGACATACATCCCAGAAATGCAGGCACATGCCTGCAGTGGCTCAGGCTAGAGACCAGGGGATGCTAGAGCAGCCCTCCCTTCCTCCCACAGCCTGGAACTGAGGAGGGCATGGCCAGGCTCCGGCAGGAAGTTCTGATTAGCAGGGAATTAGCTGAGTGATGAACACCATTATCAAGAAAATGAGGGACACCACATGCTGGCTACTGTCTGTGCTGAATCAACAAGTAGCTGGTAGTCTGCTAGCTAATACACAGACACCTCCCCAGTAAGGCAGAGGGGAAGGAGGAATTCCTGCTTAGTAGGGAGTGGTGAGGGGAGGAAGGAAACAGCCTGCAGTCTCTGGAGCTGGAGCCCCGGAGGAGAGGGGAGGGGCCAGCCCTGCTGTGAAGCAGAGAACTTCACCCAGCCCAGAGAGTATGCCAGGATGCTGCGGGAGTCTGGTTTAGCTTAAACCAGCAAGGAGTCTGGGACAGACAGTGCATCAATCCGTTTGAGCCAAATCAGTTAAGTTTGATACTACATTCAACCAGGTTTATCTCAAACTGGTTTTAGCCAGCCAAACGGGTATGTGCACACTGAACATCTGTTCTGTTACAGGTTTAAGCCAGTTTCTGATCACTTGAATTGGTTTATGTGTAATGTCTGTCCCTAGCCCTAATGACAGCTACACACTGCTAGACCATACTGTATGATCTGGACACATTTAAAATACATTTTAAAAAACACATTACAGCTAAAAAAAAAAAGTAATTACAAGACATTTTTAAATCACCCATAGAGTTGATACCCCATGAACATGTAGTTTCATAGTTAAACATGAGTACTAATCTTCAGGAAAACATACATAGTATATGAAAGTTTTACAAGTCTTATGAAAAGCAATGATGTGAGTCATGAATATGCAAGCAGTGTCCAATGTCAGAAGTTAAGACTTTTAATTGGCTCTTAAGAATTCCTAGAACCCTTTTGATTTGGATCTGCAAGGTACTGAGCACCTTTTCAGCCTCAGGCTTAAATGAAGAGCAAAACACATCAAATTGCTGAATGCAGCCACCTCTCAGACATACCACAGATGGAACATATCAGCTGTTTTACAGTGTATACCCGTCCTATGCAACAGTCTAAGACAGAAGAGGAGGACAAATGTTATATCCAACTGCAAAAGAAATATTAGGTAAGCACTCAGATGGGTATTCTTGATACCTTCAAGAGTTACCTTCTTGATACCTTCTTGCCTTTTACAAAGACAGGAATCAAATCTTAAATTATTATACAAGTTCAGGTCTTTAATTCTGTGTTTCATGCCAACAACATGTCAAGCAGCATAATACTAAGAACAGCCCACATGCTTAAAATTGTGGTCCATTTCCAAGTAAAAGTTATTGGTACTATTAACTGTAAAGTGGGCACATCTACACGTTCAGTAATGCCCCCTAGTTACTGCGCGTTAAGTTTAGTACTTTGTTAACCAACTACTAATTCAATTCACACTAACTCACACTACTGCGCAATAGCACTGATACATTTTTTGAGATGCTTACTGAGCAGTAGCCTAATAACACTACACAGTAGCATATTTACACAGTTTTTGGCTGGCACACTACTGTGCAGTAAGCATCTCATCTCACCCAGCGCGTGCATCTGCATGAGCCAAATATGCAGTAACCACCGTGAAGTAGCATTTAGTACTTGTATAAATCAAGAACTAAATAAAAGCATAGTAACCAGAGTTACTATGCAATAGCACCAGGGAATGCCTTTTTAGTGACACTGCTGTGCAGTAGCCTAATAAGCCTACGCACTAGCGTATTAGTACCGTCTGTGCTGGGATGTGCTACTGTGCAGTATTATTCAGCTACTGTGAAGTTAGCTTCTTGTGTACATACACCCAGAGCAGAACCTATGATATCAAGAGTGGACAAAATGGAGTCCAGCCACCAGCTGGATCCAGCATGTCACAGCAGTCCCTGCCCACATGGCTGGAGCCAGTTTCCATGGAGACCCAAGCAGCACCCACTCTGTGATAGTCCATGGAAATGCCAACCCTACATACCAGCCCCAGCAGCACTGGCAGGGTGCAGGTCAGGGTGGGGAGCTGCTCAGGGCCAGGCTTGGATCTTGCAGCAGTGACAGCATCATCTGGATCCAGAGCAGACCCATGATTTGCTGTCTGCATGCTCCAGGCAGGGACGTGTAGGCAGCAGATCGCCTGCTCCAGACCATGCTGTCACTGCTACAAGATCCAAACCCAACCCAGCCCTAGAGCAGCTCCCTGCCCTGATGTGCACCCTGCCAGTGCTGCTGGGGCTGGTCTCCGTGGAAACCCTGGCCCTGCACTATTCAGTTTGGCTGCTGCTGGGGTCTCTCTCCAAGCCAACCCCAGTCACATGGACAGGGGCTGCTGGGAAATGGAGTCCACAACCTGCTGGATCCAGCCTCTGCGCTGGACTTTGCCTGCTCCTGTATTATACCCATCTCCCACCTGCTGCAGTCTTAGGATTTCCTTAAGTCTCAAATATAGTACTAGTAACAAGATCTTAGATAATGAAACATTTAAAAACAAAAACAAAAACAGCCACAGGCATTATAACTGCAGTATTAAAAGTTCAAAAAGCATCTACCACTAGTAAGCATCTTAGCGCAACCACACTGAATAATACTTGGTGCTTTGCTAGTAGTTTCAGAAACAGATCAGAAAGAGAAAAAGATGCTTCAAGTTTTCAGTGGCAAAATAACCCATATGTAAATTCACTTCAAGACTGAGTGCTTAAGACAAATTTCAGAGCAAATTTTATTAATTGCTACATGCCAACAAGCAGCAGCTATGGCATCAGCTCTGCCACTACGTAAACATAAGTCACTGTTGTGAATAAGTCCCTAGTAGCACTAATATTTAGGATTTTACTTCTTCAAACTTTTATGTAAAAAGTTAGCTACTTAACCAGCAGTTAAAGATGACCTTTCAAAAAATCCAAAATAATAAAAATGAACACTTTTGTTGAAGAAATTTCAGTTATTTATTAAAAATGTTGTATACTGTTCTCCATTCTTAGTGTAGATTTAGAGCAGTTAAAAGGGAGAGAAAAAAAGTCAGATTTAAAAGCATATTTTACTGCTGTTCCAGACTGTTCCAGACAACAGTGTTCAGCTATAAGGCCAACTGCCTCTATTTTGAACAGATAATTTGACAGTACAAAATAACTGTTTCCCAAATTTCAGTTTTAAATCTTTTATATGGCTTACCAAGATGGTCAAATTAAGGCTTCAGGTACAATTTTAGCTTATATGCACAAAACAGATGAAAAAGCCAGCTTAGCTAATTACAGACTTGTACAGTCTAGGTTCTTTTGGTATTTTCAGCTTAATAAAATAATCCTACTTGTTTTCTATCCTCTCATGTATCGTTACTTGCTCTATCAAGTAGCTGCATCTGTTGCCCAAAAGTTGACTGCACTTCAATTGTCATCTTTAGATTTAGCATTTATACATATCTGTTATAAGTGGGATCTGTCAGCATGAATGGCACAAAATCATTTAAGATACACCCATAATGAAAGGCAATACATTCTCCTAAGATGTGTTCTGTAAGACATCATATCCATAAAGTTAATAAAACCCATGTGCATCTGCTTTTTATATGATTCATTTAATACCTAAGTGACCCAGATCTGGGGTCCAAATTTATTTCTCATTACACCTGGGCACCTCAAAATGAATTTGGGTTCAAAGCATCTAAAATTCCAAACTTCAGA
Source organism: Crocodylus siamensis (assembly GCF_052110815.1). Lineage (NCBI taxonomy): Eukaryota > Metazoa > Chordata > Crocodylia > Crocodylidae > Crocodylus > Crocodylus siamensis. Next base: position 390,363,607 of record NC_143395.1, on the reverse strand, counting down.
GAAAACCAAATTAATAGTCCTTTCAATGAGTAAGCAGTCTATATTACCATATTTCAGATCTGCAAATTATGCCTAGAAAGGCAAACAACAAATGACAGCAACATAGAGAGAAAACTGACTTTATCTTAAACTGTCTTGGCTTTTCTCATCTTCAGTTAAAAGAAAGATTGCTCCCCATTAAAAATAAATAAATAAATTAAAAGTACCGAGTATATTAGCTGTACACTGGAGAATTCCTGAGACATCTTCAACTTCATCATTGCCAGAGTAGTCTGTATACGAGCATCTGTTTGATATATTGTGGAAGTTCTTTTCTGCATCCCTGTAACTAGGAAAAAAAATATATGAATCACATATATAGATATTATAGGAAATTTTAGTAGTTTACTGTCTATTAACACATATGCTTTTGGGGGAAAAAAACAAAAACAAAAAACACACATTTTTTGCCTGTTTACAAGATTAGTCTCGTTTAGGATTGCCCACTGTCTGTAAATGTGTGTGCAGCTTATTAAAAATAGGACAAAAACTATAGGCATTTGTAAAAACGAAGCAACAGTAATCTTGATGATCAGACAAAGCAGACCACAGCCACCTGAGAATAAGCATAGCACCCTTCAGGGTGCTCTCATCAGGGCTGTGTGGTTCAAGAGAACTTGTGTTACCTCCACCACACTGCCCAGCCACATGTTGCCACTGCAACCCTTTGGCCATCCCCTGTGTCTAACAGCAACTCACCTTGAAGGTACAGGAGGGAGACAATAGAGCCAAGCTAGGAGGAGGAGAAGCAGTAGGTGGAGCCCTATGCCAGAACTGGGGAGCATGGGCTAGTGGGGGTAAGGCTGGAAGTGGGAGCAGCACTGTGTGGGGTGCTGTTGGGGGTGTCAGAGTATGGGGGTGAGTAAAGTATCCCTGTGGTAGAAGCAGCATGGTTTAAAGCCATTGGTGCAGTCAGATTGGGTTGCCAACTCAAGAATTTTTTTTAAACTTGCTTTTTCATAACAAACATATTTTTTTTTTTTTTACTATGGTTCACGTTAAACCTCTAAATTTGAACTCTGTCCTTGTCACTGCCATTCAGGGCCTAGCAGAAGGATTAAATTTTCATTACATAAAAACATGTCAGTAAAAAACATGCCAATAAAAAGTTTGGCTGTCAGTAAAAAGAGTTTGGCAACACTGAACTTAAATTCTACAAACAGAAAAAAACTCCTATTGATTTTAGTAAATAAGAATCACACTCAAAATATCTGAGCAGACTGCCCCACTCCTTCCACCAACATACTACAATTATCATTAGCAGCCTGAGTGCAATGAGTATGAAAGCAAAAGAAAAAAAAAAAAATGTACCCAAGGACTTAGTAGCAGACAACTCTCCCCTCTGTGTCCCCCTCATTTTTTTTTTATTATTATTCATTAAAAATATCACTAAAAACAAGATTCTATGAGGAGATGTTAAGGGGAAGTATAAAATCTCCTTGGTTGCTCTCAACCTTTCTGGACTCAAGACACTCCTTAGGAAATGCCAGTTCTTAGTTGTCACTATTTTTCTGCACTCCAAAAAAAACAAAACACAAAAACAAAAACAAAAACCCCAAGCACCAGAGCAAGTTTTCTGTTGCAAAGAACTCAGAAAAAGACTAGAACACATCAGAATATTTTTAACACTATGAATTCCTATGAGAAAACTCCAGGTCATTCTTGCGAATTGTGTTCTCGCACCTAACGGTGCCAACATTGCATGACACCTGTGAAAGGATCCCAAGGCACTCCAGGGTCCTGTGGCACCCTGGTCAAGAAATCACCAATTTAGTCAAAGCAGCCAATACATTACATTAATTCTGCAAATGTTAAAGCCTCGCTTTCTTTTTAACTTTCTCCAGAAGAGATCTCAGCAGAAAGGGTGCATATACTATGCTATCAAACAGAAGGTTAATTTTATAACTTGTTTAAAAATTTTTTTAAAAAAAATTAAATCATTGACTAAAGACAGTCCTGTGCTCGTTCCTGCAAGTTAAGTTGTTTTTTAATCAACTTTGCCTGGCTGTTCCTCCCCCCGCAGTCCAACTGAAAAAAAAAAAGAACAAAAAACCAGCTATATAAAAACCAAAGCTTTATGCAAGTGATAATGGGCATAAAGGAAGGAACATATTGCAGTTGACCAAAGCAGTATTATATTAGAACAAAAATAAATCTTAGTGATAATATATGATCAGTGATATTCACTACATAAATAATGTATGTTCATATTAATGTTTTAGTAATGTCTTTATTCATATACAATAAAGTGTGAGTAAAGTATTCCAGCCCAAGAGTTTGTGCTCTTTTAGCCCTTCGAGCTTGGGTGGCGTCTGTAAAACCCAACAATTCCCTCCAGCACACCAAGTTTCAGAATCTCATTGTGAATTTTAAAATAGACCTTTGACCTAACTGGAGTTATAAAAAGGAAAAAAATTACACCTTGGTAATTAAATATAGCCAAGGACACTATTTTATATTTGCTATTTCTCACAGCTATTTCTATTTTCCATTTGCTATCTCCTGAGGACTGCACTCTTCTACACATTTTATTCCTCCTCTGTTTAAAGTGACAAGTTATCTGTGACAATAAGATACTTGGGTGGACAAGGGATAAGCCAAAAGAAGACCAAAATAGGAGGATAGCAGGAATGTGTGATTATTGGTACTGCCGTATTGTTACCCTTTCCTTCCTATTCACTCACTTGAATATTTGTTTCAGTCCATTATTAGAACCTGGTTTTTGAGCTCCGAGCCTGCAAATATCTACATAAGCACGTATTCTTAGAATCAAAGCCTTAAAATCAGAGCTGCCCAGCTTTTAAGTGGCCAGGGGAACATGGTGTGCGAGCTGCACCACAGGCCGTCAGGTTGAATACCATGCAGGTCTCCACCCCTCCGCTGCCCATAGCACCATGCACCTGGGTGCCCTGGCCTCACCCTCAGCTTCCAAGCCGGGGGTTCCCTCAATGTACCGGTCTTGCACCACAGGGGCAAGTACTAGATGACAGAGGAGAGAGGGGGAGCCTGGATCCCCATTCTTCTAGCTGCCCTAGCAGCCAGGGTTAGGGAGAGGAAAAATGGAAGCTAAGTAGAAGCTCAGGGGCTGCAAACTAACCCCCTGCAGGCTGCATATGGATGAGTTTGATACCCCTGCCTTAAAATCATAAACTCTTTGGCCACATTCAGATGAGCGCGCACATGTCTCCTGCCTCGCGGCAAACCCCTTTGAGACGAGGCAAGAGGCACATATGGGAATGAAAAAAAGGCTCCCCGACCCCTGCCCTGCCCTCTCCCTACTAGACTCCCTTCCCCTTCAAGGCCCCCAACCCCTGCCCTGCCTGACCCCTCCCCCTGCCAGACCCCTCCCTCCAAGGCCCCCCAACCCCTGCCCTGTCCACCCTCTCTCCCCACCAGACCCCCTCCCCGATCCCTGGTGGATGATGTGGACACTTGAGGCAACAATTGGGAGGCTGGGGTGAAGCATATGGGCCTTGCAGTGGGGGGTGGTAGCCCCTGCAGGGGCCATTTGGCCCCTGTTGAGGGAGCTGTACCCCCTGTGGGAGGGCAGAAAAATATATATTCATGAAACATGCATTTAGCGTTCACTTTATTATTATAAGAAACATGCTTTAACACTGTAAATATATCAACAAAACATTGTCCAACTGATTGCTGTCTCTGTCTCTCTCTCTTTATAGTGGTCTTTTGTTTTACTTGTGGCAGAACATGGATTTGGGGTTATTTTACAGAGTGACTTTGGGATTTTTATTTTTTTTCCTTTTTTAAAAATCAGGGATTTTTCAGTTTTCCAATAAGGAACACCAGAATCCCTGCTAGGGAGGCCAGTGACAGGACCCTGCCTGCTCAGAGCTGGCACCTTGGACCCAGGTGGCTGTGGCTGATCTCCTGGCCAAATGGGGCCAGGAGGACATGCATGCCACCACAAGTGAGACATCTTCTGGGCAATAGCTGCCCAGATGGCCGGGCAGGGGGCACATGTAGTAGTAGTGCTGCGCAGAGGCCAACCCTGCAACCACAGTCCACTGGCAGCTGGCCCAGAGAGGCAGATGCCTCTACTGGCTCTGCAGTCCTCATCTGGGTCTGGCAGGTGCATAACAGGTCACAGCCAGGCAGCAGCCCCCACTGCCAGACTGCTGCAGTGGGTAAAGGGAGCAGGGAACTCTCCGGGCTGTTCCAGCAGTCCAGCTGGCACAAGGGGTAGTGTCCCCAGGTACCAACTGGCTGGACCCCAGAAGCTCCTGAGAGCTAACAGCCCTGAGCTACTTGCCAGAGCAGCTTTTTAAACTGCTAGGGCCAGAACAGGGCAGCACTTTATACTGTTGGGGACAGCACAGGTTCTGGCCCTGGGCTCTAGGTTCCCCTGGCTGCAGATCCAGGAACAGCCAGGCAGGGTTATTTTGCCCCAGGTGGCACAATTTGCTCCACAACAAGGTGCATGTCCAAGCACATGCACCAAGGCAAAAAGGCCCGGCTCAAATTTGCACTGCTTCTATTTGAGCTGCTGCAAGCGTACGTGCTTGCATGTGTGGATGCACCTTTTGAGGCAGGGATTCCCATTGGCAGCATTTTTCCTAGTATCTAACACAATCAGGCCCTGTGCTAGGGTTATCATATGTCCAGGTTTTCCCAGACATGTTCTCTTTTTGGGTTTTCCCATCTCCATCCAGCCATTTTTTTTCTTAAATAATCAACAAATGTCTGGGATTCTGCTCTGCCTCTGCTCAGCATCAAACTTGTTTTCTGGCACTTTCAGGCTTGCCCTAATAAGGAGCTGCTAAGCAGTGGATATGGCTGCTGCTAAGTCTGTTGTGGTAGGTGGAGGGGGAAGGGAAGGGACATGAGGGGGCAGATCAATGCCCCCACAGTGAGGGACAAGCTGCCCAGCTGGGGCAGGAGGGCATGGAACTCAGGGAGGGGGGTGGGGCAGAGTGAGATGTGGGTGCAGCTGCACTGGGAGTGGGGACTCTGCCCTGCTGCTGCTTGTCCAGCTGAGACAGGGGAGGGGGGGGGCATGATGCAGGTGCAGCCCACTCCGAGCACAAGGGCGAAGTGGCAGCAGGGCATAGCCCCCACTCCCAGCACTTCTGCATCTGCATCATGCACGCCCCCAACCCAGCTGGGCAAGTCACAGGGGAGCACAGGATGCAGGCACGGCAGCTCTAGGAGCAGGGTCTCTGCCCTGCTGCCACTTGCCCAGCTGGGGTGGGGGTAGGGGAGGGTGCGATGCAGGTGCAGCTTGCTCCAGGCAGAAGGGGGCACGTGGCAGCAGAGCATAGCATCTGCTCCAAGCACTGCTGCACCCACATCTCATGCCCCACTGCCCTGGCTGGGCAAGCAGCAATAGGGCATAGCCCACCGATTGCCCAGCCAGGGCACGGGGGCATGGGATGCAAATGCTGCTACCACTTGCCCAGCAGGCGTGGGGGTGCACAAGATACAGGTGCAGCAGCACTGGGAGCAGGGGCTATGCCCTGCTGCTGCTTGCCCCCTTCTGCCTGGAGCAAGCTATGCCTGCATCACACCTCTTCCCCCAAGCCAGCTGGACAAGCAGCAGCAGGGCATAGCCTACCACTTGCCCAGCTGGGGCAGGGAGGCATGGGACGCAGCTGCTGCCGTCACTTGCCCAGCTGGGGCGGAGGGGTGCAATGTAAGTGCAGCTCACTCCAGGCAGAAGGGGGCAAGTGGCAGCAGGGCATAGCCCCTGCTCCCAGCACTGCTGCACCCGCATCCTGCACCCCCCCTCAACCCCAGCTGGCAGCACCCACATCCTGCACCCCCCCTCAACCCCAGCTGGCAGCACCCACATCCTGCACCCCACACCGCCACCCCCCATGGGCATGGCAGTGGTGGAAGCAGGTCTTTGCCCTGCTGCTGCTTTCCCCTTTCTTCCCGTAGTGAGCCACACCTTCATCATGCCCCCCAACCCCAGGCTGGGCAGGCAGCAGCAGGGCATAGCTCCCAGCACTGCCATGCCTGCATCTCATGTCCCCCTGCTCCCCTCCCCAAATCCTGTGTCCCCCAGCCCCCCAGGCCAGGCAGCTTGTCCCAGCCCCAGCCCCTCCCTTCCTGTGGGACATTGATCTGCCTCCCCCCACCACATCAGACTTACCAGTTGGAGGCAGCTGTATCCAGCATGGTAAAGACTGCTGGCTGTTTAGTCTATGGCCGAACCTCCAAAGCGGCACCGAATCTTTTCTGAATTGATTTGGAGGCTTCCAATTCCATTCAGATCTTTTTATTGGTCTCCCAATTCAATTTGGATTTGGAGATTTTTCTGCCAAATTGGGCCAAATCTCCTCCAAATTGAATCAGCTACCAAAGCTTTGCACAGCCCTAATAGCTTTACAGGTTTAAACTCATTTCTGATCACTTAAGTTGCACACAAATTGGTTTATGCCCATAGCCTCAGTCTTTGCATGGGAGCAAGGATGGACAATACAATATTTTTACTTATAAATCTATGTTTTATTTCCTTCAGAAGAGCCATGAAGAAGTCACACTAAACTTATATACACAGCTGACTGAAAAATCAGGCTCTGTAGCAAATCCAAGAACAGGGTGGGAGGAGGTGTGGCCCACCACTTTGGCGGTGAGCCCTGGCCTCACTACCAGGCTCCTGCTAAAGCTCTGAGTGATTAGTGAGCTCTGAGCTCACCAGCTTATCAGGGCAGGGTCTGGCTAGCACCCTTTCTTTGACAGTGTTCTGGAGCCCTGGGGGTGATCACTGGTGCTTTCACCCTTCCCCTCCCTCCAGTAGGGAAAAGGAGAGGATGAACAGTGGTAGCAGCTCTTGCCTTCTGGACTCCTGAACTGCATGAAACCAGAGGCTCTAGTTAGACTTACACTGACAGCTCAAATGCAACACAGCCAAAGGGAGGTGGCAACTGCACTGCCACACCCCTCTGGATCGACCCCCAGCTAGGGCCATTAATGGTCTGAACTTTTTGGGCTTTTAACATTTGTGTACATACAACAGAAATACCTTAAAAGAATGTATTTACAGTGAAGCATTTATTTTAGTATTTTTAACCAAGGAAAGGCTCCATGCAATTATTTTATTTTCCTGTAAGATTTTGTATGGACAACAGCAGTTCAAGGTCTTCATCTGTAGTTGTCAGCCTATATTCAGGGAAGTATCTGTTTTTCCTCAAACTGAACCTAAAAATGTGGGTAAGCTTTACAGTTTCATAGTTGGTAGGGTCGGAAGGGACCTGAGCAGATCACGAAGTCTGACCCCCTGCCATGGCAGGAAAGAGTACTGGGGTCAAACGACCCCAGCAAGGTGTTCATCTAACCTCCTCTTAAAGACCCCCAAGGTAGGAGCCAGCACCACTTCTCTTGGAAGCTGGTTCCAGATCCTAGCCGCCCTGACAGTGAAGTAGAGCCTCCTGATGTCTAGTCTGAATCTACCCTCTGCCAGCTTGTGATCGTTATTTCTTATGTGCAGGGTTAACTTATAACTAGAATGGTACAGTAATTTCAGTTGCTGTGAGAGAACATAAGGAGGAAGACTCATTTGTTATAACTATAGTTTCCTCTAAAACATACTCAAGCGCTCCTTGTGAGCAGGATTAGAAAGACTGGTCACCCAAGCCAATGACATGAATGGCAGAAATAAATTAACTCAGTAACTGTCAATTATTATTTATGGATATCTCAGATCACTGCTAGAATCTCTTGTACTTACCCAATAACTTGATGCTCATAATACTGCAGCGTCCTTTGGAGAGTCTGCCGTATGGTTTGAGGCTATAAAAATAATAATAATAAAAATGATTGTGAAAATTACTATCAGCAAATCATTCTAACCTAGCTCTCAACACCACACCTGAATCACCAATTATTGATTTGTTACTCAATACATTGGGTTTTCCAACTTCATACTTTTTCATCTTATACCTGCCAGGCTCCCACGGAGTGATGGATATGAAATAACACAAGTCCAAAGCTGGTTTTGTATTGCAAAGATTAATATTTCATTACTCTTTCCATATATTTTATTTTGCCATTTAAACAGCGATGAATTTTATAAAGGCAGCATTAGTTGTGCCAAGTTAAGGCAACAGAAAACACAGCTCTGTAAAATAAAGAAGGCCCTTGCCTTATTACTGATTTTCATAGACTATCACTTGTTACCACATTAAAGATTATTAGCTTCAAATACCATTTAGTAAAATATTATTGCATTGAGATTACATCATATTTTCACTTTTAAAAATCAACAAGAAATAACTGTTTTGTTTAAAATTCTATTTAAGATATATCAGAAGTATTTTTTTTATTATTAAAAATCCCTAAGGAAATACGTTATATTCCGAACTTTCCACTCTCCTGCAGTACGAGGACTTGAAAGAGATGCGAGGGGCTTCAGGTAGTTTTATGCTCTGTCTTAATGACTCCCCAGACTACTTCTTTTATTATTATAAAGTGATATCATAGGCTATTTTAGTGACAAATACTACAAAATATAGTTGAGGTTCTCTTGGTATTGCCCAAATAGGTCATGATGGCATTTAATCTTTCCAGAAACAGGTATTTCTCAAATATATTATTAAATATTTACATTTTAAGGTCCTCACCCATCTACTGCTTCTTACTGCTATAGATAAAGCAACACTTATGTTTGTCAGACAGAGCCAATTTCTGGTATTCCCAATTTGGATGCATGACATGCAGCTGGCTTGTGACCATGCAAGGTCAGAGTGTAACTGAAGCAACTGATATTCAAAGATCACTAGCCTGATATTCGCAGGAATTTGAGATATTTCCCTACATTTCTGGAACAATTTCAAGCCATCTTGAACAGGATCCCATGCCTTTAAAATTAGATACTTTTCATTCAAAACCAAGATGGAATTTTGAGTCTGGAAAAAAAAAATGGCAAGTCCTTGCCAACATCAGGATTAAGAAAGCAGCCCACTGGTAATTGAATCTTCCTTTTCATTCCCATCTCAGACAGGTCAGGATTCCCAGAAAACACAGACCATTATATTCTAGGACTGCACAATTTGCAGAAGCATCTTTTTAAATGGTGAACACCGGGAATTCATCTGTCCTTTCTCTCTTTGATTTGTAGAAATGCAAGAATTTGAGGCAAAACAGATTCAAATCTACTAAAAAAACTTTCTATTGTTCATAAGAATGACTTCTGTTCTTAGCAGGAGTTAAATGAACTGTCTTAGAAAAGCAGACAGACAAGTGGGCTCTTGTACAACCCCCACCCAAGCCACCAAGATTTGCAGAATCAGAGTTAAAGGGCATCTATACACACACTGCAGGGTGGAGCGGGGAGGATCTTTAATTAAAGCAGCTCCGAGAGCCACTAATTAAAGCACCTGCAGCGTCACATGTATTTGGTGTCCCTCACTTCAAAGTGGCGGGGGGGTGCTTTAACAAAAGCTTGTGACATGGAAGCTGCTGGAGCGTATTAACATGCTCCAGCAGACTATTAATCAAGTCTGCTCTGATGCATGTCAATCTGCATGCAGAATAGAGGACTGTCATGTATATAGGTGCTCAAGAAGCTCAGACAATGACCCTCTTCCTATAGTCCCCTTAAACACATTGTGTAAACTCCCATTGCACTGCTCTCAACCCAGATGTCCCTCCAGGAAGGTCATCCACTGAAGGATGGAAGAAATGCATATTGCCAGCAGCCTCTGTGCACTAAAATGCAGTTTTCTTTCTGGTTCTAGATATTAGGAAACTCTCACTCGGTCTTTGGCAATCCTTTGCAGTCAAAGGTGATTGCCTTCCATGACTGCTTTATCTGTGGGTCCAAAGATGACTGATGAAGCCGATCTAGGGTCAGACTCTGTTACAACTTGGACAGGTGTTGCCATTTGGAGTGGGTGGCTCCAGATTCTTGACTTGGTCTGCAACATGCTGTTTCTGCTACTCCCGCTTTTCCATTTCCATAAGGTTTCAAAGTACTGAGATCCTTGCAGCAGACTTCCTTCACTTCGGATGGTCCCACACGTTAATGTTGATGTTGCATTTTAAGTTGTCCTTGAAGACATCCTTCTAGCGCTTTTACTGCCCTCCTCTTGAGCATACATTGCGACTAAGGTGGGAGGAAAAAAAACTTGCTTTGGGAGTCTGAAGTCAGATATCCAGATGATGTGGCCAACCCAGCAAAGTTGATATTGGATCAAATCGCTTTGATGTTCATGGTATCTGCTTGTGAGAGGACACTAGTCTTGGTGTGTCCATCTTCCCACTGAATTTGAAGGATCTTCCACAGGCAACATTGATGGTTCTTCTTCAACAACTTGAGATGTCTCCTGTATGCTATCCATGTCTCAGCTTCATACAGTAAAGGTGGAGATCACAACTGCTTGATAAATCATGAGCTTGGTTTCAGATCTGACCTTTGAACATGCATTTCCTCAGGTGTGCAAAGACTGCACTTGCAGACTTGAGGCAATGTTGTATTTCTTCATTGATGTCAGCCTTCTGTGAGAGACTACTTCCAAGATACGGGCAAGGCCATCCGGGGCGGGGGGCGGGGAAGAAGGGGGTAAGCACACACTACAGCATCATCAGCCTACTGCACCTCAATGATTGACATTAGGGTGCTTTTAGTTTTGGCTCAGAGTTGGCTGAGATTAAACAGCTTACCATGCATTTGGTAGTTTAGCTCCACTCCAACTGGAAGCTTGTTGGTGGTCAGATGTAGCATCACAGCAAGGAATATTTAGAAGAGTACTGGAGTGATGATGCAGCCTTGCTTAACTTCCATCTACTACATGAGGAGGATAGTAAAACACTGGAACAGGTTACCCAGAAAGGTTGTAGAATCTTCATCCTTGGAGGTTTTTAAGATCCGGGTAGACAAAGCCTTGGTTGGAATGATCTAGCTGGGGATGGTCCTGCTTTGAGCAAGGGGTTGGACTAGATGACCTCCTGAGGTTACTTCCACCCATAATTCTTAAAACTTGTGAAGCTCTCTAGCTTATAATTATAACTCTATAGTATTTAACTTTTACATGCTTTGAAACAGTGTTGAATCACTGAGCTGGCTGATGTTTAAGTCTTTGTCAGTTTCACTGCTGCTGATCTGTTGTTAGTGAGGCATACTTTTTTTCCCTTCATATTTCCAAACTAATTCTTATTCCAACTTGTCTGTGCATAAGTCATAATGGCTCTCTAAATGTGCATAGATTAGTTTCCAAACCCCTTCTACTATTTGGGAGAAAAAAAAAAGTGAAAAATAATTCTAATTTGCCATTTCTATAGTATTTTCCTTTCAGTTTGGAAGTTCTCCAGAACCTTACTTTCTTTTCTTAACTGTCTGATCACAGAACTGTATCCCAATTGCATATTCTTATTAAAAGCTGTGAAGGTGAGGAGAAATCAGACTATAAGGGTATAGACAGAAGTGACTATTTTTTACCAGATCTGGACACAGAAAGTAGTCTATAGCTATGGGCAAACACAAGTGCACAGCTATGAGCGCTCCAAAAATGGCTAAATTGGGTGAAAAATCTTACCCCTCATTGCATGATGTATCAGATAAAGACATTTCAAAATGTAGCATCTTTTGTAATTTATGTCTGTGGAGCTCCCACTTGTCACCATTTTCAGAATAGGAGGGGAAAAAGGGAGAGGAGGGAGTTCAGTCTGTGGGGTTTATCAGCCCCCTGGAGGGTGGGGCAGATGTATTTGGAGCCCCTCCACAAGGTGTAGGAAAAGCTCCAATTCACCCACTGCACCCTTCAGAAGAAGGTGGGGAGCCCCAAGAACAAGCTCCCTGTTGCCTTTCCCCTCTCCCATTCTGAAAACAGGGACCTCTTGCACAGAACTATGGCTGTTGCTATGGGAAGCTGGCTGCAGGCTCCTAACCCACAGCTAGATTCCCCACCCCCGGAACCAACAGTGAACTTCTGTTTGATCCGGGGTAACACTAACACAGAATGCCTTGCAGAAAACGTTCTGAGTTACAGCTGGGAGTTGCACTTCTGTCTACACCCTATGAATCATGTTCTTTGACTGAAACACTGAGGTCTAATCACTTAACTATATTCCAAAACTGCCAAAAATGGAAGAAAAGCAGTGAACTTAAGGGCAGAGGCCAGGGAAGGACAGATTGGTAAAGAGAGAGGCATTCTGACAGCCAGTAGATCAACAAAAACTAATGAAGGACTTACGTGGCTTGTCTATACCATAGCAGCCATGAGTCCTAGGGAGGATGAGGACAACAATGCTCCACACTCTCATGGCTGCAGGTACACTCCAGATCCAGAAATAAGTCAATGAGGCACTCTGAACTGGTACCTGTAAACCTAGCCAGTCTCATCTCCATCAGGCCCAAGAATAGCATCACTGATGAGCTCCTGGGTTTTGAATGCTGCAGCAAATATGGGAGGGCAAAGCATGCTCACCTTATCCTAGACAGGGCTGCTGCCATGGTATAGATAGCTATGCTTCACTGGCCCTTAAGAATCTATCTTTCTAACCTAGGAACAGGAGAAGAACTGACCAGGAGGCCACAGAGGAAGTCAGGTAAGCTAGATGTGTGGAAATGTTTTGATAGTACAGCCAGCCCCACAAACCTCAAAATTATGTGCCAGCCCTCCACTGACCCCCGCCCCCCAAAAAAAAAAATCTGTTTTGTTTGTTTTTTGTTTTTTTATATAATAAAATTATGGGCTCTTTTTATATAATTTCTTCAGCCTGAACCTTAAGTGCATTTGGTTAGGTCATAGACTCAAGATTTTCTCTAAAACTATTTGTTACAGGTTTGTTTTGATTTTTCAAAATGAAAAACAAAACAAAAACAGAAAAATGTATGCATCATCTTTTGGTGCTGGCAACTGGGGACTTTAAGAAAAGACACTGGGGACTCTCAGCAATATTGTAACAGCTAGCAACCCAGAGCAAAGCAGAAAGAGTTGGAGATGTGGAACCTTTACTACCAGAAGTCTGACCCCTCCCCACCCTCCGCCATCCCCTCTCATACACACACACACCCCTACCCTACAAGGGATGGTTGTTTGAGGAAATTGAAACAGGAAAGGTTTATCTTGTGAATTATATGTAGGTGCTAGCGTACTTAAAACTGCTAATATTGGAGTTGCATCCCTACAACAATCAAGTAGCTCATCAGGGTGCCATGGCACCCTGGTTGAGAAGCACAGAACTTAATGACAGAAATCGCCTATTAGATCATTTAGTCTAACTTCCTGACACTGAAAAATGAAGTTCTCAAAGTGCTATATATATTATAATACATGCTGGGATCACTTGAATCATTTTTTAATTTCCAGCATGCGTGGGGTAAACAGAGAATCTGTTTTATATTGCAGAAGAAAAAACTCAAGTGGAAGACATAGCATTAGAATGGATTCTGTAGTAACTGTTCATCCTTCAGTGTAACTTAAATCTACCATGTAAAACCATCAGTAGCACTATAGAAGACATGTTAGAAATAAAGGGATATGTGTGCATCAGTTTTTAAACACAAGGTATTCTTTGGGGAAGGGAAAAAGTAAAAGGCACTAAATTTTCAGAACTGAATTGATTTTAGTTTTGTGTTATGCTCCACTGCAGAGAATCCTTAGGGACAAGCTCCATCTTTTTTCCTTCACTTTGAAAGTTTTGTAGTTTGCAAGCAGAAACTTGTAGAAAGAATTACAATCAGAACTAGAAAGACTTCTTTCATCTGAAGCACATTTATAAGACCACTTATAATTACTAATTTACAATTAATAATTTGGAAAATGGGGGGAGGAAGGAAGCAATACATTTATTATCTCAAGCATCTACAGTGGCAAGCAAACTGAGGCTTTGTCTAAGAAGGGAATTTATTCTAGCTTAGCCATATGCATTGTTGTACATCTTCTCAGTAAATTGAGATTGAGACCTAGACAAATTGGAGGATTGGGCCAAAAGAAATCTCATGAGATTCAATAAGGACAAATGCAAAGTCCTGCACTTAGGATAGAACAATCCCATGCTGTGTACAGGCTGGGGGTTGACTGGCTGGGCAGCAGCTCTGCAAAAAAGGAACTGGGGGGTTACAATGGACAATAAGGTAAATATGAGCCAGTGTGCCCTTGTGAAGAAGGCTAATGGCATACTGGGCTGCATTAGTAGGAGTGCTGCCAGGGAAGTGATTATTCCCCTCTGTTCAGCACTGGCAAGGCCACAACTGGAATACTGTGTCTAGTTCTGCCCCCGCCTCCCGCCACTACAGAAAGGATGCAGACACATTGGAGAGTCCAGCAGAGGGCAATGAAAATAGGGGGCTGGGGCACATTGCTTCCGACTAGAAGCTGAGGGAACTGGGCTTATTTAGTCTAGAGAAGAGAAGACTGAGGGGGGATTTAATAGCAGCCTTCAACTACCTGAAGGGGGGTTACAGAGGATGGAGCCAGACTGTTCTCAGTGGTGGCAGATGACAGAACAAGGAGCGATGGTCTTAAGTTGCAGCAAGGGAAGTTTAGGTTAGATATTAGGAAAAACTCTCACTAGGAGGGTAGTACAAGAGTAGAACAGGTTACACAGAGAGGTTCTGGAATCTCCATCCTTGGAGGTTTTTAAAGACTTGGTTAGACAAAGTCGTGGCTGGGATGATATAGTTGGCGATGGTCCTGTTTGAGCAAGGGGTTGGACTGGATGGCCTCCTGAGGTCCCTGCCAATTTTCCATGATTTTGTGTAACTTGATTATTTGCACATGACTTGATATAAGCTACATACCAAGATTACAGTTCTACCAAAATAACTGCTGCTCTCCCTGTAGAACTTAACAACATAAAAGGATTCAATTCACTCTCTCACAGGAGAAACATGCCCCATCCACAGAAAAGGTCTTCCACATTGACACCTGGAAGATTTCGCCCTGCGTAAGAGTTTCCTGTAAGCTCCACACTCCACAATCGAGAGGAGTTCAGCAGCAACGGCCCCTGCACCTCCCCTAGACTAAAGGGACCCTTGTCTAGGAGAGGTGCAGGGGCATTTTGCCCTAGCTTGACTCCACCCAGTCACAGGACGAGTCAAGCTGCTGCTGCCCCACTAAACCTTCTGGAGATGGGAGGGACCCTGGTGGGGAAGGCATAGGGAGCATTTCCTCATCATTCTTCTCCTCTCAGGGACCAGAAGTAGAACAACTGTCCTCTGGCACCTTTCCCCAAAACTAAGGTGACCATGGTCTGGGGAAGCCACAGAGACCAAGGTAAAGGGAGCATCTGCACACTGGAATGCCTGTATGCTCCCTCTCTTAAGAAGATTTCTACTACTACAGATTTTCTGGAAATTTACAGCGACAGCAATAAACACCTGTCCATGGCCATAGGGAAGAGCTTAAAGCAGCTTTGTCTGTTTACAAGAGTTTGCACTGGTGAAGCTGGACTGGTGTCTAGATGTCAACAGCTGAGAGTCTCCAGTGCAGACAAGGTCTACAGTACAGCACTCTAGAAGTGGGAGTTTGCCTTGCTGTTGACCTCTGCTCCAAAAAAACAAAGAGCCTAAGACAAACAAACAAAAAGCCCACCCACAACCATTCCATAATCATAGACAGACACTGACAATGGATGTACCCAGATTTCAAAACCTGGCAGCTTACTCCAGACTTTCATGAAACCATATTATATATTGTAAGCTTCCTTCCCTGCACCAGGAGATAGCAGTTATTGTAGCAAATCTAAGCATTGGATTTGAAATATCAAGTCTCACCAGAAGTGTTAGTTGAAATCTCAAAGTTAATACAATCCTGTATTTCCTCAGAGATAATGTTTTATGCCATCTGTGTGCAGGGAATGAAGGTTATTTTGCAGGGATGTGAAAGCACCTCAGAAATATCAGGGTGTTTCTAAATAAATAAGGTTTGCCAAGATGCTCTTAGTTTTTAGTTTCTCTACCACTACTTTACAGTATCCTATGAACTGCCTGGCTGGCTGGCTACTGCCTTTCCAGCCCCAAAATGGCAACATTCTCTCTCTATGAATAAAGTGGGTTTGATTTTTTTTAAAGGTAAAAGGTTATATATACACACAGGTAAAGATTTGCAAGTTGTTTTACATATGCTAATTGGAAGTGACCTAGTATTCTCTGTGAACTTGGTTTGTAACTTATAGACTTTTTTCTTTTAAATATGATTCCTAGCTGTCTACGGTCTCTGTTCTTTATACAGAGTTCAACAAAGGGCTCTGTGAAGCCAAGAGAGTCAAGCAGGTAAATCAATTACATAATTTGGTACATCTACTGATGTGATCAATTTATCTACACAACTCGCAGGACTTTATCAACATGTGTGAGGTGCACGTGTGTAGCAGAAAGAGCATCCATACATTCCTTGTGTATATGTTACACTTAGATTGTTCTAACTAGGATTAGATTGACCTAAATGCCAAACTGCACACAAGGTCAGGAGGTTAGAATCAGGCAAAAAAATGGCCACCCAATGCAATTTAGTTCATTTATATGCAAATCTTACACTTCTATTGACCTATAGGATTAGGTCAATCCAAATTCCAATCCGTACAGATGTTCAAGGTTAGACTGGGCAAAAAATGGCTGGCCTGATCCAACTTCAGTTCACCTAGGAGGTGCAATACATAGATCAAGCTAGCCTGCGCCTGGTCCAATGTGAATCATAGAAAGTTAGGTTTGGAAGGGACCTCAGGAGGTTTTCTAGTCCAACCCCCTGCTCATAGCAGGACCATCCCCAAACTAGATCACCCCAGCCAAAGCTTTGTCTAGCCAGGTTTTGAAAACTTCCAAGGATGGAGCTTCCACCACCTCTCTGGGTAACCTGTTCCAGTGTTTTACTACCCCCCCAGTGAGAAAATTCTTCCTAATATCAAACCTAAACTTTCCTTGCTGCAGCTTGAGATCATTGCTCCTTGTTCTGTCATCTGCCACCACTGAGAGCAGTCTAGCTCCATCCTCTTTCAAAGCCCTCTTCAGGTAATTGAAGGCTGCTATTAAGTCCCCTCTCTGTCTCCTCTTCTGTAGACTAAATAAGCCCAGTTCTTTCAGTCTTTCCTCCTAAGTCATGTCCCCCAGCCCCTCACCGTTTTGTTGCCCTCTGCTGGACTCTCTCTGATTTGTCTACATCCTTTCTGTATTGGGGAGGCCCAAAGCTGAACACAGTACTCCAGACGTGGGCTCACCAGTGCCAAATAGAGGAGAATAATCACTTCCCTTGATCTACTGGCAACACACCAACCAATGCAGCCCAGTATGCCATTAGCCTTCTTGGCAACAAAGGTATGCTGGTGGCTCATTCACCTTATTGTCCACCATAACCCCCAGGTCCTTTTCTGCAGAGATGCTGGCCAGCCAGTCAGCCTGTACCAGTACATGGGATTGTTCTGTCCTAAGTGCAGGACTTTGCACTTGTCCCTGTTAAACCTCATGAAATTTCTTTTGGCCCAATCCTCCAGTTTCTCTAGGTCACTCTGAATCCTAGACCTACCCTACAGGCTATCTACTACCCTCAGTTTTGGCTGTCATCTGTAAACTTGCTGAGGATGCACTCGATGCCATCTTCCAGGTCATTGATGAACCAGCAACCACCCCCCACAGCTATAGACTTTCCAGATCTGCCTCACACCTCAAACCCATTCGCCCTACCTACCCATCCCAACTTAAATCATGGTTCCTGACATGCCGCCCAGCACCAGCAAATGTGTGTACACATCGGACCTGATCTACAAGTTACACTGCTTAAGGTGAGCCTCATAATTGCATATCAGGTCCTGGGAACATGTATATGTTCACAGTGCAGCCCCAGAGCTGGGAAAGCCCAACAACTCACTCCAGACCTGGGGCTACACTTTCCTTTCCCTACCCCCACCCCCTGGGCCATGTTTTGCCCTCCAACCTACTTGTCCCTGGACAGAATGTCTGTATAGCCAGCACCTGATCTGCAATCACACTGCTTAAATTAAACCACATAATTGTACATTGGATCCCAAAAACATCTGTATGTGGCCACACCTATATCCACTACTCAAACAGTCGTTAGAAAAATGAAATTGAATCCATTTTGGTATTCTCATGGATTATTGTTCAGTAATTATTGGAAACAGCATACTTACTATAAACTTGTAAAGGCTGCCCCTTCTCCTTCAAGTGGTTATAATCTGATATTGCTACTACAGAAGTTATTCTCTTGGTATGCAAATTAGTTGGCAGTGATCTATGCTGGAAGTCTTGTGTCCACATTAGGCTAAGATTTCAAAACATTCCCGGAAGAAAACAAAAACAGACAAACAAACAAAAAAAACCCACATTTACAGGGCATCTTCCATTTACTCTTCATTTAAAGTTCCAGCTGTTCTGTGACTTCAAACTAGGAATTTATACATCAATTTAAAGAGAACCATTTAGGTTCTGTTTTTGCAAACTCTTAGAAGCAATGTACATAAGAGATAATTTTGATATTTATGCGTCTTAGTACAAAATATCCTAAAGCCAGATTCGAAGCCCACTGAATTCAAAGGAAAAAAAGTGTGCCTAGAGAATTGAATAGGCCTTCAAAAACAAAAGGAAACTTTCTAACTAATCAAAGAAACCATCTATCAAAGATGATTTTTACTTAGAATAACATACTTAAGTGAAGAGGAGATAAATTACCTAGGCCATGCAGAAAATAAAAGCAAATGGAAATTTAGTAAGTTTAATGCTGTGTTATGCTGTAAATTTCCTTTCCAAAAGAGCAGTTAAATATTTAAGGGCATAACTTCTTTGGTTTTCATGCTTAATTTCCATTGCATTAAGAAGAGATTCGCTACATCCATCTAGAGGAGTCTATGCCCCTTAGGTAGGTACAGCATATTTTACTTTAAAAAAAAAAAAAAAAAAAAAAAAAAATCAGTGACAAATTATTTCATTCTTATTTTAATTCTGCTTTCAGCCCTGTATTGGATACAGGTCAAGATAAACTGGAGCAAGTGTGAAAAATGCTGCGAGGAACCAGAATCCAGCAGAATAATAAACTATAGTTTCTAGATAATAAAACCCTATTCAATAAGATCAGAACATCATTTTCTTGTCTCAGAATGCTTGAAGGCAGAAAACTCTAAACTGAAAATGAGGAATTTATATCATCGTTCCTACTTACAATTAATCATCATTTATATCAGTATCTAATGTCAAAATTAATCTTTTAAAATGAGGCATAGCAATAAAGCTGGAAGCACAATAGTAGAACTTAAGTTTGAAAGAGATGTACACATGATTAGTCCAGTTATGCTCTCACAAACTAGGGCATAAGGAAAGTCTGCTAATCAAGCTGCAACCTGAATTTCTGGAATTTTCTGCTGGTTCTTAGAAAACAAGAATCCCATCCTATGAGAAAGGTCCAATTGGTTTTGATAAAAGTTGCATCGGATCAGGCCCTGAATTAACACTTCCCATTTCACATTTTAGAACATCTGAAGAAATATCCCTCCAATTTCTTTTCAGATGCATAACTGCATAGGGGATCTTTCCTCCCATATGCAAACGCGGGCTCAAGGATACAACTGTGGTTAGAGTTAAAGGAGTTGCCTATGTAATTAACAAGGACACCATCTGGATGAAGGTCATAAGAGACAGCAGAACCAAGTCAAGGGCTAATGGAAAAGGTACATTGTTAGACATGATCCAGAGAAGGAAAAAATAAATAAATAAATAAACAAACAAACGTATGAAGTAAGCCAACTAAATGGCCAACAAGAACCTGCTGCCCAGGTTATGTTCTTGCGTTGAGGTGCCGAACATAGTCCCTACAAATCACTGAGCAGCCAAGCATGAAAGACTAGGTTTTGTGAGAACCACATAATCCATGTCTGCCAATTACAATAGCCTCTATTACCACTTTCTCATACCATTAGATCTTTGATACATTTGGTAAAGCAATACTCAAGCACAGCGATATCTTGAAACAATGGAAGTGCTTGACATACACTGCATTTACCTGGATGGGACAGCTCCGAGTACATCCTACTTACTCTCTTCTTTCATATAACCCGAGTGCTCTGCTCAGTCCACTTCCTTTCCCTTCAGCCAGAGTCATAACTCACCAGTTTGCAGATAACAGCAGATATAGTAGTTGGCTCCTGTTATTACCACTATCCACTTTTCTCTAGAAAGCTCTCTGCAGGTGCACCTCATTCTTTTCCTATTCACTTTCATTAACAGGATTAGGCCCATGCTGAACAAATTCTAAATGCGCAGTGCCCCTACTAAACTATTCAACAGCCTGCACTGAAATGTTAGCATGTTGAAAGCAGAATTGAGATGACTCAGGTTCCAGGATATTAGGATATCAGGAATCAAGCATTTTCTTGATTACAGCAAATTTACCACACTACAGCAATGAAAAGGGACCTTAAAGTAAGAGTAAGTTGTATTTACAGCCATTTCATGGTGTTTTTACTTAGTCGTAAAGGACAGCCTTAGAATTAATAAAAATTGAAGCCTTAAATGTTTTTATAATAAACTCGTACACTCATAATCCCCAACATGGAAAATGTAAACAGGAGTTTTAGAAAAGAATTTAAAAGACTCAGATGACACAGAAGTGCTAGAAATTGTTCTTCCGTGAAAGTCAAAGTCAGAAGTGAAGAAAGCAATAGGAATTGAGTTAAATTTCAGAGTTTTCAAAATATCTTTAAAAAGCAAAGCTTCACCCCAACCAATACCTATCTGGCCGCCTTCAACTAAATAGCAATTCTCACTGATGGTACAGTTAAAGCAAAATTCAATTCAACAGCTAATTTTCTTTGTATTTTGTATAAAATATTGCAAAGAAGCTTGTGAATGTATTGTTCAGGATAGCTTTTATCTTTTTTCTTAACAAGTGTGCACTTTTCTACTTATGCTTATCTGTTTTATACATATACATACACATGCACACCAGATAAGCTAGAGCTGGCAAGATTCAACCACACTATTCAGGAGCACCAAATTGCCCGTTACGTTTGTTTTTTTTCCCCCGGCACTCTTCATATCACAGCACTCTCACTCCATAGTGCTGCAGAGCTTCCTCTTTCCATCTTCCCTTTGGATGCTCTCTCTCACTCAGCACCTCTGCCCCTTGGTGTTCTTTCGCACTTGGCTCCTCTGCTCCTTGGATACTCCCTTGTCCTCAGCTCTCAAGTTGTATTCTTGTCTTCACAGGTCAACTCTCTATAGCTAATGCTACTTCCAGATTGAAATAATATCACAACAGGGAGCCCTCTGCATGCCACAACAGTATTACTCACAAATACTATTATTCTCCATCCATGAAAACTGGAAAATGATACTACTCTGAACGTGAAACTGAGCCATCTCTTCATTAAAGTGCAGAGCATAAGGTTACAGCTGTACATAAACCCAAAAACCCTAATGCATCTTTCAACTCTGAAAGCATCTAACACTGCATGTTCATGTGTTGCTGCTACATTCCTTCTGGAAATGAAAACACCCAGCATCTTCTTCAGTCTGTATGAGCGTGTTCCTTGGGCTTCGACTTTCAAAATTAAATAAGGGTCACGAACCTCATCTTATACTAATTTTATATCCACATAACTTTATTATATTCAGAGTAATTACTCACATCCGCTAATGTAAATGAAGAGGAAAAAAAGCCATATTAAATATGATGTGATAACTTGACTGTCTGCAAGAAGGCTACTCTACTGTGCTTACTCACAACTGTAGCTGTTTTGTTAGTACCACTGAACAGTTTCAATAAGTAGTACCCACCAAAATAATGACTTGGAATAATTACTACTCATGCAGTATCAAGACTAAATAGTAAGCCTCATTCTCCTCTCTCTCATGGCAGGTTTGTGCCAGTGTGATTTAATGCCTACAGCTGCATTTCTTGACTTAGAACAGAGTAAGGTCAGAATCAAGCTCTAGTGGTAGAATGCCAAGATGCAATGAATATAGGAACTTTTAGGCAATGCATATAAAAAGGAAAAATACTTCTAAACAGTAAGAATTATTGTAATTCTCTCCCAAGGAAACTAGTGGGACGCCTGTTGCTTGGAACATAAAGCCAGATTGGACAACATTCCCCAAATCATTTTGAATGACTAAACTTGAGGATGATAGTGGGGGTGATGAAATGATCTTGAGCTCATGAAAGCTTATACTATACGATTTAATTAGTCTGAGGTGCAAGTCTTCCCTGCTTTCTGTCTGACTTCAGACTAACACTACTACCTACCTCTCTCCAAAACTGCCTCTATGACAGGAAGGTGGATAAGATGATCCAGCAGTGTTTCCCTACCTCGGTTCTGTTTGTTTAGTCTTCAAATGATGCAGTGATAAACTAAAATTAACCTCTAAAGCTGCCTTTTACAGCATCCCACTACAGAAGGTAGCAGTCAAAGCTGTGAAAATACAAATGCTGAGGTTATCAACAATAGTAATGCTAAATATCTAAAAATACTGTACTGAGCTACTTTAGAATGGTTTAACTATATTGGATATAGTGCTCTAATTATAGCACCTGTATTACTACAGTATCAAATAATTTACTTAATTTTATAATAATACAAGACAGGTCACCCGAGAGGTCTTCTATTAAATTCAGCATTGCAGAATCACATTCCTTCTAGAGAGGAAAAACTGCTTAGTGAAATTATACAGCTGTGTTGCATTATTAATTTTCCATATTAAAACAACTGGTTTACCTCTATCTACTTAGTCCAAGTCATTCTGAACAAAGAGCATGTTAAAACGTTTCACACACCAATGCCTTGATTGCACATGGACTGGAGATTAAACAAATAGATACATTTGTTTAATCCAGAGGTGAA
Organism: Crocodylus siamensis; assembly: GCF_052110815.1. Lineage (NCBI taxonomy): Eukaryota > Metazoa > Chordata > Crocodylia > Crocodylidae > Crocodylus > Crocodylus siamensis. The sequence continues at coordinate 390,340,819 of NC_143395.1, read as the reverse complement.
TAATAGAATATAGAAAGGCATAGTGACTGCCTTATCATTCAGCAGATATAAATCAGATTACATATTAACATGCTACCTGTTGCAACTCAAAATCAATACCTTCACCTGCCAAAACAATCTCTGCCTCTTGAAGCCAAAAAACACATTCACCTGCAACTGGAACCCAAGTGAAATGTTCCCATCATGATGCATGTATTTATGGGAGCTCAACAGTTTTGTGGTAAAATAAGTGTAATTCCTCTGCGGTGCACAAAACAACCTAACCCAGACTTGCCTGGGGCAATAATTTCAGAGTCTTTGAAAAGGATGTTGTATGTAACATGCACTGTTCAGCAATTCATGAACCCTCAGCATCCAACATGCCGACTCGAGTACTCATACACGGATGATTTCAAAGAGCTTTTTTAAAAGACTAACATCTCTGAGCGAAGTAGAACAGGTGCAGACCTATAACGCCAGCTATTTTAAAGTGGGAAAACTGAACAACTTTTCCCTGTTTTTAATAGAGAGAGGGAAAAAAAAAATCCAAAGGGGAAAAGTAGTTCATGCCTCCTCTTTGAGAAAAGATGGGAGTGCCAGGCAGGCACAATAAAAATGCAGGGGGATATATAAATGTTTTATTTAAAAAAAAAAAAAAAAAAAAAAAAATCATATTCACTAGTTAAGCCCCACCTGCTTTATAATTACAACTCTTTTTTAATTAAAAAAACCCCTATCCTTTAAAAGCCCCATAGGAGCCCTTTTCTGCACAGATTTGGGAAGGGGTGCTCAGCAATCAGGGCCAGCCGCGTCCGTTCAAGCGCTGCTCACGGAGACGGAAGGAGCCTCACTCCCTCCGGCCCTTGACGCGATGGGCAGAGGAGGAATGAGGAGGAGGCAGCCGGGGCTCCCATTTTTGTCCCCCCGGCCCCGGCGGGGGTCTCGGCACTTGGTTGCTCCCGGTTGAAACGGCTTCAGATTAAGACGCGAATGCAAATGAAGGCCAAACGGCAGGGGGGGGCGGCGGAGATGCCCTTGTCCGGGCGGAGTTGGGCAGCGCATGGACTCACCGCGGGCGCCGTGAGGCGGCTGATGCTCTCGCCGAGCGAGTCGAGGTTGAGGCGGCGGCGGCGCGGCGCGCGGCGGGCGGCGGGCGGCGCGGGCGGGCTGCGGCTGCCGTTCCAGCACAAGCGGGCCAGCGGGCACTCGCCCTCGTCCTCCGGGCTCGTCTCCAGCCCATCCGAGCCCAGCGAGCTGAACGACTCGGACGAGATCTTGCGGCGGGACATCGCGGCCGGCCGGGCTCACTCACACGCGCGGGCCCGGGGCGCTGCTCCTGCTGCCGCTGCTCCAGCGGCTCATGTCCCTCCGCGGCGCCCGCTGCCCGGGAGGCTTTAAAGCAGATGCCGGCGCCGCTGTGCGGCTCTGCCGCCGCCTCCTCCCCGCGCCGCCCCCGGCCGCATCACGTGCCGCTCCCCCCGCCCCGCACCCGCACCCGCGCCCGCGCCTGCCCCTGCCCTGCCCCTTTGCACAGGAGAAGGGCTGCGGGCACCTACTCCAACGCCTCCCCACTCCGTCTCCTTCCCTCCTGCTGGGCCGATTAACACCCCCCCCCCGCGCCCCACCTAGGCCAGTTTCTACTTTTGCCTCTAACAGAAACGCTTGGCGTTATTTATTAATTTATTTCCCTTTTTCTCGTCTTGTCTGAAGCAGTGCTGGACAGCTCCACGCCTGCTGCACCCAGCTCAACAAGTCTACACAGCCGCAGCTGCTGAGGAGCAGGGCTGGGGTCTTTACTGCTCTCCCTATAGAGCTTCACACCAGGAAAGCATTCAGCTCCCTTCCTCACAGGGGAAGCATGCCCCATCCACAGGAAAGGTCTTCCACGTGGACACCTATAAGATCGCGCCCTGTGTAAAGACTTTCTCAGCAAAATGAACGCCTGTAAGCACCAGGCTCCACAATCAAGGGGAGTTCGGCACCAACTTCCCCTGCACCCTTTTTTGGATGCTCACTCCCAAAGCTGGGAAAGGGAGATCTTCATCAACACACAAACAAAGCTGTGATCATGTCATATTTGATGGCAACGTCTCAATTCAGGGTTTCACTCGTGTCCTGCTTTTTTAGGACTGCGTACTGCATCCAAGACAGAAACAGCAAGGATAAAATGCAGGCCACGCATCGCTGTTCAAATACAGATTATTAAAAAAGAGCAACAGCAAAAGACAAAGAAGAAAGCAAGCTAACCAGAGCTTTGAGGAAGGATGACATTTTTGAAGACATTGAAAGATAAGCCACCTAAATCTTCATCCCCCACCCCGCCTTCAAGCCATGCATTTCCTTTTAAAAAGTTGACGTTGTTGCATGTATCCTGTCCAGGCAGAAAGGCCCCAAGCAAATGTGATGTGCATGTTACTATTTTGTGCTACCAACAGATTGGGTCATCTTAAGCTAACTGTGAGGGTAGGGTGGGTTTAAGGTCTCGATTTTTATACTTATGCAGTGATGTTATGGTATATGTTTCACACCCTCTTCTTATCAACAAATATTAAACTTCTGAATGCAGCCTGATCCAAAACCCATTGGAAACAAATGTAAAGACTCTTTTTTTTTTTTCTTTTACTTCAATGGATGTTTGTGTCCTATCAAATACACCACACACTATAACACAGGGGGTCCAGGTGTCTGCATGGGGGAAAGAAGGTAGATGGGAAAAGGAGTATAAATATTCCTGCATTTAATTAGAATCCCTAAAAATGGGAGAAATAAAGCAACTCCATTCATTCTTTTCAATTCCATCACCTGGTTGCCCCTGGCCTAACAAGTTTAATTTAAAAAAACTATAAAAATGTATATGAAATATTTTTCTCCATTAAAACAAGGAAGCAGAACCCCTGCCACCTCAATTCTTGTGCTTCTTTGGACTTTTCTGGCCAAAGCTTATACACCAGAGCTAGGAAAAGCTAAAACACTTTCACTGATATGTTTTAAGAACCATGATTTTTAGGGTAGAAACAGAATTTCATTGCACAGTCTTCATTATTCCTTCAGCTAATCTAGAACAGAAAGGCCTGAAAAGTTTAGTTTAGCACTGTAGCTCCTCTGAGGCTCCATGTCCTTCACTTGCTGCACATGGTAAGGTTAATTTCTTCACTGACTCACAAAAGCTATTTCTCTGCATCCTAAAAATTAAAGGGAGGATAGATGTTCTTTCTTTTACTTCTTGCCCCTGACAAAAAATGGACTAAGTCACTTATACCAATGCCAACAGCACTGAATTATCCAATCTTCCAAGACAACTTTTAGTCACAGGATCCAATATTGCTGGGTCTCCTGAACAAGCACTTCTGAGAGGGGTTCTCAGGGGTATATTCAGTCTTTAAGAAGTAAATCAAAGGTAGGAACATGCTGTGTTCAGAGGTCTCTTTTTGTGATTGCTTCCTAAGGTTTGTCTTGCAGCTTTCCATTTTCTTTTTTATTCTTCAGTCTTAGTGTAGCACACTCCCACTGACTTCATATGGACTTCAGTGGGAATTATGACTGAATAAGGACTACAAGATTCAGCTGTAGTACAAACTTATTTGTGGATTATAAAGCCATTATTGCTGAATAAGAAAATAGTATATACAAGTAATTTGTTTCCATATCATACACACAGTTTGTTCGTAGGACTTAAAGTAAGTGCCTTGCTTTCCCTTTTTTTTTTTTTTTTTTTTTTTGGCATTGGAAACCCACTTTTAAACCAAACTATAAGAGAACACACAATTCCTTTCAATTTTCAATGGCTATTTTCTTTTTCTTCATACAATAAAGTCTAAACTACCATTTTCTAACAAATATTATCAAACTTTCTCTGGATCCTTGCAAACTCCTTTCCATATTAAAAAAATATCCATGGCCTTGACACTTGAGTTCAATTAAAATGGAAAAGGAAATCTTTCATTTTAAACTTCTGTCCTTGAGGTCAACACAACTATAACTGGATTTACTCATGCATAGAAATCATTTATTTACAAAAATGTAAAACATGGTTTCCTTGACTGTTTAGATAATGTGCCAACTGAAGTTCATTATTCAGTATAAAAAAATGCAATTAGGACAGCAAGGCTGCTATTGTTCTAGCTGATACAGCACACTGAGAAAACCTAACTGCTAGCCAAAAATTAGTGTTGCAATATCACCTGTTAGTTTGCAAAGAACAAAGATTGAATGCATGTTAGTTGGCCCAATACCTGTTTGTTCCAGTAGGACACATATCAGTGGCCTGTCTAGGGCATGATAAATTCTATTTGACATTCACAATGGCTAAAAATAAACAAACTGAACAAAATAGATGGACCTTCTGGAAAAGTACCAATCATCACCAAAAGGTGGTTTTATATGAGGAAAACAAAAATACTAGAAAGACTAGGACCTCCCTGAGTTCTGGAGCCTGTTAGGTGAGGTTACTCAATTACATTCATCTTATTTAAGTTGACCCAGCTATAGGTTTACAGGGACAAGCTACATCTGGGAGTTAAATGATTTTCTTGACAATGATACAACATACAAGCATAACTACAGTACACAGAGAATATAAACTGATCTGCTATAAAGGTCTTATTGGAATGTGTTGGGGTTTCCACATTACTGACGAACTGGGTGCATCGACACATGCAATTAATGAAACGTGATAAATTCCAGAGCACTATGAGCAAGAGTGAACTGCTCCTGGGCATCTACACATTTACCTGGGACAGCAGCACTCTGAGCTGGGGCAGAGCTGGCAGCTGGCTTGGGGGATCAGCTCCGGGCGGCAGCACCAGTCAGTGGGGCTGGCTGGGGCATGAGGGTGCAGAACCTGCAGTCATGTGGCTAGGGGGTAGGGAGGAGTCTGGTGCTTGCCCAGTCACCATCTACATCTGTGTTTTGGCACCCTTTATTTCTCCCAGAACAATGGGCTTGCAATTAGGAAATATTTGAAGTAAAACCCAACAGGGATTTTTTTTAAAGAATTTCTGTTACTAGTACAACTATAATTTTTTTTAAGAATACATTCTTGCCATTTATATTCCTTCAGGTGTTTTGTTTATTTGTTGTTGTGTTTCCTGATCCATTCCACTTTAAACAATTAAAAAAGACCAGTCCATCACCATTATTTCTGGTCATTCTCACTAACTGTTCCTCATCCAATAGCACAGTGCTAATCATAATATTTTAGGGGAAAGTTTGTACTTCAGGAAATATATTATATTACATATTTTTAATTCTTTTATTACAAAATCTAAACTCTGAACCAATAGGAAGTTAATTTTCCTTTAATGAAAAAGATTGTTGTCATGGGTTCAGTATCTCCTACTAAGAAAGTAAACAACTCAGTTTTACAAAAGCATTTCTAAACCAGCAGGAGACCATTACCCTGCGACAACATTCTCTTAGAATTATTTTATTTCAGTCAAACAGAATGACTGATGTGTCACAAATTTATTCATTTGTCACATTGTTCCAAATCTGTCCAATGGCTTCTATAGGGAGCTTTGCCTAAAAAAAAAAAAAAAACAACCCAACAAACCAAACAAGCAAACAAACAAAAACCAACCAAGAGCAGAAAGACTTTGCTATTTATCTTCAATTTGTGAAATTCTAATTGGCCTAGAGAAAAGGCCAGTCAAAAATAGCTTCACCCAGTCAAAAATGAAGTTAATTTATAAATGTAGACTGGATTCTGACTGGGTGAATTGTTCAAAATAGGTAAAACCAGATTGTGTCCCACTGGGTGCGTCTACGTGAAAGTTTACTGTGCAGTATGCTAATTAGTTTTACAATAAATGTCTCAGTGTCCAAACATGTGCCCCTATTAGGCTGGGGTAAACTAATTTGTAATATTATTTACAAATAAATAGAAATATTTACTACTTGTAAATAAAAATACTAACCTAAGTAGTAAAAAACTGCAGCAGCACACATGTAGGTGCTGCCTGCTGGCTTGCCCCACACTGAGACACCTTCATGCCCCAGCCAGCCCCTCCACAGCATGTTGAGCCGGGAGGAGCAGCCACTCACATTCAAATGGCATGCCCAGAAGCAATAAACTCTGGAGTCTATTGCTTCACATTAATTGCATGTGTAGATGAATACATGAGACTGCCAGGCCCAGGACAGTGTCCAGGATCCGCTGGTCATCATCTGTGGCCTCTGCTGCCCGGCCAAGGATGTCATTTTTCTCCCACAGCCCCTGGATGCGCTCATGCTCCAGGAGTAGAAGCTTGCCCTGCTACTCATGCTCCACCTGGTCCCGTGCCTCCTCCCAGAAAGTCTCCCAGATGATGTCCTCCTGGTGCCATATTTCCTAGCAGACCAAGACCTCCTGGTGCCAGGCATGTGCATCCACTTCCCTCTCCCCAGCCATCTCCACCAGCTTCTGGAGGAGCAGGGTCTGATCTTGGGTGCACCTATGGAGCATCTGGTACATCCAGAGGGCCCTAATGCTCTTCAGCCGCATCCCTATCCTGGCATCCCTGCTGGCCGCAGCAGCATCTCCCCTGCATCCAGATGTAAGCCCTACAGAGCCAGGAGACAGAAGTCTTTTGTGAGAGTTTGCAGCATTTCAAAGATAATATGTTGTGCACCAGCCTCAGATCAGGTGTCAGCCATGCATGGGTGCCCAGGTAAGTCGGGCTGGGCAGGTCTGGGCCAACGTGGCTGTTGGCTGAGCCCTCCATCCCTATACGCTTCCCTGGGGCCTTTGTCCCACTGGGTGTTGGCCACAGGCAGCCTGCTAGACTCCTTCCTGGCAGCACCTGCTGCCACAGCTCCAGATCCCATTCCCTGCCACTCCTGCTGTAGGCTACCCACCCTGCTGTGCTGCCACCCAGCCCACAACACCCAGGCTTGGACCATGCAGAGTTCCCAGAGAAATGGGATGAGGAGCTGACTGTGCCCCTATGCTCCCAGCTGCTGCCTCCCACTCCCACACCACTGCTGTGCCCTGAGTTTGCCCCTGCTGTGCAGACCCTAGCCAGTGTGTGATGAGCTGTTTGTGGAGGGGTGCCTGACCCAATATGTCCTGCTGCTGATTATCCTCCTGGTGCTCTGGGCAAACCTGAGCAGCTGATATGAATCTGAGTTATGATGGCATGGAGGGCAAGCCTAGGGTGCCCCACATCCTCCACCACCACCTTGAGGGCTACATGTGTCAGCACTACATGTCCTTGCTCCCTGCTGCTGAGGAGGACATTGCCACTAGCATTGACATCTTCCTTGGGGTGTGAGAGGCTTGTGTCCACCCAGTTGTGGGGGCACAGGCTGCACAATAAAGTTTTGCACTGTGTCCTGCCTCTCTGCATGCTGGCAGGGGGAACCCAGGGCCAGGGGAATGTGGACAAGCCAGGCAGGTAGGGAGGCAGGTGTAGGGGTCCGGGCCAGAGGCAGGAGTGGATATGGCTGTCCTGCCAGCACAGGGCTTACTATATGTTCAGGGCTGGTAAGGCTGGCAGCTCAGCGTGGTCCTCCCTGTTGGTGAAGGTGTCCAGTTGCACTAATGTCCTCAGCCCACTGTGTGTGGTGGGCAGGAGCCCAGCTGGGAGTCCCCCCCAGGGAGGAGCTGGTGCTGCTGATGGCCACTGGTGTCATGGCTGGCCACTCCTCATGGTAGGGTCTGGGGCAGCAAAACTGATGAGGCAGTTGCTGGCCTGGCCTCCCAAGCTGCTAGTCGACTGAGCAGCCAGGAAGCTAGGCAGAGCAGGACTCTGAATGACTGAGGGTCCATCCTCCAGTGACGTGTTACCAGTGGACTCAAGGTGAGGCAGAGGCTTGGACAGGCCACCCATACTGATGTAAATTGCACAGCTGTGGCCTGGGTCCCAGAGCACCAAAATATTAGCTGCTGCATAAAGGGCATGGTCTTGCGGGCATAACTGGACCGAAGATTGTGGTCAGTCATAGCCACCCACTGTGCCCACAAGGCCTTGACCTTGATGTGGCACTGTCATGCTAACCAGGAGTGCCCGCACTCCTGCATCCTGCCCGACAGGACCTCATAAATATGGACATTCAAGCACCCACCCCACTCAAACTGCCTCTGCACCTCCACATTGTTCCAGAGCACCACAAGGTTGCCAACCTCTTCCTAGGTCCAGTTGTGTCCCCAGGTGGAGGGCACAGTCATGTGCACACAGGCAGGGACAGGCCTGGAAGGGGAGGATGAGGAGGACATGGTGGGTTCCCTGCCAGCTCTCTGGGACCCCACGCAGCTACCCCACTGTTGCCAGCCCTTGGCAGCTGCCATCAGCACCCAGCATAGGAGCACAGCATGGGACTGGGAGCTGTGCAGCTGAGGCTATGCCCCATAGCACCTGCAGTCATAGGGCAAGCTGCTAGGGGCATGCAGCAGGGAGGTGGTGCTGGCCCTGCTGCACTCGGCTGCCTGCCAGTGGACCTGGGGACTGACAGGCCTGCCCAGAGGCTGCAGCAAGCTGGAGTCAGCAGCCACAGACTGAGGATTCACCAGCAAAACACCCCCCAGCCAGCAGCCACAGGCTGAGCAGGACTGCTGGGGTGGTGGGAGGCAGGCACAACAGGGCTGTGGCCTGCCCAGGGAGACACACAGGGCCTACAGTGCCCTCAGGCTCCCTGGTGTATGCCCCAAGGCAGAAGATGGCTGCTGGCTTTGGGACCCCCTGTCTGCAGGCTACAAATGAGAAGCCCAGACCTGGAGCAGGAGGCTCCTAGGCTGCATCCTTGGGGCAGGCTGCCGGGTCATGGCTACACGTGTGCTTGCTTCTGGGTCATGGCTACACGTGTGCACATTAACTAATTGCACTTAAATTTGCTACCTGCATTTGCAGTAAGCACAAGCACATGTACACATGTGTGCTTACTGTGCAGTAAATTAGGCAACTGTGCAGTAACCCAGCTCATGTAGATGCACCGAGTCCTACCCTGCCCCCTTACTACCACTATGAACCCACTGCACCCTTCACAGACATGTCCCCATTATGCCTCAGCCCCTCTGGTGTCTCATAATCCCCCTCACACCTCACTGAGGCCTTCCCTACCTTCCTGAGCATTCAAACTCACTGAAATGTAGTGCTATTGAAGTCCCTCACACCCCACTGGACCCTCACCCACTAAGCCCTTTTGCTTATTGTGCAGACCTGATTGTGGTGCTATAGGGGCTGCCAGTGTGAGTTCTGGTATATGGCCCACAATTACCCAAAAAAGATAGAATATGGCCTTCTAACTGATTTGAGTTTAACATCTCTGGTCTATTAAGATCACAGGACTGGATAAACTATCACATTTAGTTGTAAAATGTAGGAGAAAAATTATGGACTATTCAAAGGTACAGTATTGTTTTATTTGCCTTATTCAGAAGAATAGATTTATTGAACTTGATGCCAAGAAGAGTACCCCAGTCCTCCTTACATTAGCCAGATCCTCTGTGTTCTAGGAGATTTACCCTGAGGAACAGCAACTCTATCAGTAGCTCCATAAGAATACCAAAACTAGAAGCAGCAAAGGGTGATGCTTTGAATTAATGTATTCCTTAGCCACGTGGTTCCAGGACACTCCCCAGTCAGTTCTATTCATTCTTTGCACTGCATTAACTCGTAACAGAAGCACAGAGTTATGGGACATGTTAACCTCATGCTTCCTGACAAGCAATAGTGTAAAGAAGGGGTAACAAATGTGGCACAAGCCCCGCTCATATGTCAAATTACACCTCTTCTGACAAACTTTCCACCATTTCCATCAGTATCTTTAAATGATATAAAATGGTTTAGTCCCCAGAGTTTATGATGACTGTTGTCTCTCCCAGAAGTCACAAGTCCAGAACACCTGAAGCCCAGCAAGGATTGGTGCCCAGACAGATACGCTCCCTCTTCTGTAAGCTGTTTTAACTGTGCTAGGCAACTACTATGGAAACCTAGCTCTGCGTTGTGTCCAAGAACAAAACTGGATACTTTAAAAAAAACAGTTGGATGACTATCTTGGTGGGATCATTTGACCCCTGCTGACTTCCTGCCCCTTGGGCAGGGGGCTGGACCAGATGATCTTGTGAGGTCCCTTCCAGCCCTAATGTCTATGAAATCTCACTCAGTGACTCGCCTGCCATACCTTTGATGGGAGAAAACTGAAAAATTGATCGCGAGCAAGTTACAATTCAGGTGGTCTTTATGTGCACTATTTTGATAGTTATTTCATTTATTAGTTTTTACTGGACCAGGCAACAAATAACTGAGAAACAGAAGTAACCAAAGCTGTCCCCGTCACTGGGGAACTTGTTCAGGTTGGGCCTTGCTCCCTTATTAATTTGCCTTTTCAGGTGGGTTGGGTCTTGTTCCCCAAACCATCTTCACCACAGCCAGCCACCACAGTAAGTAGAATCCCCGCTCTCACCATCCAGTGCACTGGAGCTCTGTCATAATCAGTTCTAGCGTCCTCCAGGTCAGGACTCTATCCTGTCCCTCACCGTCCTCTTGCTCCCTCTCTCTTGGTGATCTCCAGGGGCAGCCTTCTCTTTCAAAATGGCTGAAACCCCTTTAAGATAAACCTGGTTGAATGTAGTATCAGACTTAACCGATTTGGGTCAAAATGGTTGATGCAGTGTCTGTCACAGACCCCTTCCTGGTTTAAGTTAAACCAGAGTCCCCCAGCATCCCAGATGCTTTGCAGCCCTGGGCTGAGCTGTACTGTGCTATGCTCACTGCTCCAGAGAGCAGAGCTGGCCCTGCCCCTCTGCTCTCTAGCTAGAACTCCAGTGGAGACTGCAGTTGCTCAAGCAGGGATCCCCCCCTCCCTCCCTCCCATCTCCCACAGCATAAACCTCAGCTCCATAGACCCTAGGCATGTGGTACGCTAGCTAATGCTGAGAAGCATCTGTGTCTCCAATTTCACTGGGACAAGCAGACAGAACAGGGCTTTTTGGAACTATTAAAGGCTGTGTTATCAACTCCCTGCTGGCTCCCTCACCTGTCAGGTTTGCAGACAATATGAAGAAGCAGTGAGAAGGAAATTGAAAAGCTCAGTATCATCAACAGATGCATGCACTACATGCACACCCTATGCTTCAGAGTGCTAGCCGGGAGCTAGCAACACTCCCTCCCCTTGAGCACTGAGTGGGGAAAAGCCCAGGACAGTACAGGCAGGGTGGGGGTTTACACCCCTCTCTAATCAGAGCATCCTGCTGGCGCCTGGCTATGCTCTGCCTAAGCTCAGCACTATGAAAGGGAAGAGACAGATACTCTAGCACCCCTTCTCCCCACCCCCCACCAGCTTCTAGACTGAGCCACTGCAGGCACATGCCTGCATTTCCTCAGTCCAGACAGAATGTCTGTGCAGCTGCAAACCTGTTCAATCTAGGCAGGCTCAGGCTTTTTGAATGTCTGTCCCTAGCCATGAAGGGAATCAAACTTGGTGGTCCCTCCGGACAGTGCAGGGTAAGTTCTTCAGGGTAGAAATGCTGACTTTCTCTTTGCTCTGTAAAGATTTAGCACAGTTTATAATAAATGAACATTTGTAAGGTCTTTCACTGATATCCTGGCAACATATTGGCTTTTATGAACAGGTTATTTTATTACTGGTTAATTGTTACTGTTCAAAATTCTCAGCACCCCTTTTCTCTGGTAGAAGCTCCATTTAGTGTAGTTTATGGCACACCACAGAGATACAGATGTCTTTGTGGTATATACATTCTTTAGCATTACTTGGTCAATCCAGTCCTTTCAAATTTTGGTGTTGCTGGCATGACGTTGTAGCTGTGATGGTCCAGAAAATATACAAGAGGCAAGGAGTTTTGTGGATAACAACTTACAGGACCAACTGCATGGTCCATGGTTCAGATGGACTTAAATCAGCTTTCAAATACAGTCCATTCTTCCTCAAATTAACCATGCTGTTGGTCTAATAAAATATATCACTCACAAAAATCCTTGCCAGTCCTTTCAACAATTTTTACTATTCTATTGATGTAACTCTACTGCTTTAAAATTAAATACATTTGGTCTGTTTATCAGTAGCTTACAAATTTAACATTCCTAAATTCACAAGCAATGTTACTTACATTAAATTGCCTTACTGAATTTTACGTCAGCTATTACTCATAAACCAGCTTTATATAATAAAACTACCTTTTTCCTTTTCTTTAGAAAATCACAACAGGCCATGTTCTATTCCACCTATTAAGGATATAAGCACTTTTAGGCACTTAAGTGCAATTCTATCCCACCCTGTTCAGATTCTGAAAATCCATTAATGCATTTTTTAACACGCACTTAAAACTGAGTCATAAGCAGCAAGGAGGAGAATCCACTGACCATTTGCATTTATTCTTTTTCAGAGAATCAAACAGGATCGAACAGAATCACACCTAGGTACATAAGCCTACATATAATCTGAAAATCTGGCCCTAATCACACTCTTGTCTCAGGCTAACCTGCAAAGGGAATTCACACAGTGCAGATGGAGTGCATGTTCTTTCCCTTGGAATCTTTTTTTCACTGTGTATAGCACACAGGAATCGGTCAGAAAGTTGTCCGTTAGATCCTATTCCTTTGGGAGCACAAAGGAAAAATAAAGAGTGTTGTTAGCTTGCTTACCGAGACAGGGAGACAGAAGAAAGGATAGGATTGTGAAGGTGCTGAAAAATACTAAAGAACAACAAATCACTGTATGTACCAGATATGTACCAGACAGATTCTGTAACTACCACCCTCCTAACTAGAATGCATACATAGTGTCATTCATTGGACATAGGGACAGTCAGCTAGAATTCTGCCTATGAATGAGAATAATGAGCCTTTAAAAGAAATCTACTCTTTTACCCCAGAGGTGGTTGCATTTTAGTGCTGGTTAAAGCAATTTCTTTGTGTATTGTATATATCGTAAAGTGCTGGCCTGTAAAGTTTGGCCCCCAACATGTGCAAACTAACAGCTGTAACTTATGGAGCAATATTTTACAGTATCCATAAAACTTCAAGACTTTAATTTTATCATCAACGTATCTAATTGTTAAAACCATGGTGCCTCACACATATCTAAATTGTTATACAACTGGTAGGAAGTGCAGCACTGAAACATGACATGCCCACTTCTTAGTAAAGAACTGGATACATACAACTAAACTTTCTGTCTCAAGTGTGTCTCTTGGTGCATCCCTGGCTCCAAAATAAGAGGGTGCACCCTAGTGACCATGCAGCACCTTAAAACAGTTTGTAGTGCCACAAATTCCACGCAGTGCACATGCACACATTTGCCACATTGTTAATTAGCTGTGTGGCAGGGTTTTTTGACACTGGAAGATCCCGGTGTCAGAAAAAAGCATTGCTGAAAAAAGTGGTATGGCACACACAGCAATAGCATGTGCCACAGGCTCTGAGCAGCTGGCTCAGTGCTGCTGCTGCCCCAGGAAACCCCCAGGTCCCCAGGTAAGACTGATGGGGCTAGCACAAATGCTGGCTCCAGCCTCTCCTACCCCACTTAGGTCAGTTTGCCACTGCCATTTTTTCCACAGGAAATGTGTGCCCCTACACATGCACACTCACTGGGACATGCCCAGAGCGGCTACTTTACATCCTTCTGGAGTATATCGCTCAAAAGGAGTGTAACAAGTTTCACTGCAACACCTCCTAGCATGGTCTTTTGATGGAGTAGTCATGCCTGTAATCTCCCCTTCTGCTTCCTCATTTCCTCCCATACATTTTGGTCTTGAAAACTTAATTGCACTTTTGCCTCAGTTCTTAAAATCTGTTACAAACAAAAGTATTGTTAATCTATTAATAAACACTTCTTCAATCTCATATAAATGTAAATTATTTGCCTGCCACTTAGTTTAGGTCACTTTACTTCAGGAAAAGAATACACATTTTAAACACGAACATATGTGTTATTTGGAATGCTGTCAGTACTGAGCACATATACATGGGATACTTAACTGCACAGTAGTCTAGTTTGTGTGTGTGCATCTACATGTGTGCACACTTACTATGCAGTAAATATGGCTAATCACAAGTACATTTGCTACCTTCAAATGCAGGTAACAAATTCACTTGTGATTAGTTACTGCATAGTTATACACATGTAGATGCAATCTGGGAGCAAATTTGCTCCCAGGTCAGCCCTGCCACTAGGGGGCCAGCCTCAGACTAGCCCCTGGGTTCTAGACTGGGAGCCTCTCCTGCCCCAGGTCTGGGCTGCCTCTATGGCAGCCTCTGCCTCAAGCCCTTAAAAGCCTGAATGAATTTTGAGCCCTGGGGCACATCAGGAGGCAGCCTGAGGGCACTCCAGGCCCTCTGCCCCCTTGGGAAGCCTGCAAGCTAGCCTCACCAGCCTGCCTGCACCGTGGCACAGCTGCGAGGCCCATGCGGGTGCTGCAAGCTCCTGCTTGCCCCCAGGCCCAGCTGCAGGTAGCTTCTGGCCAGCAGGGCCAGCTCTACCTGCCTGTATCCCACCCTCAGCAGCCTACCCGGAGCCTGCAGGTGTTGCAGGGCATTGCCTCTGCTGTGCGGCTGCCAGTCCCATGCCATTCCTCTGCTCTGGGTGCTGCAGACAGCTGCCCAGGCACAGCAGCACAGGAACAGCTATAGAAAGACTCAGAGAGCCAGCGTGGGATCCCCAATGGCATCCTCTTCACCCACACACATGTCCGCCACCCAGGGCCCCAACTGGCTGCAGGAGGGGTTTGGCAACCTCATAGCACTTTGGGGCAAAGCAGAGCTGCGGTGCCAGTTCACAAGGGGCGGGCACTCAAACGCCCATATCTATGAGGGTCTGTCAGGCTGGATGCAGGTGTGAGGGGACAACTGGTCAGTGCAGCAGTGCTGCATAAAGGTTAAGGCCTTGTGGGCACAGTGGATCACTGTGACTGACCACAATTATCAGTCTGGGAGTGCCCGCAAGTCCATGCCCTTTATACAGCAACTGACAGTGATCCTTATGCCCCAGGACCCAGACTTTAAAGTGAAAAGCCACTAAAGTTGGAACCAGTGTGACTGAGGGCAAAATCTCTAACTTAGGCACTGCAATGTCTGAGACTCATAGAATCCTAGTATCATAGAGAACAAGGGCTGGAAGGGACCTCCATAGGTCATCTAGTCCAATCCCCTGCCTGAGGCAGGACTATCTCTGTCCAAACCATCTTTAGAATCCATTGTCTAACCTCTTACCAAACCAACGCTGTCAACACTGACTCCGCACAGACATAACATTCTAACCTGCCACAGGCAAAGCAAAGGGACCACACTGGCCAATGTCCTACTTCTGTAAAGAGTGTCAATATACACTCAAGAGTATATTAAGATATCTTGCTAGGTAGCAAGATACCCCTAGCCCCAAGAGGATAAATCAAAGCAAGGGTAGGTACCAAACTCCCTGTAGAGGCAATTGGAAGACTTAGGTACCTTCAAATAGCAATTCAGAGAACCAAGATCAATAGTTCTAGAACTTTTTAGATTTGGGGCAACCCTGCATACATTTTTTTCAATTTGGTGTTCCTCTGGTTGAGAACCACTGTTGTACTGTCTTGGCTTACCTAAGTTGTTCTCATCTGGAGTATGGCTGCTGTGACCAAGTGAAACTATCTGAGAGCCTCGTGTGGAGCCAGACTAGGAAAGTTTGGAGCAGAACCATGCATTCCTTCCTGCATTAACATTATCTCATAAACCTAAAGCAGAAAAAGGTGCTTACTCATGCCTAAACCCTTCTTGGTTTGACTCCATCCCTACATCGCCCCACCAGAAAACACATGTGCAGGACAGTTCCATCTCCCCTGTGCATATCTGTTTTCCAGAAGAGCACAGAGGGTTGGACTAGAAATAGCTGCAGCAAGAGCAGGCACTGCTGCCACAAACCTTCTTAGTCTGGTTCTGCACAAGGTACATGGGGCAGCTTCACCTAGTTGCATCTGTGGTGGTAGCAGCAGCACACCTGAAAGGCTCTTGCAGCGACCCGGGATGCCAGAACTCCTTGGTTTAGAACCACAGGCCTAGATGCTCAGCATGGAGTGAACCAATAGGAAATACTAAGCCTGGGGATGTTTCTGAACTCCCATCCCTCTCTGGAGTTTAAAGGCAAAGAGGCAGATTCCAATCAGCTTCTCAGGTGCCTAAACAGGACTTAACTGGGGTTTAGACATCCAAGTTACAGAGACTAATTAAAATCAACCTTGCTCAGCAGCTATAAAACAGTTTAGCATGTAGATTCATTAAGTTCTTCAATTTTGGCTTGAACAGATCCCTACCCACTGAATGCTAATCTGCTGTGCACAGAAACAATCCAGACCAGCTGCCTAAATGCTTCACTACTACATGAGTTCTGTTGTGATCCACATCACACAACCTCCACCTAAGTCCCAAATTTCTTCGGCAGACAGGAAGCTGAGAGAGGATTTATTGCTGAGAATACCTGTATAGCTCAGTAAGTGGATATGCACACATTTTAGCACAATAGCCTAGTGGCAAGCGTACTTGTCTAGGAAGTAAAAGCATCAGAATCTAGGCCTCTCTCATACTGAGGAGATTTAAACCCAAGTTTTCAACTTCCCAAGTGAGTGCTTGGACTCTAGGGCAGAGGTTTCCAATGACCGAGCTGTGGTCCAGTACTGGGCCACAAAAGGTTGGCTGCTGGATTGTGGCAGAAGCCCCCCCCCAACCCCCAACTGTCCACCTGGGTGAGCAGCTTCCTCTGCCAGCAGTCACGTGCAGGGTTAAAGCTGGGCAGTGGGGCAGCCCCAGGAGGAATGAAGCTAGATCCGTATGCTCCATCCCACTGCTGTGCCCGACCACAGTATAAAAGAGGTTGGGAACCACAGCTTTAGGAGCCTTGCTACATGGAACACTTACCACATGTTAAAGTTAGAACAAGTTCTGAGCAATTACATAGTGGATGGTGGTGAGAGCTGGTGCATGGTGTGAGCTGTGCATGTTTTGTTTTTATTACTGGATCGCACCAGTGCCCTGCACCAGAGCTGGTTGGAGATCAGCAGATGTGGGTGCAAGCCGTGGGACCACAATTGATCGTATTATCTCCATGGAACAGTCTGATGCTAGCTCAACACACTACTTAATACAATCTGGAGATACATTTTCCAGTGAGAAGTATACCTGTATTATGATACAATGAATCATAATATTGTAATATGTATGAGAACACTTAACAAATGTTTTCCTACTTGAACACCTGGATGCTTGCATTTCAAGTGCATTTAACATGTGCTAAGTGTACCGTACAACATGGTCCTAGACAAGGTTGGATGGGCCCTACCTCACCTTGTTGAAACAGGCCAATTGCAATATTGCAAGAGTCCTGGGGATGGAAGGAGAGCAAGAAAGGAGGAAGATGTACTGTGGAAAGTCAGGACTGCATCTTACATTAGACAATTATTTGTTAAATAGCAGGAGTAACTGGCAGCAGAAGACAGGATTCCCCTACCAGGGAGTGCCCTACCCACTAAGATACAGAGCCACAATTCCCTATCATTTGCTTTCCTTCTCGCCCCTGAGTTATGAATTCTAGACACCTTCACCAGGAGGGGGTGCAAGCAATACCCATCATAATGCAAAGTCTAGTGCTTAAGGCACTTTCCTGGAAAGTAGATGAGGATCTCCTACTCACATCCCTAAGTTTCCAGCTTCCTGGGCAAGTTATCTAACCACTAGGACTGCTGTACAAAAGATGCACATCACCACTGTTCAAGACTCAACAGAAAATGCTGTACTTTAAACTGAATTCAGCACTGCAATCCATTAGATGTACTCAATCAGATAGGCACTCCTCTCTGAGCAATCTGAATTCTGAAGTGAGGATGGTCACTGTCTCAGCCCTGAGTCATACATCTAAATTTCAAAGATTGGGAACTCAGACATATATCCCTGTATAGCATTTCTATTGGATAGTTGTAGGTGCCCACCTGCTGAACACAAGGGAATCTGGATCACCTAGGGGCCATCACTACAGAGATCCTAAATGCCTAACACCTTTCAGTAGGATCACCCTCATGGGGAAAGGGACCTAAATTTCAGCCATTGCAGAACCTATGTGGAGGAACCTATGTGGAGGACAATTAGGATAAGGTCCAAAATCCAAACTGACAAGCAAGGCACCTATATAGAATGTAGGTGACATTTTGATGCATAACTCGTAAAAAGAGATTCAAATTATTCCACAAAATTCACAAGGCACTTCCATTCATTCCACATCTAATCTTTGAGGGAACTTTTACATGAGCTCTGGAGGGTGGAGCATGGGGGAGGGGCCAGTGCTTTAATTAGAGAGGCTCCAACAGCTGTTCTAATTAAAGCACTACCTTGTCTCATGTATCATGTGAAGCCCGCTGTGCCCCCGCTCCCCCAAAGCCCCCCAGACACCTCCTCAGAAGCCGCAGAGCCCCCTGCTGACCCCCAGCACAGCCGGAGGTAAGCGGGCTCGTGGTGGGAAGGGGTTAACTCCTCGCTCCCTGGGAGGAGGCCGCTGCCTGGTGCCGGCCAGGTCAAGCCCCCGCCCAGGCCCCTACTTGGCCCAGCCCCCCAGGGAGTGACAAGAGAAAGAGTGGGGTACTCACCAGTCCCCCTCCTGTAGGGCAGGGCCCCCCAAATCCCGGGCAGGGCCCCCCTGGCCTAAGAAACCAGCATTCCCCGATGGCAGGCCCACTGCGCATGCGCGCAGTTTAAAAGGGCCCGCCAAACAGGGGAAAAAAAAAAAAAAAAGCTCAGTTAGGCTCTGGAGCGGTGAGAGACGTGCGGGTGAAGCCCGCTGCACCCCCGCTCCCCCAAAGCCCCCCAGACATCCCCTCAGCAGCCACAGAGCCCCCTGCCGACCCCCAGCACAGCCGGAGGTAAGCGGGCTCGTGGTGGGAAGGGGTTAACTCCTCACTCCCAGGGAGGAGGCCGCTGCCTGGTGCCCAGCCAGGTCAAGCCCTCACCCGGGCCCCTACTTGACCCAGCCCCGCAGGAAGCCCCGCAACCGGAGCCGCGCGAACAGGCTGCGTGAACAGGCGCTCGAGTTAGCGCAGAGTTCACACAGGAGAGGGCGCGGGAGGGCACGAGACCCTGCCTGTGACCCCCCCCAGCCATAGCCAGCCCCAGCCGTAGCCAGCCTACCAGAGGCATGACACGGATGGGCACGCGCCGCACCCCGAGGGTCCCCTCGGGCTCTCTGGCCCCTCCATTGGGCACCTCAGAGACGGCCGCCCAGACGGAGCCCATGGTTCCGGGCTCCACGCAGACGGAGCCCCTGGTTTTTGGCTGCGGGGGCTCCCTGTCCCTTTTTCAGGCTCTGGGGCCCGGGAGCATGGCCACCTCCCCTTGCGGGATCTGCTCCCTACTGGGGTCTCTGGCGCGCCAGCTGGAGGAGTTCCAGGCCACAGTCCAGAGACTGCGTGCCATCAGGGACTGCGAGCAGGAGATAGACTCCTACTGCCAGGCCCTTCTCGCCTGGGAGCCACAGGGGAGAGCACCATCTCCCTCCACGACTAAGGACGACTCTGGGACCTCCCGCTCTGCCAAGTCAAGGGCATGGACCAAGGTGATCAAGGGCCCGAAGGCCCACCGCACCAAGGCCCCTCCCTCACCGGAGCTTAGCAACAGGTTTGCACCTCTTGCAGCCCCAGCACAGCCTGCTCAGTTGCCAGCTCCCGCAGGCAACCCAGGCTCAACCACAGCTACTGGCCCCGCTCTCCCCAAGTCAAAGCGAAAGGTGTTTGGGTGTGGGAGACTCCATCCTGCGGGGCACTGAGGGGGCAATCTGCCGCCCCGACCCCTTAGCCCGGGAAGTCTGCTGCTTCCCGGGGGCCAACATCTGAGACATTGCGAAGAGGATCCCGCAGCTCCTCCGGCCCACAGACCACTACCCCATGCTCCTTATTCATGTGGGCACCAATGACACGGCTCGGAGCACCCCCAGCCAGGTCATGAGGTGCTACAGGGAGTTGGGAGTGGGGCTTAGGGGTCTGGGAGCTCAGGTGGTGTTTTCATCAATCCTCCCAGTCTCGGGCTATGGGCTGAGGAGGGAGAGGAGGATCCACGCAGTGAACCAAAGACTGCGGAGCTGGTGTCATCGGGAAGGCTTTGGCTTCCATGACCACAGCCCACTCTTTGGCGAGAGAGGCAGTGAGCTGCTGGGAAGAGATGGCCTCCACCTCTCTCCCCTGGGGAGGAGGCTCTTCTCAGCCAGGCTGGCTGACCTGCTCCACCGGGCTTTAAACTAAGCCCGCTGGGGGATGGGGGAACAACTGCCACTGCTGGCCCGCTGAGCGACCCTTGCAAAGCCAGCAGACCAAGGCACTTAAGGGAGCCCACCCCTGCCTGAGCCCTGGCACAATCTGTGGGCAAGGCAAGAGCCCCTAAGGTTACACTTGCCTGCCTGTACACTAATGCCAGGAGCCTGGGTAACAAGCAGGAGGAGCTTGTCCTCCTGCTCAGTGCAAAGAATTATGACGTCATTGGGATAACGGAGACCTGGTGGGACTCCACCCATGACTGGACCACGGGTATAGAGGGCTATACCCTGTACAGGAGGGATCGTGTTGACAAAAGGGGTGGGGGTGTAGCTCTCTATGTGAAGGAAAGCTACATGTCCCTGCAAGCTGATATTGGTGACCGGCATGGACAGCTAGAGACCCTCTGGGTAAAAATTTGTGGGAAAAATGGCACAGGGGACACAACGGTGGGAGTCTACTACAGACCTCTCACTCAAAGTCCTGAGCTTGACCAGGAGTTCACCAGGGAACTGACTGAGGCCGCTTGCTCCAGGACCTTGGTTGTCATGGGTGACTTCAATTACCCGGACATCTCGTGGGAAGATCACTCAGCAAAATCTGAGCGGTTGCAAAGCTTTCTCTCGTGCGTGGATGACCTCTACCTGACTCAAGAAGTCTATGGGCCAACGAGAGGCAAAGCGCTGCTCGACCTGGTGCTGGCTATGGGGGATGACCTAATCGGCGACCTAGTGATCGATGGGAAGCTGGGTGACAGCGACCACAAGCTGATCACCTTCACCATCCGCCGTAAAGCTGGCAAATCAGTCAGCAACACAGAAGCCCTTGACTTCAGAAAAGCCGACTTTGACAAGCTCAAGAGGCTTGTCGGTCAGGCCCTTAGAGACCATGACCCCAGGGAGATGGGAGTTCAAGAAGAGTGGTTGCTTCTCAAGGAAGCGATCCTCAATGCACAAGCTAAATCTATTCCAACACGGAGGAAAGGCAGCAAGAAGGCACAGCAGCCCTCCTGGCTCTCTAGAGACCTAGCGGACCTCCTGCGGCTAAAAAGGAAAGCCTACAAAGGATGGAGGACGGGATTCACCTCCAAGGAGGATTATTCTGCACTGGTCCGGTCCTGCAGGGAGCAAACCAGGAAAGCCAAGGCTGCAACTGAACTCCAACTAGCTTCAAGCATCAAGGACAACAAAAAGTCCTTTTTCAGATATGTGGGGAGCCGGAGGAAAAGCAAGGGCAATGTTGGACTCCTGCTAAACCAGATGGGGCAACTGACAACTGACGCCCAGGAAAAAGCCAACCTATTAAATAGATACTTTGCGTCAGTCTTTCATCAGTCCTGTGGGACGCCCATGCCTGCTATGGGACAGGGAGATCCGGGTGATGGGGATCCCCTACCCTCCATAAATGCTGACCTCATGAAGGAACACCTTGAGAAGCTGGATACCTTCAAGTCAGCTGGCCCTGACAATCTGCACCCCAGGGTACTCAAGGAGCTGGCGAGCGTCATAGCCCAGCCCCTGGCACGGATCTTTGAAAACTCCTGGCACTCTGGTGTAGTGCCCGAAGACTGGAAGAAGGCCAATGTGGTGCCGATCTTCAAGAAAGGGAGGAGAGTGGATCCGGCTAACTACAGGCCCATTAGCCTGACTTCTATCCTGGGGAAGATCTTAGAAAAGTTTATTAAGGAGGCCATCCTTGATGGACTGGCCCAGGCTAACATTCTAAGGGATAGCCAGCATGGGTTTGTTGCGGGTAGGTCTTGTTTGACCAATCTGATTTCCTTCTATGACCAGGTGACCTATCACCTGGACAAGGGAGAAGAGATTGATGTCATATATCTTGACTTCAAAAAAGCCTTTGATCTGGTATCCCACAATCACCTCTTGGCCAAACTGGCCAGTTGTGGCCTTGGCTCCACCACGATCCGCTGGCTGGGAAACTGGCTCCATGGTCGGACCCAGAGGGTTGTAATCGATGGCAGTCACTCATCGTGGTGCCCTGTGACCAGTGGGGTCCCTCAAGATTCTGTCCTGGGACCCATCCTGTTCAACATCTTCATTAATGATGTGGACATTGGAGTCAGGAGTGGACTGGCCAAGTTCGCCGATGACACCAAACTTTGGGGCAAAGCATCCACGCCAGAAGATAGGTGGGTGATCCAGGCTGACCTGGACAAGCTCAGCAAATGGGCGGATGAGAACCTGATGGTGTTTAACACCAAAAAATGCAAGGTTCTCCACCTTGGGAGGAAAAACCTGCAGCATCCTTATAGGCTCGGCAGTGCTACGTTGGATAGCACTATAGAAGAAAGAGAGTTGGGGGTCATCATTGACCACAAGATGAACATGAGCCTCCAATGCGATGCTGCGGCTAGTAAAGCAACCAAAACACTGGCTTGCATCCATAGATGCTTCTCGAGCAAATCCCGGGACGTCCTTCTCCCCTTGTACTCGGCCTTGGTGAGGCCGCAGCTGGAGTACTGCATCCAGTTTTGGGCTCCACAATTCAAAAAGGATGTGGAGAAGCTTGAGAGAGTCCAGAGGAGAGCCACGCACATGATCAGAGGTCAGGAAAACAGATCTTATGATGACAGGCTGAGAGCCATGGGACTCTTTAGCCTAGAAAAGCATAGGCTCAGGGGTGATCTGATGGCCACCTATAAGTTTATCAAGGGTGACCACAAGGATCTGGGGGAACGTTTGTTCACCAGAGCACCCCAAGGGATGACTAGGTTGAACGGTCACAAACTCCTGCAAGACCGTTTCAGGCTGGACATAAGGAAGAATTTCTTTACTGTCCGAGCCCCCAAGGTCTGGAAGTCTGCCAGCGGAGGTGATTCAAGCACCTACATTGAACACCTTCAAGAGTTAATTGGATGCTTATCTTGCTGGGATCCTATGACCCCAGCTGACTTCCTGCCCTTTGGGCAGGGGGCTGGACTCAATGATCTCCTGAGGTCCCTTCCAGCCCTAATGTCTATGAAATCTATGAAATCAGCATCCCCATGCTTAAAAATGGTGGCAGGGCACTCAGACTAAAGCTCATTTGAAGAGCTTTCATTCATGTGCCCCCACCACCATTTTTAAGCACAGGTATGCTGATATAGAAGATGCAGGAGGCTGCTGGAATATGGTAATTGCCACACTCCAAAAGACTTAATTAATTAAGTCTGCTCCAATATGCTGTAATTCCAGCATGGCAGAGCAGCTTCCATGCTCATGTATAGACACCTGTAGACTGCAGAGTTTCCTATGTGCATATATCTGGGCTTTCTCTCCCTGTTCTCAGGTCCTGTTCTTTAGCCTATAATTGTTGAATATAAAATTCATAAAACAATCCAGGTAGTGTGGATCAGAACCCAGATGTCCTGCCTCCCAGGCGAGTGTCTTCATTAGTAGGCTCTTCCTTGCTTGCTGTCCTCCTGACTTAAAGACTCCTTGATTTGTGACTGCACAGAGGACCAGCTTCAATAGGAATATTAGAGGGTGTCCTCCAGGGGTGACTGGTGCCTCCTGAGTCTGGTGGGGCACAATTTCTGGACAGGCCCGGGGGCGGGCCAAAAGCCCCATATCCATTCCTATACTTCTGTGCCATGGCTTAAGTTCCACCCTCCTCCCTCCCAACTGCCCTGTCCTGAGTTACGCTGAGTTGGGAGCCAATGTCTTGGGGAGTGGGGGGCACATGTCCCAGCTACCAGTCGCCTGTGGTGCCCTCCCCACTGGGTTAGCCTATGGGCTGGTCATCTTCCTGGGAAGTGGGAGATTTGGGTTTGAAACTTCTCAGGAGAAAGAGGAAGACCTAGAACTCAGATCTGCTACTTCCTGGGTAAAGTACCTAATCACTAGGATATTATGTAAATAGGAGTACCAGATGTTCCTTCTTCTCCCCCTCTTCTTCCTCCTCAAGCAGCTTTGCTTTGGGATCTAAGTAACCATGACTCCTGTGCCTTAGACGGACCTCAACGATGTCAGTGTGCATTAATATATTTGAAACACCTAACAGATCAGGCCTTTCTGGGCTCTTAGGCTTACTTTGGCTCCAACAGGTCTTAAGCACCTAAATGTTCAGAGTGAACTGCTTCTATATTGCGCAGGAGCCCTGCTTTAGACATGTAAGGAGTTTTGCAGGTAAATTGTGGGCACTGAATAAGAACATGTATTCTGGATTAATTTTTGAAATACAGTTTCATAATTTCCACCTATATCACCTATAGGTACATAGTCTAATTTTCTCCCCACGCTGCAAACTTGCAGCGCAGGGAACATTTTTTCATTCCTGCACATGCCTCTTGCCCTGCTTCAACGGGGTTAGAGGTATGTGTGCGCTCATCTGGACTTGGATTCCTCTCTTGAGGCACTCCCAGTGTCAGTAGTGTCAAGATTATCAGGGAAGACAGAGAATTTCTTACTAAGGCACTGCTGGATATGATCACTTTTAGCAGGATCTTTCAAGCCCTGAATATTAAACCTCTTCCTTGGTTCTTCTTTTGTTTACATTATTTTGGGGCAATACATATAGACATGAAGGAACACATCAAGCAATAATTCATCCAGCAGTTGTCTGTGCTAGTCATAGTTCTGGCAATACAGATGTCACAACTATCCTGGGTGTGCACTATGATGTAGTCCACCAATTCATTAAAGCAGGTCAAGAGGCAGAAGACACGGGTTACTATGGTAATGTTGCAGAGGTCTTCCATGTGTGAGACACTGGCACCTTCCATCAGCAGGTGCCATGCAGTGGCAGGTTCTTGTGCTTGTGGCAGGTTCATCTGCTTCTTCAGAAGCCACTTAATTTCACCATCCAATTTCATAAGAGGCACTTTGGGGACTGCTGTATCTCTCAGGAAAAACAATCTGTTGTTCAGAAGCTGCAAGGAACAGAAGTTACAGCAGTCCAACATCAGGCCAACCTTTACTGGGTAGTCCCCTGGTATGGAGGACTTCTGGGGCAGATGAAGAGGAGGGAGGGATTTAAGGAAGTGTTACACTTCCCCAGAGCAGTATGTCCTATTCCATTTCTTCTGTTTAAAAACTCCAGGGCACATCTCCTGGAGCACATTTTCTAATCATAACAGAATACATATTTTCTTAACACAGCCAGGCTGATCTGACACTGCAAAGGACATGAGTTTGTAAAGGAAACAGATCATCAGTGAAATGGCATGGACATCCATAACAACTTGCCCAATCACAAGCTAAGAACTTATGAACTTTTTCCATAGAATTGCTCTTTAAATATATACAGAATGCATCTATATGTGCAATTAATGCAGAGAAAGCTTACTGCATGATAAAATACTGTGCAGTAGGTTTTCCATGAGAACATATCTATATTTACGCTGGCTGGGAGCAAATTTGCTCCCAACAGGAATGGTTCAAGGCAGGATACTCCTCCATATGGCAGCCAGGAGGAGCTCTGAGCCCTAGTCTGGCAGGGGACACCAAGGTCAGGTCTGGGCTCCAGGGGGCAGAAGAAAGTTGTTTCCCAGCCACCTGCCCTGGACAGGGGGCTGGGAAATTGTCCCTCCCACAAAGCTGTTTCCCAGTCCCTTGCCCCACAGGTGTGACAGCTCCTGGCCAGCTCCTAGCTGAGCAGGGAATCAAGAGCTCCCCAGTCACAGAGCTGCTCAACTCCCCGCTCCTGTGGGGAGCTGGGAGCCCCACAACACTGGAATAGGGGAGAGCAGAGAGGGACCCAGTCCCCATGCGATCGGCTCCCAGCTCATGGGAGGAGCCGGGAGCTAAGCAGTGTCATGACTGGGCCTCCTGTTGGTATGGCTGACTGGCAACAAATTTCCTCCCAGTCAGCATGTATATGAGCACTACTGCACAGTTAGTTTAGTACCTGTATTTACAAGTACTAGCTAACCAAGCAGTAGACTAACTTACTGCACAGTAGCTGCTGCACACAGTTACATGGTGATGCTTTACTGTACCGTACATTAGTCTACAGAGCAGTAAATCATCTCATGTAGGCACACCCATGGGTAGCTAAAAAGACCTCAGTTTTCACAGTCTCTTGTCATGGAAATTTTTAAGTGTGTGCTGCCAGTACAGAAGAGGTTAAACTGACATGCGCAGTTTGAAGCTGTGAGTGGAAATTTCCAAGGCTCACCCAGTCCTTGCCCCCTGGGTGACCTGCGGAGCTGTCAATCATTGTTGACCTACTTTCCCCACAGACGCATGCTCAGATTGTGTCAGCTCCTGACTGAGAGCATGCTCAGTCAGAACCTGACATGAGGTAATCGGACTAGAAATTTCTCTGCGGAGAGCACGCTGATTGGCTACTAAATTGATATAAAAGTTCTGTGAGCCCCTCCCTCGGGGTGGTGTGTGGTGTGTGTGGTGGTGTGTGGAGGAGAGATCGCGCGGACCAGAGACAGAGGCTGCTGCTGCAGGGACTGCTCTCTGAGTCAGGCTTTAGGGCCTATTGATCTCCTCCTTTGCCTCCTTCGCTTAGTATTTCGTATTACTCGTTGTATTTCGGTTTTGACTACGATCATCTGGCTTCCTGACTTACCTTTCGAACTGATTAACGGCTTACGATTTCGGATCACCCTATGGACTTTGTTTAACTCGGTTCCGGATCATCGACCTCGGCTTTCTTCACAACCTACGACTCTGCTCATCCCTCCAACTGACGTCTCCGCTGCTTCATCTTCTGGCTACTGACCTCGGCTTTTCGTATACGACCACCCGATTCGTCCATTGCTGTGGACTGGCGTCACGCGGTTCACCATCACCGTGTTACAGTTCGTTTTATTGTTTGTTTTGTTGTTTGTAATCCCCATTTATGAGCTGTTGACCAGCCCTGGGACTAGGTCTTCGGACTGAACCTCGTGGGCCAACAGACCCCTTTGTTGTTAATTGTTTGTTTGTGTTCCAACTGTAACTGAAGACCTTTCTGCCTACGCCTGAAGCGTAAGTCAAATAAATTCACCTGTTCTTTCTCAATCCGCTCCGAGTCCCTATCTCCAGACTCTACGCCGCTAATCCCACCTGTCCGTATCTGATTGCCACCCCGGCCCACCGTGACCTTGGGGCCCGATCCTTCGGTTTTCCCCGACATGGCGTCACGAACAGGATCAATGGGAGGCGTATTGGAGTCGGAGATTATAAGGAGTTGCCCATGGAGCAACCGAGTCCGGCAGACCATCGGTGCCGAGGACTTATGGGACCACATAGCATTCCATCAGGCCGCACCGGCTGAAGGAACTGTGAGCGGGTACCTGTCCCTCCGGGGAGAAAGTGGGGAAGAATGGGCCGTTCGGCTCACCCCAAGTGCGCTGGGTTGCATTATCCAGGACCCTCGGGCCGTTTACCGCCCAAGGGGGGAGACCGGGACCGTAGCCCTGGCCCGTAAGAAACCTTCGGGCATGGCAACCTCAGGCCCGGATCGAGAATTTGCCCGGTGCATAAAGTATGTGAAGGAGGGTGGTGAGGATACCCCTCCTGACGGGTTTAACTGCCCGACCCTTGCCATCGGGTCTAGGGGGCATGAGCTCTTGGTCCAGCTACGAGAGTGCCTGGAGAAGGACGGCAGAAAAATAAAATGGTCGGGACCCCGTTGGAAGAAAGGCCGTATAATAAATGTGCTTTTCCGGGAGTATGTTGTCTTACTGAGGGAGCTAACTGACACTAGGGCCCAGCTCATGGCAGCAACCAGAGCTGTGACACAAAAATTGGCCGAGCGGCCATTACAAGATGGCACCGACCAAACTGTCAGCACGCCAGAACCGATGCTGACGTCACGACGCCCAGCTCCACCCATCCCGAGCCTGCCTTCCGGGAAAACCCCGTCTATGATTCCGCCCACTGAGAACTGGCCTCCCGCAACAGCGCCACCTGCTGTACGCAAGCCACCGCCTCCGTACGTCAGCCAGCGCCACCAGGAGGACGTACGGGAGAATTGCAC
This sequence comes from Crocodylus siamensis, assembly GCF_052110815.1. Classification (NCBI taxonomy): domain Eukaryota; kingdom Metazoa; phylum Chordata; order Crocodylia; family Crocodylidae; genus Crocodylus; species Crocodylus siamensis. The sequence continues at coordinate 390,312,735 of NC_143395.1, read as the reverse complement.
CCAAACGGACAACGAAGACTGCAACAAAGTAATTAAGCACATCATAGGAACGGAAACAACTGAAACAACAAGCGAAGATAAGACTAACAACGTAACCATAAGGAAATCAAGAGTAAACACGAATACTATTGGAACCGACACGAATGATGTAACAACAAGAAGCTTAACGATTAAAACGAGTACCATCGGAACAAACACAAGCAACGGATTAATAGAAATGACTAAACCAGTAACCAAGATGAATTATACAAATGAAACTATAAGTGCTGATGAAACTGAGAACGACTTCATAAGAGTAACACGAAATAAACCAAGCCAACAACACAACGATTACACCGAAGAATTAGTGTCTGCTTTTCCCATTGCAGTCCAAAAATGGGTAACTGATCCTCAGGGTCAAACAAGACAGACCATCACGACACGAACTAGAACACGTTCTGAGATGAATGAATTGAAAAAGGAAACCGGCATACGAAATGATGAAACACCGATTGCCTGGTTGGGGCGTTTAGTAGCAGAAGCAGGGAGTGAGACCATCAATCAAGATGAAGCCTTGCAGCTCGTGCGCAATTCAGCTTGGAGCCGAGCGAAAGTAGTGGACCCGGTGCCAGTGCTGGCAAATTATTATTGGCCAATACCCATTCCAGCTCTGGTTACCGAGGCACTTCAGAGAAAGATTCACACGTGGCATGAGGGACATGCAGGCCATACGAGTGCTACTGCGTTGGTGTATACAGTTATCGGAGCCTCATACGCCATGTGGAACCCAGCCCACCAAGCTCTAAATCTGACACCTGCTCAGGTGCAGGGGGCATGGCCTCACAGATATGTATTATCATCCGGAGACGTACCCTGTCTGCAAGAAGCAGTTGATGCAGCCACGGAAATATACGGAGGAAGTCAAAGTATAACAGCAAGACTCTTGCTAAGTACATCAGTAAACGGACCCGTAATCCATACCCTGGGTCAACTCGATCAGCTGAGAGGGGCGATGGAGAGATCGAAGCCCCACAAGAGTGTACATTCTGTGGAGGAAAGGGAATGGGAGTCAAAATGTGCTTACTCAGTGGAAAACCCTGTCAACCACTCAAGAGGGGGTGACAGAAGGGAATATCCCCGATAGCAACCCCGAGTTTCACCCACAACTCCGAAAAAGTATTATACCCGAACCTCTTCACCTCCACAGCAAAGAGCCTGAGCAAGCTATTCACCGCCGCAGAGAACCCCTCTAGAAAGAGCCATGTTTGGGTTCCTTCTAGACAAGTCGGGCCTAAGTAAGGAACAACTGAGAGCCCTAAGAGATGAGGGACAGCGAGCTCTCGCCAGAGCTCTTGGGTTTGTTGAGAAGACCAAGCCAAAAAACGAGTGATCGCCATCGGCGTAAGTCCGGCGATCGATGGCTTGACTGGCTCAGAAAAGCGACAAACGGACTCAAAATTCGGAGTAACACAAAATGAACGTAAGCAAGACGAATCTAAACCGCACTCAAACGAGGAAACGATTAACGAATTGAAACGAAGCGAACTTAAACGTGATGAAGCAAAACTAAGCGAACAAACCGAACTGAAACGGCGTAACCCAGAACGAAACGAATCAAAGCGTAACGAATCTACACGGAGCGAAACTCAACGAAGCGAATCCAAACGACGAAATGAAAAAACCGAAGTAAAGCGAAGAACACAAACCGAACTTGAAGAAACCGTGATAACCGAACCAAAGCGTACCAAAACTAAACAAAGTCTGAACCGTAACGAAACCGCACGAAACGAATCGAAACAAAACCAAGAAGACCCAAGCGTATCGAACATGAAACTTACCGTAACGGAAACTATTTTGACTGAAGGAATAGTACAAGAAGCCGAAGAGTATCCAAATACTTACCTAATAGAACTTGAAGACAGCGGAAAGAAAGTGTTGGCCCATCACAACTGGCTAACCAGAAGGGCAGTCACTAATAGCGCAGATTAGGCCCGTAGTATTGAGTGTATATAGTTTCTTTTGAAAGAACCTGTTCTGCCGATTTGTTTGTTATTGTTTCAGATTCGTGACCATTTGCAACCCGCATATTTCATCGGAGACGAGATCACCAGACACCATCAGAGCTGACGGACACCATGGCGACCAGACCCAAGGATTTTGGACTAATTATTGTATATTGTATATATTTCGGATTTGTCATTGTAAAATTGTCAGCCTATGTATATACTACCGTTCCCACGTATGAAGGATTCGGGAACGATGGTTCCTTGGGGGAGGAGGTATAATTCGGCCTTCTAGCTTCTGTGCTGACAGCAAGGGGGCATGTCATGGAAATTTTTAAGTGTGTGCTGCCAGTACAGAAGAGGTTAAACTGACATGCGCAGTTTGAAGCTGTGAGTGGAAATTTCCAAGGCTCACCCAGTCCTTGCCCCCTGGGTGACCTGCGGAGCTGTCAATCATTGTTGACCTACTTTCCCCACAGACGCATGCTCAGATTGTGTCAGCTCCTGACTGAGAGCATGCTCAGTCAGAACCTGACATGAGGTAATCGGACTAGAAATTTCTCTGCGGAGAGCACGCTGATTGGCTACTAAATTGATATAAAAGTTCTGTGAGCCCCTCCCTCGGGGTGGTGTGTGGTGTGTGTGGTGGTGTGTGGAGGAGAGATCGCGCGGACCAGAGACAGAGGCTGCTGCTGCAGGGACTGCTCTCTGAGTCAGGCTTTAGGGCCTATTGATCTCCTCCTTTGCCTCCTTCGCTTAGTATTTCGTATTACTCGTTGTATTTCGGTTTTGACTACGATCATCTGGCTTCCTGACTTACCTTTCGAACTGATTAACGGCTTACGATTTCGGATCACCCTATGGACTTTGTTTAACTCGGTTCCGGATCATCGACCTCGGCTTTCTTCACAACCTACGACTCTGCTCATCCCTCCAACTGACGTCTCCGCTGCTTCATCTTCTGGCTACTGACCTCGGCTTTTCGTATACGACCACCCGATTCGTCCATTGCTGTGGACTGGCGTCACGCGGTTCACCATCACCGTGTTACAGTTCGTTTTATTGTTTGTTTTGTTGTTTGTAATCCCCATTTATGAGCTGTTGACCAGCCCTGGGACTAGGTCTTCGGACTGAACCTCGTGGGCCAACAGACCCCTTTGTTGTTAATTGTTTGTTTGTGTTCCAACTGTAACTGAAGACCTTTCTGCCTACGCCTGAAGCGTAAGTCAAATAAATTCACCTGTTCTTTCTCAATCCGCTCCGAGTCCCTATCTCCAGACTCTACGCCGCTAATCCCACCTGTCCGTATCTGATTGCCACCCCGGCCCACCGTGACCTTGGGGCCCGATCCTTCGGTTTTCCCCGACATCTCTGAATAATAAAAACCTACAACACAGAACTTAATGGACTTTGTCCTTAGCTATGTTAAGAGCAACACTAGTGAAGTTAATACTGGTATACCAGCGTAAAAACAGACAAAGGAGAAAATCCTGTCCAGTGCATCTCCTTCAGAAAGAAGGACCAAGTTAAATCCAATAAGATTAATATTGATGATGGTGTTGTTAGGGATTTCAAAGATGAAATACAATTTTAACCTTCTAACCAAGGTAATTCTTTGTAGCAAAGGCAAAAGCTTAATCTTTCTCAGTCAGATAAGGTTTCTTGGAGAAAAATTGTGATCAGGAGCTTTTGTTCAATTTGTTCAATTGTGCCAAAATACCGCTGAGTTTTCACCCATGTTGCAGTCTGACAGATAGCACCTGTATTACTTTCCAAGAAATGTTCGTGTGAAAAATGGCTCCTGTTTGGACAAAGAAGAAACGTTCCAAAATGCAAATTATGTCAAATTTGTAGATATTTTTGGCTGGCAGTGATCTGACAGAATGCAATTAATCATACAACAAAATATCTACATTTTTGTTCGATACCCTTTCTAGTTAGTAATTTCATTGCCCATTGAGATTGAATCACAAACCCCCATCTGGCACACCATAAATTACCATCAGCTGTTTGTCTCTCAGTAAGCATCCTGTGCCCTTGCAATTGTGACAGAGCATGGAATACCAACAATGAAGCAAACACCTAAAACAGATTGATCTAGCTTTTGCCTGCAGAAGTTAAACACACACACACACACACACACATGCAGAGCCGAGAGTCCAAAACTAGCACAATGAATCACAATGAAACTTCCTAGGCTTGGCAAAGGATGCCAAGAATGTTTCTTTTTCTCTTTAAAATTGGCTCTTCTCTGTGAAGCAATATCCGGTTCCCTTCATATAATTACCTTTAAAAAGAATCTACTCACTAGTTAGACCATGCTGATAATGAGCTAAGAAGTGATACATGATATGTTAAAGGAAAACCTATTATTCTTTATCTCAGCACAATGCTTGTAAATAATGTGATGCTCTTTAAAAAAAAGAGCAGATCAAACAAAGACATGGTGCTCTGCCCCATTTGAAGGAAGGAATTAATGTATGCTTAGCAATGAGATTGCCTTAAAGTATCCATTAACTTGCTCTAAGCACTTCAGACAGTACTTAATCTAGCAGCATAACACATTCGTAGCCACTCAGTGTATTGAAGCAATGACAATTCATTACAGCTGCCACAAAATGAGGAACTCCTCACTTCATGTTTGTATCAAGCAAAAGTTTTTGTTCTTAGAAGTTTAGCTCCCCCAATTCTTTACAATTTCCTCTGTTCCCTTTTCCATCTCTAAGTTTCCCTCTCTACTGTTCCTCCAAATTCTGGTTTTCCCAATTCTCTCTTAATTCCATTGGTTCTATTCCTCTGTCCTCATGTAACCTCAAGTGAGATGCTGTAATTGCCTGATCAACCAGCCACACCCAGCTTTTCCTTCTCCTTTTCCCTCCGCCAAGAGATCTTTTCTGCCAACAGGAGAAGTGGGGAGAAGTAGGAAGCAAAGTCTGACTTCCTATCCCAAACCTCATGATTGCAGAGGCTGGTCTACACTGCTATACCTGGCAACACCCCTGAGAAAGCATGCTCCACCCATATGACCCCACTCAGAAGGCACCCAACTCAGGCCTGAGTCAGTATAACTGGTTAGGAGCTGCTCTGAGTATGAGCTTCAGCTTCTGTGTCCTGGATATGTCTCTTAGTGCACATTTAGAACTGTTCTAAACCAGTTACACAATCATAGTTCTTACTTTTCATGTACAGCGACCCAAAGCAAGAGGTGCTTCACAATAGGGGAGCAGTGTAGACAGGCCCTAAGAGCACCCAGGTGCACCAAGCCCTCAGATTTCCATAGGAGCTTTGTCTCTAGGAAGGATGCAGATAAAGTGGAAGAGGTAGCTGGATTTGTGGTGTGAGAAGGTATCGTTTGCACTTCTTGCAGTATGCCACTGCCACCTCAGAATCAGCACTGATGGCAGGTAATGAGACAAAAGAGACCTTCAGCAAGCACCACAGTGAAGGGCAGGTTGTCTGCCACAGAAAGACAGGTATGAAAAGTACCTAAAGATCCATGACACTGGGTAGTCCTGCCCCACAGTGGAATCAGGACTAGAACTCATGACCTGTTACTTCAAAAGCACAGGCTGCTTTCCTATCAATCGAAAAATAACATCCTCTAGTTCTTAGCTAGATCAGAAAGGGAATTAACTTTCCCAATTTTTCCAGGACAATCCCAAATTTCAGGGCAGTGCTCTTGAAAAATCCCCAAAATGGGAATTTTGTCCCAAATTAGAATTTTTTCCCCCTGAATTGGCCAGTGATCCCAACTTAAACATTCACCCAGCATCAGGCAGCATCCCACTGGGTCAGCTGGAAGATGCAACACAACACTACTGCATTCCACACAAATGCAGCTGGAAGCAGTATAGCTGCATTGCATTCACACAATGTTATATAGTCAAAAGGCAGAACTAATTTGCTCCACCAAAGTGCTTGCAGGCAGATTCCTAAGAAACAAGCAGGCTAGCTGACTGAATGCAATACTGTACCTGAACTAATTAGCGCCATCTCCCCTCAACCCTAACTAGTATGCTTACAGCTCTGCATTCAGGCAGCTACACTAACCAGGACCAGAAGTTGGTTGCTGTTATGACTACTCATTCTGCCTTCACCAGAGCAGCCTTTCATCTCATCGTGCAACACATTTAGAGTTTCTGTAAGTACAAATCATTTGTCTGGAATGTGTTCCCATGCCAAGGAGAATTTGCTCTGTGTTTGCCAAAGACAAAACCATCCAACAGAACAAATGTTCAGTATGATGAACAGTGTTTGGAGTAAGCAGGTGAATGAGTATAGATGATACCAAGTTGTTCTTTTGCATAAAGTAAACGTAACTGCCATATGGTCATTGTTTCATAACAAATATATTAGCACAATTTGTTGAAAAACCCTTCTTCCTTGAGAAATGACATATTATGCTCAAGTCATAAGCACTAATACTATGTAAAAGTAGTATTTTTTTATAATTTAATTTTGACTTTTAAATAAATATACTGTATCTAAAGTGCCACCAGAATTGTGTCCTGGGTTTTTTTGTTTTGAAAATATAGGATGTAGGACAAGCTATCAAACAGTTCTAAAAGGTCCCAGTAGAGGGCAGTAGTGCACATACAACATGTGCATTCAAGGTGTATTTCCTACATTGCATTAAAGTCTGTTACACACTTCACTTCAGGCTATATTCTGCTGACCCTCACAAGGAGGTTTGGCAGATCTCTCTCTCTCACCTTTCGGAGTTTGAACAAGAGCCAAGCAGCATTGCAGATCTAGGAAAAACCCTAGGAAAGACTTAGGAAGCTCCCAGGCTGTACCTGGGGAATATAGAGCACTCAGAGAACAAAGCTGGCCTGTGGCTGGCCAGTGGTGAGTGAGCTCACAAAACAGTGTAGCCATTCTCAGACACAAACCCCCTGTATTCGTGGAGGCTCCACAAAGCCTCCTGAGGCTTTGTCCCTCCATTTTGTATCCATGATAATCACAGCATAGATGCCTGATGGGTTAAACTGGTAAGAAATGGATACTATAGATGTACTGAGTTTTACGGTTTGGATTTGGTGTTTAATTGTCTATAGGAATGTAATTGACAATTGAATTTGGATGGTTATTTTTTTTTTAAATAACAATCATTGCCAGTAGACTTAGCAAGAAAAGGAGGGAAGGAAAGCTTGTTCCAATGCCGCAAGTCCAGGTGGCCATGATTGTTTGTAAGGGCTGAGAGCTGCCTTTCGCCACCAATTGTTGTTGTTCATCCTTTGGATATGAAGATGACTATGACACTACTGGTTGGTTTGCTTTTTGTGAGCATGAGAGTGTCTGATCAGGCTAATTTGTGCTTTGAACTGACTGCAGTACAATGAGCAAGAGATGCCACTTTGGGTTGCTTGATCAACAGCAGACGTGCCGCTGTTGCAAGACTTACACTGCTTGCACTTCTGCTTTGCCTCATCAGTTCTCCTCTGCTTACAAACTATTACTCCAGTATGGATGAGGCATCACCAGGTGGAACAATCATGAGCAAGATCTTCCCAAGACTTCAAGTCAATGTTGAAATGTTTCAAGGATGGCTTGAGGGAGTCCTTGAAACATTTCTTCTGGCTTCCCTGAAAGCACCTTCCCTCCTTTATCTCACCATAGAAAATTTTCTTTGGCAGTCACTCATCTGACATCCTGGTGACATGGCCTACCCATCTCATCCATGATTTCATCAATAGTGTGTGGATGCTTGGAATGCCTGCCCATATGAGAACCTTAGATGAAGTCCCAAATGACCAACAACCTGTTGCAGAATTGGTGCAGCATAAACAAGGCCTACACCAATAAAGCTCTGACCTAAAGCTCCATACCTACCAGGACCAAATAGAAAAGACAGAGCCCTCTTAAGGGCCATGCACCTGCCTCATACCAACAGCAGCAGGGGTAGGTAGGTTTTGGACTCTACCCTCCCATGACTCAGCCCAACCAAAATTTAAAAGTACACCACCCAGTTCTCCAAGGTTCCCAAATGGGTGTGACTCACCCTAATAGCCAGCAGGATTTGCACCTCTAATGGCCAGTAGGGATGCCCACTGGAGGCAGAAACTGATGTACTTCATTACTGGACCTTTGCTATAGATTCTGCTCAGTAGCTAACCTGAACAGATGTTGCTTCCACATATGTGAAAAATTCAACTAGGGAAGCACTCTGCTGGAGGCACTACTTTCCTCATTGCTAGAATTTTCTGCACTTACCCCTTACTCCTTCATAAGTGTGTTTGCAAAGCAGCCATGAAAGCAAGTGCAAATTGCAGTATTCAGTATTTACTATCAGAATAATCAAAATGTTACTGCACATAAACATGTTCTCAGTTACTTCGCAAATTACTTACATAGACCCAGCTGTCAGGAAATGATGATGTTTGTAAAGCAACAGCAGCTACTGAACAGCATGTTCCTTTAATTCTAATCAGATCTTCACTGAAGGGCATATCTGACCTCTTCTGCTAGCACATGGAAGGGCCCAAACATAGTGGATCGAACTTGATTATCCTCTTCAAGTAGGGCAGGATTTTGGGGGGGAGGAGGGGGTTTGAAGAGGACAAGTACCTTCTGAAGCATACAGTATGTGAATCCCAGTTCTGTAGATCATCTGGATAAATGAAACCCATCTTGACATGCATGTAGAAATTCTGCAAATAAATCCCACTAGATTTGTATACATCTTGCATGAGAATCATTCTAAAATCATAATACTAGTTTAAACTAGTACTGAGAGAGAGAAAGAAAGACACAGAGAGAGATCTTATCCCAAACCTTGTTTTTTCAGCTTTGATTGGTTTCTGTTTATTCATGGTTTCTATGTGTAAAGGTACCTGGAAATAAAGTCAATATAACCACTTCCAAATTAATCTCCAGATTCCAATTAACCTTTGAATTCAGTTCAGTCAATGGATAAAGACTTCCTGACTAATGCAGGCAGAGGATTCCTTATCACCAATTCATGTTGTTACATCTGTCTCTCCTTACTGAAACTAAAACTATATTCTGAATGTGGATTGTAACATTGTGGTCTAAAGTTGAATAATAATGCAGCCTTTCTAGGAAAATTTGAAAACACTCATTAAGATTTGTTGCCAATCCATTTGTGAAAGTGGTGACATGCCTTGTTTTAGAATCAATGTTATCCCCTCTAGTTAAACACAGATCATTGTGCTGACAAAAATCTGAAACAACAAGCATGATAGAACCTGTTTAATAATTCATCTTGCACGGTTAGCTATCAGAAACACAATGGATCTAGTTTTCAGCTTACAGCCATCAGGCTAAACCCAGAATTATAATTGGGTATTGTTAGGTTATGCTGTCCTTACAGCAGAAAGACCCTTACACTCCTGCAACCAGTAATATACATCTGTGTTGTTCAGCTTATGAGTAGTTCCATTGAGTTCAATGGGACATGTGTTCAAGGATAAGTAGCAGGAGGATTGACTTCTATTGAAGATCTTACAAAATTCATGTTGAAATTATTTAAATGAAGCAGTTGCAGGATCAAGGTCTAGGTAACATCAGAAACTGGATCAATATTTTTAAAGCTCTTAACATTTTTACACATAGATACATACACATACAGCACATACAGTCGCCACAACCTATGTACGGTTTAGGCTTTTGACAGTATTGGCAAGATAATAATTATAATAATATAAAAAATACCAATATAATTATAGCATGGAATTATACAGAGCACTGTAGGCTTTGCCTTGTCAAACTTCCTTACATCCCTGCATGTTTTATTGGAGCTAAATGTGAACTTAATTAGTAATCAGAGCTCAGGGTCTTCCTTTGTAATTCTAAACCTCCAGCTCAAAATATTTTAATATCTTTCTTTTCCTTTTCTTTGCACTGCTACTAAATGAGGCATTGAAAATTCAACTTTATACTTGATAGATCTTTGTTAAAAATATTCTAAGAAGACTATAATTATTTAAATTCCAATTCACTAGTACTTGAACCACTGGGGGAAGCAACATTTTTAACCAATAAAACATGGAAGAAGGTGGTTTGTGTCCGGACCAAATTTTGAGTGTATGCTGGTAACACAAGAGTTAAGTTTGATCATGCGCAGACAAGCAGAGGAGGCCTGTGGAAAATTCCACAGCGTGCCCAGCATGTGCCCCCTGTACGACCTATTGGCTTGTCAGTCACAACTGACCTAGTTTTGTAACAACACGCATGCTCAGTTCTGCTCAGCAGATGAAGTAATCTGATCAGACACATGCTCAGCTCACTGACTGCGTGATGTAATTCGACCAGAAAGTTCTAAGAAGAAAACAACCTGATTGGCCACTATATTCATATAAAAGGCTTGTGAGCCCCCGCCCAGGGGGGAGACCTGCTCGACTGGCAAACAGAAGCTGCCTTGGCAGGGACTGTCTCGCTAGAAGAGATCGGAGCTGAGAGCAGAGGCTGTTCCAACAGGGACTGCTCCCCAGCAGGGCTTCCTGGCCCATTGGTCTCCTCCTCACTGCAGTTTGCAGATCGATTCGATTCGTTCTCATTTCCGTATTGATCCTTTGGCTACCAGACTAATTTTGGCATCGACCTCGACTACCGACTCACCTTGACTATGGCTTTGTCTTATCATAACCGGCACTGACCTTGGCATCGTTCTTCATCGACCTTGGCACCGATCATCCATTTGTCCACCTTGGACTGGCGTCACATCATGTTACAGTGTTGTGGTTTGTTACCCCACCTATAAGCTGTTGACCAGCCCTGGGACTAACAAGTGGGTGGCCGCACCTATCCTTTGGGGTAGAAAGCAATGGCTCACTCGGGAACCCCGTGGGCCAACAATCTCCTCTGTTGTTCGTATCCATTTTAAGTCATTATAACTGTAACTGAAGCAAGCTTCATTGCCTATGCTCCAAAGCGTAAGTAATAAATCATCTTGTTTTGAAACTGCACAAGTCCGCGTACCACTCAGAACTCCTTGCCGCTAATCCTGCCTGTTCGTTCCAAACTGCTCGGCCCACCGTGACCTTGGGGCCCTGTTCCCTGACAGTTTGTATTGGTTAAACTTCACCAATAACCATCCCCCCCCCCCCCACACACACACACCCAGCAGACATCACCCTCCTATCAGGGGAGACCAATAAAAAAGGCTCAGTGGATGCCTATAGAAGTTAGGAAAGTAAATGGCTTGATAGAAGGTTTAAAGGATGTTTGAATAAACCAGTACAGTAGTGCTCTGCATTGCTGAATGACTGAATAGTCCTTTTAGCCAAATATGGGATGGGCTTGAATTGTCCTTGGAAGCAAGAGAACCTCCACTGGATGCTTGACCCTTTCTATCACACTTTGCAACAGCATTGGCTCCCCTAATTTGCCCCATGAGGTTGTCCACCCCTCTGGGAGTTCTGTGGATGTGGAGTCACTTTCTGTGGCACTGTTTCCTACACACCGTGGAGCTTCTGGTGGGTAATCAAGGTGTGCACATCCCTAGACAGCACCTGTAAGGACAGATTAAAATATCAACCTTTATACAAGTCCTGTCCCTACTGGCTCTCAGTTGGTACTGAGGGACACCAACAAAGCAACAGAGATAATTCACAGAGCTCCTCCTCTTCTCAGAGCCAGGTTTATAGAACCAGATCCACAGCAATTTAGGACAATTTTTTACTTAATTGAAAAGTTCTCAAAATAAAGGCTCTACCTACATGGTAATCTTGCCATTCCCAATAGTGGCATGCTCAAGACAGCCCCAAGTTCCTCACAGAAAGGCTGTGGGAAGCTTTTTAAGTGCAGGTTAGACACCAGGATGAAAAATGCCAAAGCCTATACCAAGATGGCAAGTCTATGCCAAGGGGTCTCATACTTCATAGAAGAGCTCCTAGCTCAAAGTAGGAGCAGAAAGAAAAGTGAGAAACATGAGGCAAGGGAGAGGGACTTGTACTGTTGGACAATATCAGGTAGAATAAACATCTATTGTAAGCAGAAAGGGAACATAGCAGCCACTGGCTTCAGCCAATACTGACTCCTGCTATATGATAGATGTGTAGTCTTTTGAAAGCTTGATTCATGTCATATGAATAAGAAATAATTACCAATGACTTCCTAGAATTCTGCACAGTCAAAACCGAAGAAAAGGACCCGGATGAATCTTGTCTCTGTTGAGGGCCTGGCAGAGAGATGGAAGAGGTGGTTGCAGCATTTTCAATTTTTTCCTAAAACAAGTGATTTTGCCAACTCGTGATTTTACAAAAAGTTTTGTAATAGCTGTTGTTTTACTAAATCCCCAGGTCTTGAAGACAAGCAATTACATGAGAATCCTAGCTTCCTGTAAAAAAAAAAAAAATAGAACATTTATAGACCACATGGGTATGAAGAAAAATGCTTGAAAATGTGGCCCAAATGCATCCAAAACCAGAAGGCAAGTAATAAGAACATAACATCTATTACATGTAAAAGAATCTCATTTGTAATGCACTCTTGTTATTTGAGGGAGTGAGGGAAGGCCTCACCTGTGGTTTTTCAAAATTGTGGACTAGCAATACAACCAAATGAGTTTTATTTGTTTGCTTCTTTGGGTAAATAGTTTATTCACCAAAAATGCAGTTTCAGTTGCCCTGAGACGACACAAACATAGGGCCATGTTCAGTAGTTTTAATTAAATAAATGGAGAAAACACTGGAACTACTGAAACAAAGCACTTAGAAATGTTCTGAAGTGCTCAATAGAGCAGACACAGGTGTCCCCCAGCCCCCAGGCTGAATCCCATAACCACCAGGTTATGGATTCATTTTCTCTTACTCTTCCTAACCCCTGGTATTTATGCCAAATGGAAAAATCTTTATTAGGAAATACTTTTCCCATTATATCCAATTGCCTAGTGGTTAGTTTTTGTAGAAAGTAAGAGACTATGGTTCAAATCCATACTTAGAATGAGGAGGAGGAGGATTTAAATCCAATTTTCCCACACCCCAAGTGAATTTCTTGCATAGTTCTTCTATTTGTGACAGCTCATTCATACTAGCATGGCTCTGTAGCCCAGCAATTGGGACACTCCCCCAGGGTGGGTGGTCAGATGTGAGTTCTGATCCCTCCTCCAAGGGCTATTGCATTTTCATTAAATAATTTTGGATGAAGTGAATAAGTCTTTGCAATAGGAACCAGATCCCTAAGACTTGCCTCTTCTGTGAGAGCCCTAACCATTAGGCTACAGAGTCCTGCTAATGTTTGCTCCCTCTCTGCCCAAGAGAGTGCCCTCCATCCAAGAATATGACACTCTCCTGGGAGGTGGAAGATGTGGGATTGAACCACATAAGCAGAGAACTGACTGCAAGTTTCCCACATCCCGTATGATTGTTCTACCAGCAGTGCTACAGAGAAAACTCCTCCCCTTCCCCACCCCCCACTTCGCCAATGCCAAAAAATAAGATTGCCAGATAAAACTACAAAAGCAAAACAAAACATAATTATTAAAACACAGCTCTCTACACTGTCTTTATAACAGCAGACAAAATACTGCAAACATTCTTGCACTACCCAACGTTTGTTTGCCTGATTTTATTTCTGTCATTTGAGCAATGAGGTTTGGAGTCAGCTGGTTTTTAATAATATTTAGAATTCAAGTGCCATTCCTCACGAGTATATAATAAATTTTAAGAAAGGAGAAAATAGAGTCCTTGCCTATTTTACAGCATCCCTTTAATATAAAAAGTCTCTGTTAAATTCCTTTTCTGGCTTATTGTTATAACATTAAAGGCATGAAAGAATGGTGCCACATTGCCCTGGAGAAGGTCAACCACTGTTTTTATGTTGAGTCAGGCACAAACTACACAGACCTAACTGCCAATCAGGGGAAATTTCCCCCTTTAATGCTGACATACATAAATATGCAGAACAAGTATCTTGTGGTAACACAGGACCTCAGGAAAAGAATGGAAGTTAAAGAGAAAAATAGAAGCAGCAGAAAGTAAATTTAAAAACTGAATCATTTTCACTGGTTGTCTATTTACATTATGCAACCTGACATGCAGATTTTCCATCTTCCAGAAACTACATCACATTTTTCATTTCAGCTCAGCACTGTTACAAATTTTAAGAACATCAGAAACTAAAGGGCAAATACTAAAATAGATATGCAATTTCTAGACATTATATGGCAGGAAAGTACTCTTAAAAAACATCAGTCTATTCTTTTGATATTCTGATTTTATAATTCATCATACATTAGGCTGAGCATTTTGATCTAACAGACCTGAGTTGGTTGTTTACCAATATACAGGTCCAGCATGGATGATCCAACAAACAAATACAGAGATCATGAAGTGAATGAGAATTATTTTGTCTTATTCTACCTGGTTCTCTCTGTTTTCCATTTCACCACCTCTCAGTTCAGCTTTATAGCAATATATTCTTTATAGTTTCATAGTTTCTAGGGTCGGAAGGGACCTGAGCAGATCATCTAGTCCGACCCCCTGCCATGGCAGGAAAGAATACTGGGGTCAAATGACCCCAGCAAGGTGTTCATCCAACCTCCTCTTAAAAACCCCCAGGGTAGGAGCCAGCACCACTTCTCTTGGAAGCTGGTTCCAGATCCTAGCCGCCCTGACCGTGAAGTAGCACCTCCTAATATCTAACCTAAACCTACCCTCTGCCAGCTTGTGACCGTTATTCCTGGTCACTCCTGGCGGTGTTCGGGGGAACAGTGACTCCCCCAGTGCCTGCTGATCCCCCCGGACTAGTTTATAACAGGCCACAAGATCCCCCCTCAGCCTTCTCTTTTGGAGGCTGAACAGGTTCAGGTCCCGTAGCCTCTCCTCATAGGGCCTGCCCTGCTGCCCCCTGATCATACGAGTGGCCCTCCTCTGGACCCTCTCCATGCTGTCGACATCACTCTAGAAGTGCGGTGCCCAGAACTGGACACAGTACTCCAGCTGTGGCCTGACCAGTGCCGCATAGAGGGGGAGGATCACCTCTTTGGACCTTCTCGAGATGCATCTATGGATGCATGCCAAGGTGCGGTTGGCCTTCCTGACTACCTTCCCACACTGCCAGCCCATATTCATCCTGGAGTCAATGATGACCCCAAGGTCCTTTTCTGCCTCCGTGCTGACAAGAGAGGAGTTCCCTAACCTGTAGGTATGGTGCCAGTTGTTCCTCCCGAGGTGCATCACCTTGCACTTGTCTGTGTTGAAACCCCTCCTATTCTCATCCACCCACCCTTGTAACCTGTCTAGGTCTGATTGTAGCCTGTTGCACCCTTCCAGTGTGCCCACATCCCCCCACATCTTAGTGTCATCAGCAAATTTGAACAGGGTGCTTTTTACCCCCTCGTCCAAATCACTGATGAAGATGTTGAACAGTGTGGGCCCGAGGACCGAGCCCTGCGGAACCCCACTGCCCACGTCCCTCCAGGTTGAGAAGGGCCCATCCACTACCACCCTCTGGGTGCGGCCCTCCAGTCAGTTGGCGACCCATTTGACTGTGTGGGTGTCTACACCACAGCCCCCGCAGTTTCTTAATGAAAACAGGGTGAGAGACAGTGTCAAAAGCCTTCTGGAAGTCCAGGAAGATTATATCTACTGCTACCCCTGCATCCAATGATCTGGTGATCTGATCGTAAAAGGCCACCAGGTTGGTCTGACAGGACCTGCCACTGATGAACCCGTGTTGGTTGCCCCTAAGCATGCAGTCCCCTGCTGGCCCCTCCTGGATGTGTGCCAGCATAATTTTCTCAAATAGCTTGCCTAGGATCGAGGTAAGACTAACCGGCCTATAGTTTCCCAGGTCCTCCTTCCTGCCTTGTTTGAAGATGGGAACCACATTGGCCCTCTTCCAGTCTTCCGGTACCTCACCAGAGCACCACGAGTGCTCGTAAGCCATACCAGGGGACTTGCAATGACCTCGGCCAGTTCCTTTAGAACTCTAGTGTGGAGATCAGTTGGACTGGTTGACTTGAATACGTCTAACCCCTCCAGAAGCTGCCTAACTAAATCCTCGCTAACCAGTGGCTCAGGTGTGCCTCCCCCGGGGCCCGAGGGGGGCCCAGCAGGGAGGTGGCTGTTCTGGTCCCTACTTAGGAAGACGGAGGCAAAGAAATCATTAAACATGTTAGCTTTGCCATCTGGTGTGACGACCAAGTTTCCCAACGCTTCCTGCAAGGGCCCCACATTACCCGGGACCTTCTTTTTACCCCCTATGTATTTAAAAAAGGACTTCTTTATTGTCCTTAATCTGGGAAGCTAGTCCCAGTTCCATCTCTGCCTTGGCCTTCCTAACTACCCCCCTACATCCCTGAGCAACTACAGAATAGTCCTCCCTGGTGATGACTCCTTCTTTCCATTGGGAGTAAGCCTCCTTTTTAGCAAGAAGACATTCCCGGATGCTTTTGGTGAGGCATGGAGGCTTTTGTGCTCTCCTGCTCCCTTTGATCCTCGTTGGGATTACCTTCCTTTGGGCTTGGAGGATCGTCTCCTTAAGGAGCGACAACTCTCCTTGGACACCTGGCTCCCCTCCCCCCCAGGACCTCAGCGCTTCTCCAGCTATCCTCCTTAGCTTGCTGAAGTTTGCCCTCCTAAAATCTAGGGCCGCTGCCTTACTGAATGCCTTTGCCACCTTGCAGGCAATGGTGATAAAAAGAGATGCTACCCAAAGGAATATTTCCCTCTCACTACTGTCTACCTGATACAACACGGTTGTTCCCAATCTGTGTCAAGCAGCTTTCAATTATGCAGCATGACTTAAGGAACCTTATTTTCCTTTCTTAAGGGGTAATAATGTTTCCCAAATTAAAAATAATTACAGTCAAATACAGCATCCTGACTCCTATTCAGTACATTGTAAACAAGTTCCTACTTAGTAATACACTTCACAATGAAAAGCATCCCATGCTAATAAATTCAGTTGTTAAAATTCTTTATACTTTAAAATACATTTCAATTTTAGCGTTACATAGAGCAGGTATTTCCCAACCTCTGTCAGACCACAATGGCACATTCAGGATTAGTTCCAGCCTGTGCCAGAGCTAATAGTGTTTGGAAAAATACACTGGAAGGGACCTCCCATGTCACCAAGACTAGTCCTCTGCAGTTACACACAACATGCCACATAATCCATTTCATAAATTTTATTCAGTGCTATTTTAAAAGCAGTTAGGGTTTTTGTCTCCATTTCTCCACCTGAATTAGTAGTCAAGGAATAATTGTATCTTGTTTTACCTGCCAGGGTCCATACCTGCTTGTTTAAACTAGCCTCAGAAAGAAAATCTTAATGAAAAAGGTTCTTTGTGACAAACAGAACAGACACCCCCATACCCCCCCCCACACACACACACAAACACACACACAGAGTATCTCTTCAGCTTTTTCACTTTACTTTGTAGCATCAGGTCATGCAAAGGAGTCTTTCTACTGGATGGGAACCTTGTATGGACAATGTTAACCAGTACCTCACCTCAAACATTTTCTAAGGTATGATGGAGGTGCCAGTACTCAGATATTTCTTCACTTCCCAGCACAAGTCCAAGGTATGCCTCTCTGTGACAGTGTGTCGTCTTTGGCTGCATTTGTGTGTGTGTATGTGTGTGTGCGTGTACACACATACATACATACATATATGTACTCACCATATATACTCACTAGCCTATATATATATGTCCCCATCAAGTCTTGCTGAATTTTCTTTCTCTGGGGATCAGCTTCCCCCCCCCTCCCCTTTTTATTCGCCTGCCACAACTTGATGTTGCTTGGTTCTAAAAAAGAAGGGAGGCTTACCCACAGGTTCCCAAACAGGCTCCAGGCTCACCACATGTAGGATAATGAGCTGTTGCCTTAAGGGCAAAATGCATGCTTCTACCTCCCCTTGACATGCCTCGTGCCTCGCAGATGTTCCATAAATTTCTCTTTATGTTGGGGTCTCAGCTGCTGTGGGCTTACCCCATCTCTCTCTAGCTAGGCATGTCAATCAAAACCCACTAATTGGGGCTTGACTCCAAGGCTCTAGCTCTCTAACTTGCTCAGGCTCAAGGCCCTCCATTCCATGCTCTCAATGACACCAGACCTATTGGCCCTCAGTCCCCTGTGGCTTTGCCCCTCTTTCTGTAGTCATGTCCTTTCACTTAAGTCCACCCACTAGGACCTGGCTTCAAGGTTCCTATCTTCCCTTCAAATGACTTTGGGTCATGGCCCTAGTGCTGCACCTATAGTGCACCAGGGCTTCTTGAGCCCTCTATCATAGTGCCCCTCAGCGCTAATGAGGCCTTCTCCTCCTCCCCTACAGCCTCAGCCACAAACCACCAGCATTTCAATATTAAACATAAACCATAAGCCCCTATGGCCATATAATGAAAATAAAAAAAAGTAAGAGAGGCAAAGTGCCCACTTACATGTGATTGTGCTTCTGTCTTACAGTGTGACATACTCTTCCCAAGGAGGCTGCTGCAGCTGCTCCATAGTCATCGGGAGTCTCTGTCTCTGCTGCCTCCCTGGCCTTCTCCGCTTGAGGTTTATATGGTTCTGGCCTTCCCCTTCCTGTCACCTGACCAGCTGGCAAGGCTAGATCCTTAACCCCTGCTCAACCAGCCAGCTGTGCCCGGAAGGTTCTGGATTTAAAGGGGCCGTCCTGTTTCCTAATAACAGGGCTAGGGTTCCCTGTTACAAGGCTGCTTTGCTTCCTCAATGACACCAGGCCTACTGACACCAGGCCTATAGGGTTCCCTGTTACACCCTCTTTCAGTTGGAATATAGGAGTTTAGGGAGGTATTTGAGGCAGAAGCCATCCTATCACTGGGAAGCCAGCATCTTCAGAAGAATTCCCCTAAAACTATGCAGAAAGAAGATATGTCATGCCGGGCAGAACCTTATCTCTGTATATTTTTTTGGCAGCAATCCGTGTTTATTCTTTTGTTGTATATAACAGGACGGCTACAACCTGTGGACTTCCTAGGCCTCTACATGTTGGATTCCGTAAAGGAAGAGAGCAACTGTGAGATACATAATACTGAGACAGATGAACTTGTGGTCATTATCTCTTATGGTACCTCTCACGTTTTCTATATGTACTGATTTCCATCATGTTCAGTTGGTACCTCTCACGTTTTCTATATGTACTGATTTCCATCATGTTCAGTTGTCCTTGTGATCTGACTCAGTCTCTGACCTTACCTCTGTTGGGGTCTTTTAGACTGTAAATCCTTCTGGGGCATAGACCATCTCTCTTTTTAGGCTTGTAACTTCTCAGAGAAGAAATCAATGTGGCTTAATTTTCCAATTTATTAAAAGAATCATTATCCAGGATTATAAGATGAGACAAGTTGATGTACCTAAAGGAAATACAGGTCTATTTCTTTTTCTCACTTGATGTCCAAGTTCATGTACATCTTTGACTCTTTCACCTTTCATTCTATGTAATAGAACATCCTTCCACCTATCTTTTAATTCTTAAATTTGAATGTAAATGTTCCCCTTACTTTCCCCCCACCCCCTTTCCAAACTGAGGATGCTCTTATTGTGGCCAAGAGGAGGGCGACAAAATGAAACACAGCCAAGGTCCATCAAATTTTTGCAAGGATTAAAAATTCATCTTCTGTAAAAGATTATTATATTCTTTGCAGTTTTAACATTAAAAGGTTAGTTTTATGAAGAGGCAAAATTAGCAGCTTTTGCGTTTTGGACATCAGCAGCAGCGCCAAACCTGATCCCTCTGTAAGTCAGCACCACACCTAAGTGCTGACTTACGTATCCTACTTAAGGTGCTACTTTTATGTATCCTAGTTTCCTGATAATAACTTCTCTATAGCATTAAGTGGAGGGAGGAGGAAAAAGAAGTCCCAATGGTATAACATGAATTCATTATAAAGTGGAAGCACTGATTCTGTAGGTGGCACTCTGAACCAATGCTTCAGTATAGTATTTAAACTTACACAAAGTGTCAGCTTTCAAAGAAGATGTACTTGATAAGGTCTTGGCTATTTTGTCATGGTCATTCTCAATTCTCAAAGCATTTTCTACAAGAGGGGAGCTGTTGGCTTTATTGACTTACCCAAGGTATCAAAGTTGGTACTTTTTGGAAAATATGCTAGGGATGACAGGTCTCATCTTCATTTTAATCAGATTCCTTGTGCATTTTGCCATGAGTTGCAGATGGTATAGTACACTTTCCTTTTACTTTCTTTATGTTGTACAACTGTTTCCAAAAGAAAAATTCCAAAAAATATTAAATTAAGCATTCATGGAAATAATTCTTTTAGCCTGTCACCTTCTGGCCCCAGTAGAAGTTTTGTGCTATGTCTGGAAAAGGGACTTACATACATATTCTGTTCTCATGGAGAAGATCAGGAGGTGAACATTTGCAGAAAACAAGACTTCTGACTTCTTGTAGAACAGTTCTTATGGTTTTCTCTTTAAAAAGAAGCAATCTATAGAGAGTATCAAAGGTTACTGGGGCCTGTTTTTGAATTAGTTCTTGGCAGTCTAGTTGGGAAACAAGGAGAGAAAGCCTATCCTGTATGAAAGTCTGTAAAACTATTGAGGGATATTGTCTATTTCTATCTTGTTTATGCTTCCATTTTTTTTAATTTGAAGATCAGCACTGTGCAAGACTGCATAATGAAAAAAGGGGTGGGACACATCTACACAAGACACTACTGTGCAGTAGCAACAAGCTACTTCTCATTATCTCATTACTACTGTGCAGTAGCACTGGTGGGCATTACCCATGACGCGACACAACTGCTCATTGCTACTGCACAGTAGTGTCTGAAAAATAACATGTGGCGATGGTACTGCACAGTGATGCTGGTTACTGCACAGTCTGCTGCTTGTGTAGAAACGGCCCCTATTTGTTATAGGAAGCTGGTGTACCTTCAGCAGTTTAGAACTAATTTTTTAAACGCATAACAGTTGCAAAAACTAAGGCATTCATTGACAGAGCCTATCAGTGGAGAATTTTCAGGGTTGAAATCTTGCCAATTATTTTCTCTACACAGCCCTAAAAGCATACAAAAAGTGTGGCCAAAAAAGGTTGTTGCAGCTGAGGCTGATGAATTTAAATAGAGAAAAATATATGCCATATCAAACATAGCCAGGGGTTCTTTATGAACCAAGTGATTGGTAAAGAGTGAAGAACTGTCCAGAGAAAGTCAAAGCCACAGTTAAAACATCACTACCTAAATATAGCTCAGAGCTGATTGTGTTTCTCAACTGAATAAAATTTAGAGCAAACTCATACCCAATTTGTCCTCAAAAAGCAAATCCTGTCATCACATGATTAAAATGAACAGTGTATATCTGCAATAAAACACAGGAGTGAATTAGAAAACCTAACAGAGCTAAACAATCCATTGACCATATCCCAGTATTTGCATTTATGCTGTTTTCAAGTCAGCAGCCTTTTCAGTAAATGCCAGACATTTTTGGTGGGGAGTTACTCCAGTAACAAGGAGACAGACAAGAAGCCAACCAAAGCATATTACTTCAGATGACTTTCAGGGCATAGAGATAATATATGCCCAAATAAGGAAGGATTTTCAGTGAGCACATGGATGGCAAGAGGCTCACAAGACATTTGCAAGGCCTGATGCTTTCAGGACAGGGCATAAGTCAAGTTAAAACCTAGGTGCACCCTTGATGCCAGAGCCTCCATTACAATGGTGCAGTGGTTTGGAGAATCTGTCTATGTATAAATATGAATTCTTATTGACGCTTTTTATATACGCCTATGTCAGACCATAATCTCCATTTTGGGTATGAAGGAAGACTGCCTTCTCTTCAGTCTTGCAATGAATCCCATGCTGAGGAAAAAACCCACAGGAGGAAGTAAGAGAGATTCCTGCATGTGTCATAAGGCTAACAAATAGAGCATCTTTAGACAAAGAAGTGGCTCCAACCAAAGTCTGAATCAGGAGGATGATAACTCAGAGAATAAGCACTTAGTGAGACTGACAAGGAAATAATGAGAGCTCAGAGATAAAGGAAACTTGGGCAAGGAAGGTGCAGAAGGCATCCATTTGAAGCAACTGAGTCCTTTTTCAATGTAAAGTATAAAGCCAGCCAAAACAGCATGAATCTGGCTGTCGAGGAGAAGCAAAAGGGTCCTGTACTTCCTACAGGATTATACATAAGACCAGAGAGTCCTCAAGCATGGTGAAGAAACTAAGTGCAGAGAAAAGCATAAAGCTGTTCTATTACTGCTATATTCCTATTTCTTCTATTAAGAAGCATGGAGTTGTTTTTTGATCCCTTGCAAAACTTGCATGTTTGTTTGCTTCCATGGTGGGTTACTGAGGAGAAGAATGGTAAACCCGGAGGGTCACTAACTGTTGAGGAGTCTGTAGGGTCAGCAGAGGTCCTAGGGAACCAGAGCTTCAAGATCCTATTTGTGGACAGGGTAACAGAGAGCTGGGGAAGCGTGCACGGAAAGTCCAGTGATGCTGCTGGCTCACAGCCAGAAAATTTTAAGGACAATGATCTATCATGCTGGAACCCAAACAGAGCAGCCTGGTAAACATCCAGATGAGGATGTTTTCCCAGGGCTGTGATAACCATATTCAAACTAATGCAAGGAAATCCCTAGTGGATGGCAATCACTAACAAACAAACAAACACATCCAGTCAATCCTGCCCTTTTTCTGTTAGCAAGCTTGCAAAGAGTGATGTTGTAGCTGTGCAGGTCCAGAAATTATATGCTACCATAATATGGAAGATATAAACATCCGCTGCTTGAGAAAGAATGCCTTGCATTAGAAAGCTTGTCTAACTATCCCAACTGCATAGTTGGACCAATAAAAGAAACCCTTGCCTCTCACAAATTTGTAAAGTAACTTCTTTGAATAAATTCATTATTTGTAAATAATTTCCTAGATCAAGTGTTGTGCACAACTAAATACTAACTGATCTTCATGGTATGTTGTTGGCCATCAGAGTCACATGATGGCATTTCTGTTCTCTGACTAGAGGACATGTTATCTAAAAGGAAGAAAAGTGAATAACAACCAGTAGCTATGGGAATAAAAGACTCTGGTTTAAGTCCAGGTTCTCCTGTTTATATGTAAATATGATTCACTGTTCTCTAGAGGACCAGCTCATGGTCCTGTCTTGTTTAAGTGATGATTTGTAAGGGCCCCCTGAACAGGAGTGAATGTTATCCATAGATAATTCCTCCCCATTCACATAAAAAAACATTAAATAGGAAGACAGAAACGTGAAGGGGCTCCTGAGTCACCAAGTCTAGTTCTGTGCATTTGTGGGCAGCCATTATCCAAGGATTCCCCCACATCACCACTTCAGACCATCACTTCCTGCTAGGCACAAAACCAGAAACAACATATTCCATAGGTAAAAACAGTGAAGGCAAGGGTACTACAAATACCCTTCTACTGGAATGACAGGAAAGTAACTGGTTAATATGCACTCAGAGGATCCTGAGAAATAGGCCATGCCCAATTGTGACAGGACCCTGCCCAAGCTGCTAATTTACTAGATGGCACATGGTCAGCATGAGCCCCCGGAAGAAGACAGGCATGTGGCCCCACCTGAATGGCTGTAAGACCAGCTGTTCTAGATTAGCCCAGGCCCAGGTGGCCAGGCTGCAATCTGACTGGCTGACACCCTACCAGCCACAAGGGATGCACTGATTGGCCTGGAGCCCAGAGGAAGAGGGCTAAGATATGGGCCAGAGAGAGAGTAGATGGGTTGCACTGGGATGCAAGAAAAAGGTCCACGCATCCACCCCTCTCCCTCCTCCCCCTCCCCACCACCAGAGCAAAGGATCTTACTGCTTCAGACATCTTCAGGCCACTGCCCTTACAGCAGTCCTCACATGGAGCAACACAGGTCAGGTGAGGAAGGGAGCAGGCAGCATGAAGCTGGGTGGGAGAATGGCCAGAGGAGCAGTGCAGAGACAGGGAAGACTGTGGACCAGGAGTGGCTTGGGAACTAGTGATCCAGAGCATAGGACCTGAACAGAGCCAGCTCAGGCCAGCTGAAGCAATGCAGGACCCTGCCAGGGGCACAGGAAGGGGCACAGGGAGAAACAGCCGGCCAGCATGTGCAGAGAGCCTGGACAAGGGCAGTTAGAAATGGGGCACTGTAACAGGTTGCCTTCCCCAGCACCATTTTTTTTCTTTTGTTTGCTATCTGCAGACTATGAGGGGCACCCTTGAAGTCCCTCAGTGCTTCTCATATCCCACTTTTACTCATCTGCCACATCTTGATGTAATATTATACAGCTGTTCTTACAAGCAGGAGAGTACCTATTTACTTCTATGTTGGGGTTCTCAGCCACCAATGGCCTTGCCCCCCTGTCTTTCTCTAGCTAGGCTACAGTCTAAACCCACCAGATAGGGTTTGACGCTGAGGCTCTAGCTCCTTAATCTTCGGGCTCACAGCTCTCCTTTTGCTTCCCATATGGAGCCCAGGCTGTCTGGCCTAGGTGCCTGTCCACAAGCCTTGCAGCCAGAGAGCTTCAAGTTCAAGGCTAGGCAGCATCCCCAAAACCCCACTGGCCCAGGCCAAAAGCACACAACTACATACTTTGGTGCACCAGGCCCCCTTGGCCTTTTATGACTGTGCTCAAGGCGCTAATGAGGCCACCTCCTCCCCTAAAGCCTCATCCACAAACCACTGATGTATCATCACACACAAAGTCAGTCAGTGAGTTCTAACCACAAAAAAATAGCAATTAAAAAAGGCAGCATGCCAGCTTATGTTTTCTTCATGGCTTGGTGCTTCTGTTTCTCCACTGCCTGTGATGGTCCTCGCTGTAGTGCTGCCACTGCTTTTCTGAGAGTCATCAGCAGTTCCCTTGTCACACTAGCCAGACCAGCAGCCAAGCCTCTCTGGGCAGCTCTCATGCACAACTTCCTTCCCCTTTGGTCGCTCCCTCCTACTGCCACCAAGCCCAGGATTTTTATAGTTCTGGCCTGCCCCCTTCTGGTCACCTGACTGGCTGGCCAGGCTCAGATTTTAACCCCTACCCTGCCAGCAGGCTGCGCCCAGAAAGTTCTGGTCTTAAAGGGACCAACCT
The DNA here is from genome assembly GCF_052110815.1 of Crocodylus siamensis. Lineage (NCBI taxonomy): Eukaryota > Metazoa > Chordata > Crocodylia > Crocodylidae > Crocodylus > Crocodylus siamensis. Next base: position 390,287,764 of record NC_143395.1, on the reverse strand, counting down.
GCCTTCTGGTAACAGGGTTAGCGTTCCCTGTTACAGGCACCAAGCACCCAAGGGCTAATTTCATTACCCCAGTTGTGGGGGGTCAGCTAATGCCAAGGCACTGATGCCTGCCTGGCCACTAGCCTGGGTAAGTTTAGTTACCTGCCTATGTTATAATCCCTCTGAGGCAAAGGCACAGGTGATGTCCTAAGCAACTTTGCTTCTTACATAGCACCTGGAAGGATACAAATCAAGCCGAAAGCATACACCATCAAGGTCCAACAGCAACCTCTGAGTGGAAAGGGGAGGAGGAGCCCTGACACCCAATGCAGACATGACCAAGCCAAGTCTTTCAACCAATATGGCTACAACCTGGATACCTGACTCCATTCCCTTAACCATTTTAATTGTTTTCTTTGCACATTTTCCAATTTGACTCCATCTTTTCTGAACATTGGTGACCAGAACTGCACACAGGATCCTGAGTGGGGTCCTACCAATCCCTTATACAATGGTATTAGTGTCTCCTTGTATCTACTGAACATCTCCCCTAATATGCCCTGGACTTACGTTAGCTTTTATTTCCTCCTTGATCCGCCAAGATATGATTATTATTATTGTTATTTTATTTTTTATGAAAAAGAGTTAGTACATGGCCAGTCCAAAATGCCTTTACAAACTGAGCAAATGTTTCCAAATATTGTTTCTGAGGTTTTCAATAAGGCTTATTTATAAATGCTGCTCAAAAGGTTCAACATGTTTCCTAACCAAGGGTAACATTTTCACAAATGCCAAAAAGTCATTGGGACTTGAGCTCTTATGCCATTTATAACAGTTTTCAGAATGGCTTAGGTTTCTATAAACTTTTGAAAACTGAGCTCTTAGACATTTTTTAAAATATTGTGGGTTTTGCCCTTCCCTGTTGTAATTTTGCAGAACATTTAGGGCCTTATTGTAAAAATAAATAAATAAATATAATATTTAAAAATATATATTTGCAATAGGCCTCCTTTGGACTAGTGAGAGTTAAAGAAATACTAGTGCTGCCATATGAGGAGCCTATTTAAAATAGATAAGGGGGAAAAAAAGGTTGTGACCAAAATCTGTGCTTAATAACTTTGACTGTGTCCTTTCTACAGACATACACGCACATTTTTACAGCATGTTATGACTAATATTAGACTAATATTTACATAGATGGGTTTAAAGATATTACAGCTCTCACATAGAAATTTGAGTCTATACAGCAATAAATCAGGACAACATTTGCTTTGTTATGCGTAAAAAGATGACAACTGCTAAGCAAGTTATTGCCGTCATTGTTAATGAGTACTATTCAGTAACTTCATTTATTTTTGGAAGAAATATACAAGGGAAACAAACTGTGCTTGGAATTATTTTCACTTTTTTTTTAAACTCTAATAAAAATCTCTCCCACGGTGTTCAAGAAATTATCAGGTTTAGACAGGAGCACCCATAAAGGCTGCTTGTAGATGCAGAAAAAAACACCCGGCTGAAGAAGGAGATACAGCTGTACCTATACCTGTACCTGTAAGGAGAGACAGATGTAGTATAAAGCATTTAAAAAACAGAGCAGTTCAGTCACTAAGGTCCCTTATACACATGAAGCTAAAGGTGTGATGGGATCTAATGCATGCTTCCTGCCATGCTACACATACATAGCAAGAGGCACAGTTGTGGGATAGCACATTATATCCCATCACTTCTTACTGCCAGTGCAGGAAAAGCCTGATGCCAATTTAAGAACATTCACCTGAGAGACTATACCTGGTTTAAAAGTTGCTTTCAGTTAAAACTAACAAAAAAATCACATATAGACAAGACAGAATGAATCAGAAATCTGAACACAGCTAGAAAGACTTGTTTATACAAGAGATAAGAGGAACATTGTAATCCTTTAAATTAGCTGTCTAGATAATAGTTCTTCCCCTGGAAGCTGGAAAGACAAGGGAAAAATGCTAAATAGTACTCAAAATAAAGATCCAACTTTCTGCCATATCCATACAAGTAATACTTTATATGAGCAGGTATGCACATGTAGGCCTTAAATAACTAAGTAGACCTTAAATAACTAAGGCCTACTTTACACATCTACTCATTCAAGTTGGCTAGACAAAATGAACATTCTTTTATTGAACCCGCAGAGTGGCTCATTATACATAATTCGGTAATTCTATAACAATATCACCCCTGAAATGCCACTTTCCATCTTTCTTCAGCAGAATGTGTGATATAGAAATTTTCTCTTCTTTCAAGTTGTGGTGTCACTTATCTTTACAGTTACACTGAAAGGTGTTTTACAAGACATGCTACAGTGCACATTGGTTATTATACTTTAATGCATGAATGCTTGGATCCTGTGTGCCATTGGTCACTAGTTGATCATTCAGGTGTCCCTTCATTTTCATCTTTGGAGAAATTGCCTCTCAAAGAAATAAGTAATGAAAGAGCAAAGATGACTTTTGAGGACCTAGAATTGCCAAGAACTAAACTTTGTTCATTCATGTCACTAGTGCACAATTTAAATCTACAGACTTATACTGTCATACATGAGAAGATACTTAGGTCCTAGGTTTGTTATTAAGATTAATGGGCACTTATACATGTGATGGACCTTTGCTTCAATGCATAGTAATTAGCATGGGACAGAACAGACGTGGTTAGTTGAGTCTGCTGGAACATGCTAATTAGCGCACTCCAGCAGCCTCCAGATCACATGTATTCAGGCTCCCTATATTTCAAAATGGCAGCAGGGGTGCTTAAAGTAAAGCTCATCAAATGAGCTTTGGTTAAAGCAGCATTCCCCCTTCACCTCTTTAAAGTGTGGGATCCTGAATACATGTGACACTGCCAGGTAAAATGGTGGATTCTCTGTTTCTGGATGTCTTCAAATGAATATTGACTATTTTTAGAACCGCTTTAATTAAAGTACTCCCCCCTGGAGCACATGTATAGATGCCCATAATGGCTAGTTATATGCAATTAAAAATCACAGCATTTTGTAATCTTTTAAAAAAATCAGCTCTTCCCAGAAATAATTTTATCTGTATTAAAATATATATGATCTACTAAATGTATTTCTTCCCCATCATCACAGTACCTGTGCACCTCATAACCTGTAATATAGTGGGGAACTTAGGCACAATGGTTCAGATTTAAACTGAAGTAAACTAGTCTCTTAAAAACACAGCTGAAGGAGGAACTACTTTTTGCATAATAGCCTCCACAGGAAGTAGGAGTCCAGAGTTCTAAGATCTCTCCCATCTGATGGGACCCAAATGCTCATTTCCCACCTCTTAGGAGACTGCTATAATCACCAGGCAGAAGAATCTGGGGTGGGGCATCCTGCACCCTCACTGTTGAAGCTGGGGCATTGGACAGAAAGGAATGCAAGTCATGGGGCCAGAAAGACAACATGGAAGGTACACTCTCTAGTCCAGGACTGAGCACTTCCCCAGGGAAGGGAGATATTAGGTTCTAGTAGAGTAGTAATGAGCCTTTTCTGGCAGGCATGCCACAAGTTCAACACTGACCCTAACCAAGTAGCACTCTGATCCCTGTCGCCAGAGGTATACCTGACACTGTTTCACTGGGGCGGGCAATTAATTCAGGCAAAAGGCCACTTACCAAGTTTTGGCAAGCTGTCAAGGGTTGCATTGGTAGCCCCACCCCTTGACAGGTGCCCCGCCCCATGGTCACCATCTTGGGACCAAAAGTCCCATCCCCTAACCTTTGCCATCAGAAGTCCCTCCCCTTGCCCCCACAAGTACTCCTTTCAGCCAGGGGTTTTGCCATCTCAGAGCCAGAAAAATACCAAATTATACTCTAAAAAGTGAACATCTAAAACATTCATTAATTTGATTTCAAAAAATATTTTGTCCTGGTTTACATGTGTTTTTGTGGTGTACATAGAGGTGATTGTATATAATAGCTCAAAATGAAGTCTTACTTTTGTATATTGTTGGGAGGTAGGTCTAGGTTTGTGGAGAGCTGTTTAGGTTTGTGGGGAGTTTGTGGTTGTGTGGGGTGAGGGAGCATGTGGGTGTGTCTGTGGGGGTGGATAGGTGTGGGGGTGTGGGGTGAGGGAACATGTGGGGTTTGTGGAAGCCCGGGGGGGGAGAAGGGTGGCTGGGGTGTGTGAGGGGGTGTAGATGTCAGGATCTGCATGTATGGTAGCACAAGGGTGCATGCATGTGTATGGTGGGGTGTGCATGTGGCACTCACCCTACAAACACACAGACACACACACACACTCTCCCTACACACAAATACATACACCCCATATTGATGCAGCCCCATGCTCCCATAGTCTGGAGCCATGTGGTGCTGGAGCAGTATGGGGGCAGGGAACTGGCTAAGGGTAGGGTGGGGCTGGGCTGCTGCCACCTGCTGCTGGCTCCCCATAGGTCCTACTGTCCCTGTCTCCTATTATCTGTGACATCCCACACCACTTGAATGAGTTACAGCTCGCCCCTGCCCCGCCCCCCCCCCAGCTGCCTGTGGCATATGTGCCATGGGTTGGCCACCTCTGTTCTAATATCTATTGCCAGGCTTATTCCTCTTTTGTACCTGATGCCTGCCTAATGTAAAATTCATAAACAAGTCTGGCAGCAGGACAGGACCCAATAGCTTGGTGCAGATATCAGAAAAATGCAAATTAGAAATAAGGCCCAGATCCTTTTTCTTTTTAGCACGGAAGGTGGAAAAAACTACCAGGTGAAATCGTGGATTCTCTGTTTCTGAATCTCTTCAAATGAATATTGAATCTTTTTCAAAAGTACCTTATAGCCAAATACAAGCCACAGCTTAGTCAAACAAAAGTTTGGGGGCTCAAAACAGGAAGAACAAGGAAAAATGTAATGGCCTGTGATATGCAGATCAGACTAGATTATCCACCTGCTTTGCTGGCCTTTAAATATATGAAAAGTCAGCTAATCTCCACAGAAATCCTTTAGTTGCTTGATTAGTCTATGACAAAACTCCAATGCAATGAATTTGTAGCAGCAATTTGGGATTGTGGACCATCTTACCCAACATCAAAGAAGACTCAGCCCTGACTAGGTTTAGGGCTGCACGTATAACATTTCTCCTTGACAAGGCCTTGTTCCAGGAGCAGAGTCAACCCAGCATCAATTCACAATTTGGGAGACGAGAAGATTAAGTAGGGAGAACAGAAACAAAAATATAATGCCAGAACAAAGGTGACTGTAAGCTCATTCAGAACCATCTTTACTTGATTCTTTACCACATTTATAGCAGCTGCCTTATATTAACTTCCAATATTATTTTTTTGGTTATTTGAAACCAACTCCAGACAGTTCCAGGATCAGCTTACATCATAATAAAACTATTAATCAATGAGTGGTATAATCATATACAATGCAAATAATACTGATTGGACTTGCTGGATTCTCTGTATGATGCAGCCTATTGCTTAAGAAGCAGACAGAAATACCTCATCATTTCAGTATTTACACCCATTTTTGCAGCCTGTTTCACATTGTTTTCTAGGAACACAAGATGTGTTCTTAGAACAAAATCTCACAGCATTGCTGTAGTTTATTCAGCTAAGAAATATAGTGACTTGTCAACATGCTAACACAAATGTGATAGATCGCAGTTCAGTGTCACCAAGAATGGATTATATACATAGCTGAAAAAGGTAACTTTGCATCCACCTTGGCAGGTGATAATGCACACGCTTGTTCTCAGGGGCATCCCACACGTTACTAGATTAATGCAGGTAATATAGACAGAAGACTGACAGGTGCAATGTATAGCACATACAGTCATTTGGCAATGAAAAAAAAGAGAATTTCTTTTCACTGGGAAAAATAACAAATAGACCTAGGTGATATTGGCTTCTCTCTCATTGCCTGCATATCATCAAGAAAGAATTATGTTGTGGCTGCTATGGCACAGCCTGCATTTGGGAAGGGTGGTGAAGAGTTCCCAAGCAGTGGGAGTTGTGACTCAGCCAGCAGGCTCTAGGGAAGCACATACTGTCACACTTCAGTTCTCAGGCAGAACTGCGGGTCATAGATGCATTTAAAGCAGTGACGTGAAGAAGCAAAGAATTTCTGGGGCACCTTTTATCTCTTCACATAGCTATAACAAGGTTATTTCAAATTGAAAATCTCCCATATAAATTAAAAGTAGCTTATCTTACAAAAGTTTGGTTGATAGCACTACAAACATGTGCCTGCTCACCTAAATATATCAGACCTTAAACACATTTAGACTTGAAAAGTTTCTGCTTGGACATAGCAGAAAAAGTAAACACTTGTCCTAACCTCTACAGAGCATGGAAATGTCTGACAAAACTACCCCTAAACTACTCACTCAAGAATGGCTAGTGTCAATTTTATACTTTTTGTCCTATCTCCTTATTTAGGAACACCCTTAATCAGCGTGTAAACATTTATTCCTCAATCTGTGAGTATTTTCCCTGGAACTCCTAACTAAATATAATATATATTAGTATAACAGCTTATGTGGCCTGTTAAGTTTCCATGTCCCCTAATGGCACCTTGTGGCATAATCACAAACTTCATGGCAAAAAATATGCTGATAATTTTATCAACTCCATGCTAACAATCTGATGTTATCCATGACTACCCTCCTAAAAGAATCCAAAGCACTGTGCATTGATCTGTTGGTAGACTCTATTGCATGTACTGAAATGAGAGTCATCCATAAAAATCTTTGGTCAATATAAACATATATTTTATGGTATCCTGTATTACCTGTCCAAAATTAATTTACCAGACCTCTGGGACAGCCTTACTACAGCACTTGGGCCTAAAAGATTCCTGGAAAAAGTCCGGTTAAGTAGAGAGTGTTATATTCCAGAATAAACTAACCAGGCAGCTGCAGGAAAGGAATAATGAGGGGAGAAGAAGTCTCTGCCAGGGGCATGACAAGACCTGTAACCCTCTCTCAACTCCCAGTTAAGGTTAGGCAAAATCCCATCGCTCCCGCATATACTGAACTGTCAGCTAGGGACACTACAATTGTCACCAAATGTTTTGATAGTTGGGGTTTTTTTTCTTTTAGGGAGTTCATCTACTGCCTTAGCTGAGATAAAAAGTGTTGGCAAGATAAGCCCCCTGCACAGTAGCCATTGCATTTTTAATACAGCAATGTGAACTTCTTTTGACATCATTCTGTGTGCTTAAATCCTGGTGTGTCAATATTTTTCTCATAGCTCTCAAGATCACAGTCAGTAAAATCAGGTACGTGCACAAACTGCATATGTTACAGCAAGTCCTTTGCTCAGGCACTAAGAAAAAAACTTGCTTAATTACTGACAACAGCATGCCAGGATAGACAAGATAGCCTCTCCCTCAGTCGTGACTTTCTACAGTATTTGTTAATCTCTTTTGTTTTTAAAATGAACCAAATGCTCATGGAAGGTGTGAAACTCAATGGAAATGGATTTCCTCTGTTCAACCACCCCCGGGACAGTGACTGTGAGGAGTCATTTTTAGACAGGAAGCAGAATTTCCATTTCTGTGGCCAGTTGTCTCAAAACTGAGATGGCTTATTATTTATCAGAGCCAATTATAGGCCATATTTGCATTTGCCATCTCCAAGTTGGAGATGGGTGCCTTTTTCACATACTATCTATTTGGCTCCAAAAGGACATCAGATGGACATTTGTGCCTGTCTCCACTGACCTGGGCCCATTTCAAACCAGTAAGCTGTTGACAGAAGCTGCCATATGCTTGTACTAGGTGCACCTCATGTGCACTTCACTGCAGAGTAGACTAATTTACTCCACAGTAAAGCATCACTGTCTACATGTGAAATAAATTAATTAACTCCAACATAAGATAATACTGTCGGGGAGCTATTCATTGCAGTGAAACACAAGTACAAATGCTGACCTGGGTGCAAATTGTGCCCAGGCAGCTCAGACAGCAAGGAGCTACACTCCTGCCTGCTGACTAGCCACACAGATCCGCACGTCCAGCACTCTCATGCCTCAGCCAGCCCCTCTGCTACCCAATACAGGCAACCCCCATGTAACACTGCTTCGCATAGCATTATGTTACTATAATGCTCCTTTTAAGTTGGTTGCATCTTGGTTCATTAAAAACAATTGTGGTTACCATTGTGGGTCGTCAAATACTTCTGGTTTCACTTAACACTCATTTCACTTAACACTCGGTTTTTCAGGAACCAATTAACAGTGCTAAGCAGGGGTTGCCTGTACTGCCACCTGGAGCCTAGGGCTGACCCGCTGAGCCTGCTATCAGCCCAGGCCTCCTCTGCCCTCATGCAAAGTGCTGCTGTCCTGAATGCACACATAGATACAGTGTCCAGGAGCAGCATACAGAGTTTACCTAAACATTAATTGCATGTGTAGATGCACCCACTGATATTTTGATCCATTTGGTCTCCTTCTGAATGCTGATTTTTGGCCTACAATTACTTATGTTCTGCGCAAACCTGTTATCTACCAGCTATTTAATACTGTGATGTTTTCCCCCAAAACATAAAAAATACAGTCTTTAAACAATTTACAAAAAACTTCATATCAAAGAAAAGAAGCCTGCATGACTCCAAGTTTCCAAGTGCACTGTTTCTTTGTTGCTTTTCAGTTTGGTCTTTGCCACACTTTTTAAGACAAGTGTCTTATATTTGGGTCTTTGCAGATTCACAGGCTATGCTTATAGCGTAAGAAATATTTCTGCCCCTGAACTGTATTATGCAAGACAGCAGATACTGTCAATAGCTGCAGAACCCCTGAGGAGATTCAAACATTATTTCAGGCAATTTTGCCTTGAAAAATGTACTGAAGTGCTAAAGGGTCACCTAAATACTACTTTATATGTATGGTGCTGATTTGAATAAGTACAATCAATATAAACATCCATTTTTACCTACAGAGAGCTTATAGGGGGTCTTGGATGCAAAGAGAGAGTTCCATTTGCAATGTGCACTGTGCAACAGAAGGGCACACTGAGGAATCCCTCTTTTTCAGCACAGTATGTAGCACAAATGATTAATATGATCATCATAAGGAGGAGGAGAAGATTTAGTGCCTCTGCCAAGTCTTGCTAATCTTCATCATTCACAATAGGTTTTATCATTTTCTTGTGACAAACAGTACAAATAGTATTAGATTTTCATCCCTGATGTTAGCACCTTACTAGAGGTCTTTCTGATATTCACATGGGACTTTCTGTGCTGAGGCAGTATGTGGAAGTGGTTTCCAGGCCCAGAGCTGGTTTGTTTTCATGTGCCAAATGTCTAAATCCACCAAGTTTTTATAATCTTTCTGTCATCCCTCCACCCTATGCCTCTTCTTTGTAGGGTGCTCATTAATGGTGCAGTGAGGTTTCTTTCATACCATGTTTCATTAAGGCCCATAAGACATTTGTTACTAGCAAAGAACAAAATCCTTGGACGCAGGTGTCACGGTGGACATAGTCTTTATGGACTTTAGGAAGGCCTTCAACACTATCTCTCACCCCATTCTCATTAAAAAATTCAGGAACTGTGGCATTGATGCCTACACAGTCAGATGGATCGCAAATTAACTGGAGGGCCGCACCCAGAGAGCGGTGGTGGACCGGTCATTTTCGACCTGGAGGGATGTGGCCAGTGGGGTCCCCCTGGGCTCGGTCCTCGGGCCTGTGCTGTTCAATATCTTCATCAGCGACTTGGACGAGTGGGTGAAAAGCACCTTGTTCATATTCACAGATGACACTAAGATGTGGGGAGAAGTGGGCATAACAGAAGGGAGGGACAGGCTACAACTAGATCTGGACAGGTTACAGGGTTGGGCGGATGAGAATAGGATGGGATTCAATACTGACAAGTGCAGGGTAGTGCACCTAGGGAGAAAGAACCAGCAGCATACCTACAGACTGGGCAACTCCCTTCTAGTCAGCACAGAGGCAGAAAAGGATTTTGGAGTCATCATTGATTCCAAGACGAACACAGGCCGCCAATGCGAGGACGCGGTCAGGAAGGCTAACCGCACCTTGTCATGCATCCACAGATACATCACAAGCAGGTCCAAGGAAATGATCCTCCCACTCAATGAGACATTGGTCAGGCCGCAGTTGGAGTACTGCATCCAGTTCTGGGTGTCGCACTTCAGGAGGGATGTGGACAGCATGGAGAGGGTCCAGAGAAGGGCCACTCACATGATTGGGGGCAGCAGGGCAGGCCCTACAAGGAGAGGCTATGGGGCCTGAACCTATTCAGCCTCCACAAGAGAAGGCTGAGAGGGGATCTGGTGGCCATCTATAAACTTGCCAGGGGGGACCAGCGGGGAATGGGAGAGTCCCTGCTCCTCCGAGCACTACCAGATGTAACTAGAAATAATGGCCACAAGTTGACTGAGAGTAGGTTCAAGCCAGACATCAGGAAGCGCTACTTCACAGTCAGGGAGGCCTAGATCTAGAACCAGCTTCCAAGGGAAGTGGTGCTTGCTCCTATCTTGAGGGGGGTCTTCAAAAGGAGACTAGATAATCACTTAGCCAGGGTCGTTTGACCCCAGAATTCTTTCCTGCCCATGGCAGGGTATCAAACTTGATGATCTGCTCAGGTCTCTTCCGACCCTACCAACTATGAAACTATGAAGTCCTCAAGGAATCTATTGTGAAGCACATAAAGGAGTACAAGGTAATTAGGAACAGCAAGCATGGATTCAGCAAGAGTGAGTTAGTCCTCACAGGCCCTGTGGATGGAGAAGAACAGTGGATTTGATATACCTCAACTTCAGCAAGGTCTCCCATGGAGATACTGTCTTCCATGACATTTGGGTTAAGTTAAGGAAATACAGACTGAGGTACTGTAAAGTGAGTACATAACTAGTTGGATCATCGTGATCAACTAATAGTTATCAATGGCCCAGTGTCTAGTTTGGAGATGATGTCAAGCAAGTTTTCCCAGGGTTCTCCCTTGGGTCCAGTACTGTTTAATATCTTCATTAATGATTTGGATGATAGGATTGATTGCGTGCTTAGCAGTTTTGTAAATGAGACCAAACTGGGGAAAATTACAGGCACTCTAAAGGGCAGGGCTATGATCCAGAATAATCTGAATTGACTGGAGAAATGGTCTGCATTCAACCAGATGAAATTCAGTAAGGACACGTGCAAAGTTCTGCACTTGGGATGAAATAATTGCATGAATACAGACTGGGGTATGACAGGCTAAGGTGATGGGAAGGACCTGGGTGAATATAAGACCTAAGACCATTGGTATTTTTATAATGCCAACCTTTTGTACAATAGCCTAACGATTAAGACACTTGTCTAAGAAATAGGATCCCTGGGTTCCAGTCCCTGCCTTCAGTGCTGTTGATCTCATGACTACTTAATATAAAGTGAATGAGAGTAGTAGGAGAACAAGGGACTGAACTGAGTGATCATTTCTTCCCAGGACTGGGCCCTAGAGGCCAGACTTCTCCTTGCTTGCTTGCTCTCCTTCTGAGCCTACAAATGTTTTCAGTCCTAGCTGCCCAGACAGTGACCTTTAGCAGGAAGGGTGAAGGATGCACAGTTCTGGTAAAAGCACAGGCTAGGTTCAAACTAATTTAGGGATACGGGGGTGGAGACTAAGAGTACTTTTAGGCATGCTCCAACGTGTTCTGATTCAAATGTGTTGGAGTTCTAATCAGAACACTCCAGCGTGCTACAGCATCTTGTGTATTCAGTGTCCCTCTTGTGTATTCAGTGTCTCTGCATGTCAAAATGGTGGCAGGGGTGCTTTAACTAAAGCTTGTCAAATGACAAGCCCCAGCCACCATGTTGAAACAGGGGACACTGAATACACAAGACACCGCAGGCATTTTAATTAGAGAAGCTCCCAGGAACCACTCTAATTAAAATACCTCCTCCTCCTCTGTGCCCCCCTCCCCCTGATCCCTTAGAACTAGGAGCTACATCTCCTGCTGGGTACATGCTCTAACTGCTAGACTAGTGGAGGAGCAGTAGAACCACCACAAGGGGAGGCATTTCTTTATGCTGAGGTCACTGTACTTCTGTCTGTCTTTTAAATGCACTGGGTAAGGTAGACATCTTGCTGCTGAAGCACTGAATCCCCTGCCAGTGTCTCCTCTGGCTAACTCCATGACATTTGGATCCTTCCGACAAGGAAGGATCCAAATGTCATGGAGTTAGCTTTGGCTGTTCTAAGGCTGCCTATTGAGCGAATGGAGGGCAAAGCACTTCCATGAACAGAGTAGGATCCATCTCTATAGTTGCATTAGGCTTTTAAATGTCAGAACTTCTGGAAGGTGGAATAGGTTGCATCTTTGGAAAAGTATAAATCTCACCATTGAAATAATGGGAAAGCTATGAATTTCTTGGGGAGTACTAGTATTACCCTTTTGAGGCAGATGGCTATTCCTTGGATGAACAGAGGCTAAGGCCTTTGGTATCTAGAAGGCTGAGTAGGAGTTGGACAGAAAGTTTAGGATTTAAATGCCTGAACAATTAGCTCTATAAGAAAACTGTAATTGATACACCTCAGTATAAAGAGGCCATATAAACAAAACTCCTGCACAGGTCACTGAGCACTGGAAGAGTTTGCCTCATCTTGAAATGTAGCTGGCATGGTATGCATCTGGCAACAAATAGCACTAGCTACTGTTCCTCAAAATATAAGGGTCAAACTACACTAGTGGCTTCCAATTACAGACTTTTGGGTATGTCTATTCCACCGAAGGGTCATACTACAAAGTGTCCAAATGAAGTATAGCATGGAACACCCCAAAGGGATGTCAAACAGCTACCCTCAAAGTAGTACTAGGAGCATATCAATAAGCTGTCTTGGGTGTGCTTATTAGTGTGCAGTCAGTACTATATAAAGGGTTCTAACAGTACATTTATTCTGCTTGCTGTGCTTCACTGTGGCACTTGCCAGCATGGTCATTTGTAGACATGCCTTTAGGATGAAAACTTGGCTTTACTGAAGACAATAGAAATTTTCCTTTTTGCTGCACTGGAGCCAAGTTTTCATAGGCTCCTTGCTACAGATTTATATATGAGGTGTGGTTGTCAAAAGTGAAGACTTGTGTTGGAAAAATCATGTTGTTTTGATGTGGGCCTACTGTTCTGTCAAATCTTTTACATATGAGTGCTCTAATCAGTCTCTAATAGACCTTTTTCTATGATATCAGAGCACCAAGAAAATTATATTAGTCACATTATCTGCCTGAATGCCTATACTCTCCTTGCCTTTCTCATGTAAAGATGTGGGGGGGGTTATTATTAATCAATCTTATCATCACTATTATTACTCTATTATTAGTTTCTATATACAGGAAAGTGGTATCAGGCCATTTTGTAGGACTATTGAAAAAGAAAAGAGCTGGCATTTACATTTCTCTGAATACTTTCAGAGAACACTGGTAGGATCTAAGGAAATGATTCTCTACATCTAACACATTTTCCATTGCCTTTTTTAACAGATGTGAAATGGGTATTGAACACTACCAACTGAGAATGGTAGCATCTTACCATTTTCTTTGTGCACATCTACAGAAGTACAAATGACAAACTTTGAGGCAGTGGGGTATTTCAGAGAGTTTAACACATCTAGACCCATCAGTTCTCACAAACAATCTAATATCAACCTGAAGTCTGGTAGACAGGGGTAACACAACTATCAACTAGTCAAAGAAATACTTGTTCTACTCCTGAGAGCAACAAACAATGACCATAATAAATACACTTACCATGGCACATCACAGTGAGAATGAAAGCCTGTTGAGATATTAATGGCCCAGCCAACTGAGGTCTTTAAAGTACACAATTTAAAGAACCTGATGTTGGACAAAGGGCCATCATAGCATACCAAATATCCCATCCATTATCAATTTAACTTCTATCTAGTCAGTTTATCCAAAGCAAAGTTAAAAGGTGACTTGATCTTAGGCTCCAAGTATCTACATAGAGAGAGTTTTTTATTGGAGATGTCTATTAAAATAGCCAGAAAAAGGTATAATGAGCTGCAAAGAGGGCAAGCTGATGCTAGATAATTCATATTAGAGGTATATTATTAACAGTGAGGGCAGTTAGCCACTGTAAACTTGCATGGATTCTCCGTGAGTTGAAGTCATTAACGGTATGTCTATATTACTATTAAAGTTGTGTCTGGAACTCATGTAGAAATCTCAGCTAGTTTTAAATTGTCTCTCTCTGACAATAATAACAGCATAGACATAACAACTGAGCATGGGCAAACCGTCTACGTACTCACCTGTGAACTGTGTACTGCTGCCACTGTAGCATGAACTGAACTAATGTAGCTGATGTTAAAGTGTAATAGCAGTAAAATGTAACCATATTAGTTTTTGTTCTGTAAATAACTTGAAAACTCCATTTTGTATCTTTCTGCTTGACATAAGTGAATGAACTATGAATAGCCTTGATGCATGAGGGTGTGTAAAAAGGTGAATAGTGAGAGAATGACACAGAGTTGCGAAAAGATTTAACTGCTTATGTACACAACAAGGCACCAAATTTAAGTTACCAGTCAGTAAACTGATGAATTAATGGCTGAAGAATCCCTTTCACGCCTAGGGCACAAAGAAGATAGTGAGAAGGAATGCACCTATTCTGCCAGATGGGTATCAAGGACACTCCAAGACTGAGATACCAACATTGTCGACCAAACTAACCTTGGGCTGAGATAAGCTGAAGACGAATGAAGAACAACGGCAAAAACAGAAGCTGGGTATGGAAAAACCCCAAAGCACTGAAACAAAGGATACCAATCCCTATAAAAGAAAACTTTGAAAATGCCAAGTTGGATGAGTCTCTCTCTCTCAACTACTGTTTCATCAGAGCACAGACACATCTGTTTCACCCTGCTCCCAGCTGTTATCTCCAAGATCTTTCTCTTTCTCAATAGGGCTAGCCACCCAGGGCTATTATTGAACAACTGCTGCTAGTAACTATAACATCTGACTGGAATGGTTGTTTTGTGTTTGTGTGTGCCTGCATGTAAGTTTTGTGCATGATGATTTTTGTGTGTCCATATGAGTGGTGTGTCCAAACCTCTATGTCTATTTCATGTAATCAATAAATGTGGCATTTTGCCTTATCCCCCTTTATAAGGTCTTGCTCATGATCTGGCAATTGAAATTTAAAGTAACACCACTACACTATTGTTAGTACCTAATACCAAGTTAGTCTAAAGCTAACTTGTGTATGCCTACTTGAGCTGCAGTCACATCCCAACTTCAGTGTAAACACACACTAAATTAAAACCTTTAGAAATCAAGCTTTCTAATAGTTCAAGCAGAAGATCTGGGCTTGATGCAAAAATGACTCGGTGGAGGTCTATGACCCAAGGAAAGCAGAAATTCAGCCCAAATAATCAGAATGGTCCCTTTGGACTTTAAAGTCCATGAATCCAAAGGAAGTGCTCTTGCTGTTTTATGTTGCATAGCAAATGTGCTGTTCTGTAGCACATGACCAGCATCAGGAGGGCCTACCATTACCTGCAAGCCTACTTTACAGCAAAATCTGAGCAAGAAATTGATCATTTTCACAGCTAACAGCATCCTTAGTTTTGATACCATTTGATGTATCAGACATTCATTTCATGTTAGCCCATTTAGATCTCTTACACAGGCTGTCCTGAATTTTTTCTAAAGTCAATATCTCCTCATGTAACCTAATTGTCCTCATCAAAAATGAGAGCTGAAGAATTCTAGTGTGATTAATTACTATATCTATTCCCTTGGGCTTAGTTTTTTCCTTTTTAATTTTACATTCTGCTTGCCAGCTGCTCTTGTTCGGGAAAGAAAAAAATCTCAAGTTCTCATTAGCACCATATGTCTGCTGGTTATCTGAGAAACTAATGAAAAATATATTTAAAGGATTAGTCAAACCATGATAGATAGACAAAAAGATTGAAAGGCAGAGAGAAACTGAGCTGAATGTTAAATTGTGATACGATAGCTGTGTCCAGTCTCCCCTTGGCCACATGCTAAAAAAATACCCCAACTAACAGTTTCTTCCACTCTGTTCCACTAATGGCTTTTAGAAGAAGCAATACAATCAAAATATTTTCACATCTCTCTGCCATGGTGGAATCTTTCTCCCTGTCACCATTCTCCATTGGAGATTTTTGCTCCCTCTTGTTCTTTGAGAAAGACTGTCCATAGTTAAAACTGAACTGAACATATTTTTACATGTGCTTCACAAATTAGTGGTACCTCTAATTATGTGCTTATTGAAAATCACTGTTTATGAAGGGCCTATGAAGTTCCAAAGAGCTGTTTTAAAACATTGCTGAATCTGTGTTATTCAAAATTCGCCCTTTCCCTTAAATATCTCCTACCTTCTCTGTTTCAAATGCCAGAACTCTAAGAATGTGGTATTTCAGCTCTCTGGATTATCTGAAATCTATGAATATACATAGATTTCAGATAATATTTGGATAGCTTCCTGTCCAAATACATGCATTTAAGTTAATAGATGAACCTGGATAATCAAGTTTCTTTGGAACATAACAATGCAAATAGTCCTTCTTTTCTCCAATAGCTTCTGTCATGCAGCAAGCCTTGCTATGGTATTTATATATTCAGTTCCCATCCTGAAATTCTTCCTGGGGATGGGGAATAGATGCAGCAGAGAATCTGCCCTGTCTTAATGCCTCTGTACTTCTTCTGAAAGTGTGACATCTCATCTGATGTGCATTACCTCCAGCAGCACACCATCCCCTGGTAGAACAAACGTGTCCAGATTTCTCAGTCAACCTATTACCTTCAGGCCCAGAAGCAACAGAGCTGCTGACTGACACCTCTACAGCACCAGCATAGAAATTCATTGTTTAATGCAGCTTTGCAATGGCTGGGCTGAAAGGGATGAAAAGCCTCTTGTTCTCTCTAGCAGCTAAACTTTTAATAGCACCTGTGTTCTGATTATGGCTGCTCTCATGTATTTTCTTATTCTTCTTACTCCAAAATAGGAGAGTGCTCCAACTGGATGTTTCCTGCCCAATAGCTGCTTGGGCTAGAAAGGGAGTTGAACAATCCATGTGGATTTTCAGCAGCAGATAATCCTGTACAAGATAATAAAAAATTATTCCTTACTGAAAGTTTTATGCATATGGTTCATCTTTACTCTCCCCAGTTCACAAATGGCAAACCTGAGGCACCTAGTTTGCCTCAGGTAACATATGAGGCAAATGTTATAGAGGCAGAGAGAAAATACATAACATATGAGGCAACATAGAAGGAAAACATGTTATAGAGGCAGGGAAAGATATAGGTTTCCTGACTACTAGTTCTGCATACTGATTAAGTGAATGAATTGGAACATGGAGGACAGACACTGGAAAGCAAGTGGACTGACAGGACTACCAGATTTGAGTTATATTGGGGGTGAGTGGGAATGAATTAAAGTATTTGGCTCTAACAATGAATATCAGAATCATTTAAGAAAAAATGTTAATCAAATTCAGTGATATAGGGAAAAGTTGAACACACACACAGTTTGTCTGTACCTCAAATATTTCAAAAGCCACAGCTTGTATTCACAATTGATTCTTTATTATCTCTCAGTGGCTTCCAGTATCCTCTTGGAGAGGTTTAAACGTCCTGGCCTTATCCCTGCTAAAGCAAAGAGCACTTACTAGCAAATGGTGCCCAGATACAAGACAGAAGGGTCTATATGGCAGCTGGGAAATGTCATTGGGCAGGGACACCCTAGTCCAATGATTCTCAGACAGGGCCCTATGGCACCCCAGGGTGCAGTGAAATCTTTTTACAGGTGTTGTGGTCTGCCATGCAACATTAGCACTTTTAGGTGTACAAGCAGCTACACTTGATTAATAAAATAAACCCAGTCCAGAATCCATAGTCTTAAAAACATTCTGGCCAGTTGTGATCTTGCTCAGGGCTTTGCAACAGACAGATCGCTTACTTCTCCATGGTCAAGAAACAAGTGAGAGTTAACAGCTGGCATTTTCTGAGGGGTGCCTTGCATCTAATGAAGAGTATCTTGAGTCTAAAAAAGTCTGAGAACAACTGCTCTAGTTTCTTTTCTCCACCAGCCAGTCTAACTGCAGCTTTTCCCTCACTTTTTCTCACAGTTGGAGGGAAAGGTATAGGAGTCAGTGGAGTGCCTCTACAGGACCCTCCTCTACTGTGGCTGACTAAATAAGTCCATGGCACTCCGTGGCAAGCTGTGTAGTTGCCCTAATGCAGGAAAGATTCTCCCCCAGAAAAGAGAATCCAGCTGGGTCATTTCAATCATTGGTCTCTTCTCTCCCTAACAATCAACTTACACAAACTCCCTCTGGAGCTGAAACTATCGTGGCCTTTCAATAGTCCTCCCAGTTTGGGGATCTGCATTGTTAATAGTCTCAGTAGAGCTCTGGGAAGAGCATGTGTATGTTAACATTTGCAGCCCAAACAGCAAAGATAGGTTTGCTTGGCATAGCCATTTAACCCTGCTAAAACTGTGCCCATCTTGAAGGGGAGATGGAACTTCTTTTGTGGGTAGCAACAGTGTTTTTTAAAGAAAGAGAAAGAGTGATTTAGAGCCTAATTTGTGAAGTATTAACCTGATCTCTGTCCTTGTATTTGGGGGCAAAAACTGTGGAGGCAGAACTAGATGTACCTCAGTTATGGTCCAGTGTTCAGTTGCCTGCCTGCCTGCCTGCCCTCCATATATCAATGCACCTGCTGATATGTACAGAAAGCAAACTGTGATTATAAAAAGAGGGGCTTGGATTTAAAAATCAGGTAACCAGGCCCAGATCATTAAAGATATTTAGAGGCACCTAACATTAATGGGAGTGTGGTGCCTAAATACCTTTTAAAGATCTCGGCCATAAGGTTTTATGGACAGTACTTAACACCATTTCTAAAATGGCCTATTTTTATGAGGAATCTCAAAATTCAAGGTTCTAATGCCACCAATGCCTTCTTCAGTGAGAACAATGCCTGCAAATACACTGTCTGGATGCATTTGCAGGCAGACAGTTGTCAAGGAAAAATGTTTTCTCATATGCCTTTGAAAAAGGAAGGGAGGCTGGGACAGAATTAGCAATGCAATGCATTGGGTGTACCAATCCAGCATGGAAATCTAAAATCAGTGTGATGAACAAATACCACTATTACCAGGTGTCAACAGATTTGCAGGAAGTCTGAAAATTAAACTGGTGTACCTGTAATTATTGAGGATCTGTTCCTGTCTTCTTAAAATATTCATTTGAATTAGAATGAACTGATCTGGAAATGTTATTACACAGCAATGAGATACAGTATTTTTCAGAAGTGGCTAGACTTACATTTAGCTCTATTTTAAAGAAAAAACCACCCTATTTTCAAGTGGTAAAGATTATGATTTAGTGCCGGTTTCTGCTCTGATTCTTAAACAATTGCAAGTATCCAAGCAAGACTGCAAGATGTTGTTATGGCTCCATTTATAGGGCACTGATGGAAAGATGGCATTGACGTGTGAAATCATTCATTCTCTGTGTAACTGATGAAGAGAGTGCCTGCTGGCATCCATGCTAATAGACTGGCCCTGAATAACACTTTATTTTCTAAACTCTTAACTGATCACCTGAAATACTTTCCCAGTTTTCTTTGAAAATAAGCAACTTTAGGTAATTTTATATGGCTCCTTTCTCTTAAGGATCCCAAAGCATTTCAAGTCTATGACAGTAGATACAGGAGGGGGAATGTAAGACAAAAAGAGGCCTGGGTAACTTGTCCAAGATTGCACACTTCAAGCCAATGGCAGATTTAAGATTAGAACCCAGCAGTAGGCCTTTGCTGCAGAGTTAACTCTGGCTCTTACTGGTCTTAGCCAACTTACTGTCCTCCCAGCAAGAAAGCTCAGAGCTGGAGGTGTACATTAGAGCCTACTGCTTCATTCAGGCTGGAACTCTTCAGGGAAAATCTGGCTGCTGGTAAAGATACTCAAGCACTAATATTCTTCCACTGTCCCTCCTTCAGTTCATCCTGGAAGAACAGTTCTCCTGCAATTGGTCCAACTGACTTGGAAAGAATCCTAGAGCATCTCAGCAAAAGGGATGATGGAATATGCCCCAGACAAACACAGGCAAGTAAATAAATAATAACAACATGGTAACATAGTAAGGCTTTGCTGTGGGAATGCTCATGCATGGGATAGGCTAACCCAAGTGCTCATTTCCAGGCACCAAGCACCAGTCATCCAGGTTAACTAGGGTGGTATGTTGTGTGGTGAAGATGGTACCCCAAGCATTCTGACTCTGGCACTTCTAACCACTAGAAACATCCTTTTCCTGCAGAACCCTATGTACTTTAATCTTAAATGCAGTATAATGCCATTCTTTTCCAACTAGTCTTCATTAGGCTGCCCCCTTTTTGGCATTTGCTATTTAGGCGTTTGATGTAGGCCACATCAGAGTAATGTGATGGATGAGTGCATGTAAACAGCCTCATTTGCACAAAACAGCTTTTTTGTGCCTAAAAACTGTATTCATAAAAGGAAGGCCATATTTTGAAAAAAAAATGCCTCTCTATCTCTGTCCCCCTAGGATTATTTTAGTATAGCAAATCCATTTGTATTTTTAACTTAACATCCAAGGATCTCAAAACACCATTAAAAAGAGTCTCTCAGTGTCTCTGTCAGATAAATAAATATCACCACCCCCAGGTTACAAATGAAGAAACTGAGGCAGAGAAGAACACAGTGGGTACATCTACACACGCAATTAGCACATAGCAATAAACTCCAGCTCAGTTCACACTGCAACTATTGCTCCTGGGCACAGCATTTACACGTTGAGCTGGGGCAGAGCAGTCCCAGCTGGCAAGAGGTGTGGGGTGTCAGCCTGCATACCCAGGACTGCTCCTCTCTGGCTCAGCTTGCTCTGGAGGGGCTGGCTGGGGCACAAGGGTGCTACAGTGCAGAGCTAGCAGGCAGGCAGCCCCCACACTGTAGCACCTTCATACGCCAGCAAACCTCAGCCACTGTCTACACATGCGTTTCGTTGCACGTAACTACTCCATTGTAATGACATGCACCAAATTACTTGTCCCATACTGAATATTGGTAGTTGCATGAAGTGAATTAATCAATA
Source organism: Crocodylus siamensis (assembly GCF_052110815.1). NCBI lineage: Eukaryota > Metazoa > Chordata > Crocodylia > Crocodylidae > Crocodylus > Crocodylus siamensis. The sequence goes on along the minus strand of NC_143395.1, from coordinate 390,266,704 downwards.
ACCATTTATGATCATTCCTAGATTCCTGATAGATTTCTAGAATTCCATTCACTAAGAACTAAATCATACCTCCCCCATAGTAGCTGTCATTTCATTCACAGGTTCCGAGACTTTAATGCCGTCAGGAACCATTAGATCATCTAGTCTTACTTTTTCTATATCATAGACCATTAATTTCACCTTGTCAACCCTATTTTGAGCCCAATGACTTGTGTTTGAATAAAGAATTATTTGTGTCCTGCTAAAGTTTAGCTCCTTAATTCAGGAGGTGCATGGTCCCACCAGAGGAAATGCCCTGTTGAACATGGTCCTGGCCACGGGTGATGACCTGGTAAAGGCCTCCAGGTTCTTGACCACCTGGGTGATAGCAATCATTGCTTGCTGGAATTCACCATCCAGCGCAGGGTATCAAGAGCCTGCAGCAAAATGGTAGCCCTAGACTTTAGGAGGGCCAACTTCAACAAGTTGAGGAGACTAGTGGGTGAGGCGCTGGGGTCCTTGAGGGCAGGGGAACTCAGTGTCCAGGACGAGTGGTCGTTCCTTAAGGAAATGATACTCAGGGCCCAAGGGGAGTCCATCCCAACAAGAAGCAAGGGGGGCAAGAGTGCCTGAAAGCCCCCCTGGCTCACCAAGCGCATCCAGGAATGCCTGCTTGCCAAAAAGGCGGCATACACCCAGTGGATGGGGGGTGCTATCTCCAAAGAGGAGTATACCTCCTCTGCTCGGGCCTGTAGGGGGGCTGTCAGGAAAGCTAAGGCGGACATAGAGCTAGGACTAGCGTCCAAGATCAAGGATAATAAAATGTCCGTTTTCAAATATATAGGGAGGATGAAGAAGGCACCAGGTAATGTGGGGCCTCTGCAAAGTACACTGGGCAATCTGATGGTTGCGCCAGAGGAGAAAGCGGAACTCTTTAACCAATTCTTCACCTCCATTTTCTTGTGCAGGGACTGGGACTTCCCCACTGTGATGCTAGATGGACTCGAGGGGAACGCCTCCAGACCTCAGGTTGGGGAGGACCGTGTTAGAGAGCTTCTGGAGGGGCTGGACGTGTTCAAGTTAGCGGGTCCAGATGCTCTCCACCTGGAGAGCGTTGAGGGAGCTAGCTGGGATTATTGCAGGACCCTTGGCACGGCTTTACAAGCACTCATGGTGCTCAGGCCAGGTGCCAGATGACTGGAAGATAGCTAACATGGTCCCCATCTTCAAAAAAGAGAAGAGGGAGGACCCAGGCAACTATAGGCCTGTCAGTCTTACCTCAATCCTAGGGAAACTCTTTGAGAAGATCTTCAAGGAGCACATTTGTGATGGGCCAGCTTCAGGGATGATGCTCAAGGGCAACCAGCACGGTTTCATTACGGGCAGGTCATGTCAGACCAACCTGATTGCCTTTTATGATCAGGTCATGAAGGCAATGGATGCAGATGTTGCCGTGGACGTAGTCTTTCTAGACTTCAGCAAGGCCTTTGACACTGTCTCCCACCCCATCCTCATTAAAAAACTAGGTGACTGTGGCATTGATGCCTACACAGTCAGATGGATTGCAGATTGGCTCAAGGGTCATACTCAGAGGGGGGGGGTGGACGAATCATATTCAACCTGGGGGTAAGTGAGCAGCGGAGTCCCCCAGGGCTCGGTCCTTGGGCCTGCACTGTTCAATTTCTTCACCAGCGATTTGGACGACGGGGTGAAATGCAACCTGTTTAAATTCGCTGATGATACCAAAATTTGGGGTGAGGTGAGCACACTAGTAAGGAGGGAAAGATTGCAGCAAGATCTGGATAGGTTACAGGAGTGGGCTAACATAAACAGGATGCGTTTCAATACTGACAAGTGCAGGGTGCTGCACATAGGCAGTAGAAACCAGCAGCACACTTATAGAATGCGAAACTCCTTTCTTGAGACCAAGGAGGCAGAAAGGGATCTTGGAGTCATTATTGACTCCAAGATGAACATGGGCTGACAATGCAAGGGCTAACCGGACCTTGTCATGCATCCACAGGTGCATCTCAAGTAGAGCCAGGGAGGTGATCCTCCCCCTCTATGCGATGCTGGTCAGGCCACAGCTGGAGTACTGTGTCCAGTTCTGTACGCCCCACTTCAGGAGGGATGTGGACAACATGGAAAGGGTCCAGCGGAGGGCCACCTGCATGATCCGGGAACACCAGGGCAGACCCTACAATGAAAGACTGTGGGACCTAAACCTGTTCAGCCTTCACAAGAGAAGGCTGAGGGGGGACCTGGTGACTGTCTATAAACTCGCTAGGGGGGACCAGAAGGGTTTGGGGGAGACACTGTTTCCCCTAGCACCCCCTGGCATAACAAGGAATAATGGACACAAAATATTGGAGGGTAGGTTTAAATTAGACATCCTCAAGAACTACTTCACAGTTAGGGCAGCTAGGAGCTGGAATCAATTTCCAAGGGAAGTGGTGCTGGCTCCTACCCTGGGGATCTTTAAGAAGAGGCTTGATGCCTACCTGGCTGGACTCATTTGAGCCCAGTTTTTCTCCTGCCCAGGCCGGGGGTCGGACCTGTAGATCTACAAGGTCCCTTCTGACCCTACTTCTATGATTCTATGATTCAAGAAAGCCAACCAGTCTTGATCTGAAGACATCAAGAAGGGAAGAATTGACTGCCTGTCTTGGTAGTTGTTCCAGTAATTAATCTCACACTTTCTAATTCAAATTCTCAGAGGCATAGCATTGGATGGAGCACCAGTGGCATTGGGAGGGGTGGAGTGTGAAATTCTGTTGACCAGTGGCGGGTGTTGGGGGTGAAGTCGAGTCTTGCCTGATGGAGTTCTAGGGTGGCCGCTGCCATGGCTGAGGTTCCTCCTGTAGCCATGCAGGCTCAGGATGCTACTGCTGAAAAATAGGTAATTTTTTGGGATCCATGGATTCTCTCCCCCAATCCCTCACCCCTTGCCCCCACCCCAGGCACAAAGCTGTGCATCCCAAGGCAAAGCCTCCACTGCGGGGAGGCATTGCACCACCCACCTCCCAGATACACTGATGACTGCAGGGTCTGTATCTGCCCAACTCCAATGGCAATGGCAAAGACTTCTGGGGGGGTAGAGACCACACTGACATCCTCTAAATTGATGCCCAGGGCTGATGTCACCCTAGCTCCTCCCTCCACCCCCATTACACTACTACAAATTCTAATTTGTGTTTGTCTATTTTAAGCTTCTAGTCAATGGCTCTTGTTAAAGTTTTCTCTGACCTTAGATTAAAACACCATTTGCTAATTGTTTTTTTCCCCATGAGGGTACTTATATACTGTAATCAAATCATGCACTGATCATACCAATTGGCTGAATAGACTGAGCTCTTGAAGCCCTTTTCTCTAGTCCTTGAATCATGTCTGTTGATGTTTTCTGCATATAGAATACTAGATAAAGTATTCCAATATCAGCCTTAGCAAAACCATAGGCACAAGTAAAATCTTCCCACACCTAGGGTATGTCCAAGTGTTAAATTTATATCAATCTAAGCAAGGTTGGGGCAATCTACATTCCTGGTCATTCAGATATTTATAGGGTTTAAGTCACCCTAAAAATGGTGCACCTGACCTAGGTTAGTTCACTTCAGGAGGTGACCTAATTTTAGATCAGCCTGGGTTAACCCAATCTAAAATGGATTAACCCAGCCCAACAAACACCTGAAAACATCTACAGCACAACCCAGGGGCTGGGAAAGCTCAGCCATTCATCCCAGCCTGGTTTTACCCCATCCCAAATACCCATCCAACCCCACCAGCCCCACCCCTGTAGACCTGCCATCCTCACTGCAAACCTTCCAGCCTTCCTGTGGATGCTCCAACCCCTACTGTGGGCCTGCCGGCCCCCACAATCTTGTCAGCTCCTCCCTCCCTGACTTACTTTTCTCCATTTGCCTGGGAAAACACTTGCATGTGGGAGAAGCTGACTCAGTTTTAGGCCACCTAGCCTGAGTCAGGTGATTCAAATGCTTGTTCACACCCAAATCCACTAATCCCACATTTACACATCCAAGGATCATATTAGTCACTCCATCATACTAGGAGCTCATCTTAAGTTGCTTGTCCTTGATGACCCTTAAGTCCTTTTTTCATTCACTGATTTCCAGAATGCAGTCCCTCATTCTGGAGGTTTGACTTGCATTCCATATTATTAGACATGCAAGTTTGCATTTGACTGTGAAATGCATTTTGTTCAAACTGGCCCATCTTACCAAAAGATCCCAATCACTCTGTGTGGCTACCATATCATCATCATTATTTCCAGTTCTGCATAAATGCCATAGTTTATTCCTAGATCCCAGGGGAAAAAAAGCATTAAATAGCTTCTGGTATAGTACTGAATCCCAAGGAATCCCTCTAGAACAGTGGTCTCCAACCAGGGGATCTCAACCCACCAGTAGATCTCAGAGCATCTTGGAGTTCATCTGAGGCTGGGGTGGAGGGGCCAAGTGCCTGCATGAATCACATGCATACCCCAACCCAGCGGGTCAGTCCGTGGGGGAGGGAAGGGGCAGGAGCTAAATTAAGGCCCCCATGGTGAGGGACAGTGCCGCAGAGGCAGAAGCAGAGATAAATTGAGTGGGACCCTGGCCAGGTGGGACTTACCTGCCGGGGAGGAGTGCCCCAAAATATTTTTTTCTCCCTCTGTCTCAATCTGCCCCCTCCCCCTTCCCACCCCAGACTCACCTGCTGGGCAAAGCAGAGAGGGGTGGCAGCAGTACACAGTAGATCTTGGGTTGCTTTTAAATGCCAAAGGTAATCTCCTTAAAAAGGTTGGAGACCACTGCTCTAGAATCACCCACTGGTCTGATCATCCCTCCTACTTTCTGGCATGTATCACTCAGTAGATGTATCTACATGTGCTTATTAACGCACAGCAATAAACTCCAGATCTTATTGCCCCAAAACGTATTGCTGCCGGGAGTGTATCTGCATGTATACCTAGGACTGTAGCATGTTGAGCCGAGGCAGAGCAGCCCTGGCAGGCAGTGGGTCCCAGGGGTCAGCCTGCCAGCCCAGGGCTGCTCCCCTGGCTTAACATGCTACAGAGGGGCTGACCAGGGCACGAGTGTGCTTCAGCATGGGGCTAGCTAGCAGGCAGGCCCCATATTGGAGCACTCTTGTGCTCCAGCCAGCCCGTCCAGCATATACACATGTGCTGCTGCAGAGTTTTTTACTCCGCAGCAGAGTGCATAGTACTTGTATTTACAAGTACCTATATTTACAAGGACTATCCTGATAAGGAGTAAATTAGTTTATTCCAGCCTAATAGGGGTGCATGTGTAGATACTGAGATGTTTACTGGGCAGTGAGTCTATTGCATAGTAAACATCTTGTGTAAACACATCCAGTTGGTTCTTGTTCTACTTAATATGCACTTCATTGATTTTTCAGAGCACTATTTTTTTTGTTGTAATGCCAAAGCAAACACCTAGCTGTTATGGAACAATGTGATACATGTCTTCAGTTTCCCAGCCTGTGTGTCTGCTTGCCTGCATCAGACACAGTGAGCCTTAAGGGTACAAACAGGCATTTAGAAAACAATTAACACTTGCCGTTGCCTGTGACCATTGTTCTAACACATATCTACTTTACCTACAAGGCAATTCCCAAAAGCAAACCTCTAAATACCATTTTCTAGCCATCACTAGCCAGGCACTAGTTATATTTCATCTATGCAGTCACCTCTATCGGTCAAAGTTGTGATCTCATCCAGGTTTATTTCACAAAACAAATTGCAGTTTTAGTCCATGAAGGGCCCTATTCATGTGAATGCTTTTATGATCATTGGCCAAATTAATACTCTTTAAAGTCAGTGATGCCATGTTAGTATGCACACAGGGTTTCTGGATGCCATTTGTGTCTTTCACAGCAAGAGGACTTAATAGGCCGCTATATATTCAGCATGTTTGAAAATCTAGACCGTCAACATTCAAACCCCCAAATACCATGTGAACTGCTCAACTGTGTCTTGACATCTGGGTAGAGTTTAACTGACTATAGGGATCTTCCTGACTGGTCCACAGAAGGCCACAGAGAAAAGAATCCTGAGGTCACATTGTCCTGTAGTAAAAAAGCAGCAGTCATTTCTTTTTTCCTAGAGCATAGCATCTGATGTGGGAGAGCTGCCTCACCATTCTCTCTTAATACAATCAATAGGATGCAACTGTGTCTGGTGCCCTAAGCACTGCTGCCAAAGTGTGATGCTGACAAGGATACTGTTGGGAAGAGAAAGAGGCACAAAACCCTTCTGTGAATTTGATCTGGGGCACAGACTACAGCTAACACACATGCAACAGTCAGAGAAAACCGAGTCTCCTCAAAACCAGTTGGCAGAAGGGAACTAATCCATCAAAGCACTTATGCCAAACTTTGTTCATTTAGGTGGGAAGTTAGTCATGATGAGAAGAGTGAGAATCATTGGGGAAGCATTATTATAAGTACTGTTACCCAGCCACAAAATGATTCCTTGCTTATATCAACACCTAAAGGGAATGCGACATGATGTACCTCCTCAGTATGGGGAGAATTGCTCTTAAAGTTAGATGACACAAAGATGTAATGGAAAACAGGGGCACAGAGAGGTGACATAACTTGCCTGCACTCACCCAGTTACCCAGTAGCAGAACTAGGGATAGGACACAGGCTCTAGACTTCCAGATGGGTGGTATATCCACTAGACAACGCTTCTTCCAAATCACACATTCACACTGTAATTATATCCTTCAGCTTCTCCCTTCTATTATCTGATACCATGTTAAAAGGTATAGTACATAAACCTTACCCTCCCTGTCCTCATACAACAAAACAGAGCAGCAAAATATACTCGATGGGCCCATCTGCCCTACACCCACCACCAGGGATACCAGATGGAGCAGGCAGACAGGGATCAGGATTGCAGAGCAGTGACAGTGCAGGGCCAGGGCCTGGGGCAGAGCCACAATCCACTCCCTGCACATCCCTGTGACAGGCTCTGGTTCTACATGAGACGTTCACACTGCAGAGTAGACTAATTAGCTCCATGGTGGCTACGTCTACATGAGACGCTGACTCCACAGTAGCCTGAGACTACTATGGCAATTATGTCATGTAGCAGCAAACATGATGCAAGACTACTGTGTTAAGACTGATGAAGCAGTCTTAGGCTGCTGCAGTCAACGTCACAGAAAAGCCATTCACTTATTTATACAAGTACTAAATGACTGCATAGGAATGACTGTGTAGTCAGTGTGTCATGTAGACACGTCCAATAACCATCTTGTATCTACACATGCAGTGCTATTAGATAAGATTAAACTAATTAGCTCAGCAGCAAGATAGTACATGTAAATACAAGTACTATCCTGCTGTAGTTTTTTACTCCACAGCACTGCATATCTAGACACTGATGCAGCTGGCTGGGACACGTATGCTTTAATTCAGGGGCTGCCTGCTGGCTAGTCCCACACTGGAGCACCCTCATGCCCCAGCCAGCCTCTCCACACCACATTAAGCCAAGTTGAAATAGCCCTGGGCTGCTCCAACCCAGCTCAATTTGCTGTGGTTCCACACACACATTCAAACAGTGCACCTGGGAGTAATAAACTCCAGTCCAATAAGAACCAGTCTATTGTTTCTCATTAATTGCATGTCCAATATTGACCTGTGGAGCACCAATACTGATTAGTAGTATTAGTGGTCTGCACTGATGGTGCAATCAGGATGCCATGGCTTCCCAGGGTATCATAAGATCCTTTTAAAGATGTTGTGCAATGTAAGAACTGTTAAGTGTGCTGATACCTACACTTGATTTACAAAATAAACTCAGAGGCTTCATACAGACATTTAAAAAAAAAAAACCCCACGCTTTACCAGAAGAAGCAATGTGTTAGTTTGACCCAACTCCACAGCTTCTGACCAGGCGCTTCAGCAGGGCTTTTTGGCACCAGAAAATGTCCCACTAAGGTGCCCAATCTATACACACTTTGGCCGAGCCAGGTCCAACTAACACGATGCTTCTCCTGGGCATGTGCTGGGCTCGGTGTGGCAGACTGTTGAGTTCAAAGTGAAGCACCATTGTGGGGGGACGTTAATGTCTGGAAGCAGCCGAAGATTTCAAATAGGAATCTATAGTGTCAAAAACATTCTGACCTGTTGTGGTCTTTCTGAGTTCCATGAAACAGAAGAATTGCTCTATTGTTTCTTCATAGTCAGGAAACAAGAAAAAGATTTTCAGTCAGCATTTTCCAAAGGGTGTTTTGAGTCTAGTAAGGTGTTCCTTGAATCTAGAAAAGTTTGACAAGTACTATATTGGTGCCTGTCTTGGGTACCTGGGTGCTTGTAGTGTTCTGCTTCATATCTCACTTGTGTCTTGTTGCTTATGGCATTTGTTTACTTGTGCCACTGGAGCTTCCTGAAAGGAAAGAAAGTATCTTTCTGTCACTCTCGGATCCCATGTGAAAGGCATACAGATGTCCAAATAGAAGCAGAAAGTCATGGTTTGTTTTCGTTGAATGCAAGAAACTTTGTGTGCAATCCAAAAACAGGTGAGCCCTACAGGTTTATATCTCACTGGATACAAGGAGCAAGACCAGCCTTTCCAACCCAAGCTAAACTTCATTTTGAGAAGAGACCAAATCCCCTGCCCTCCGTGTACAAAGCTTTACAACGCCCCTGCACTGAACGGTGACAGAAAGCCAGTTTGCAGCCAGGCCTCTAGAGAAATTGTCACAATACATCTTTAGGTAACATTTACCTAGTAACCCTAGCAGGATTGCAGCCTTCAGGGATTGTGTGTCATGTAAATTATCAGCATAAATTGCATTTTGCAGGGGAGGGAAACCTATTTCAGGTTTCAGAGTAGGTAAGGAGCAGCATTCTTTGTTTGTACAAGCTGGGCCCTCTCACTCTGGACCCCCATCTCCATTTGGAATTGCAAAGCAATGGAGCCTCCCTTTGTGCTGAGGAGTTATATATTTACTTGCTTATCTCCTGTCAATTTAAACAGCCAGCATTTTATTCAGTGACAGTTTAGCTCAGAAGTCACAAATGTGCTCCAATAGTCACAGTCACCAGTGACAAATGAATTAGTCAACACTGAGACAGCTGTTGGAACCAGAAGTTTGATGCTCCTCTTTTCAAAATGCCAGATTGTGGAGGTGGAGACAACAAACCAGCAAAGCAGACATGCTACAGAGGAGCTTCTGCAGATTAGACTAATTTCCATGGGTTTTATTTTCTCCTTTTTTCCAGCAACACATTTAAGTGATCTGAAAAGGGGGACAGAGGATATCACAAGGAAACAATCATTTCAAAGTTAGGCGGCTAGTGTAAGGTTCTTAAATTCCTAGTTAGAAGCTTACTGGTGAGGAAGCTAAAAGGTGCAAAGAATGTAGCTGGAACTTCTAGTCCTAGCTCTGCCACTAACTTACTGTGTGATCTTGGGCAAAACACTTCACTTCTCTGAGCCTATGTCTTATCTGTTTAAGATAGGACAAGATGCCTCAGCCCATACATTTGTATTATGCCTAACACAATGGGTGCACCTACATGTGCAATTAATGCTACTGAATATACTCTGGCTCAATTTGAACCAGAGTAAACTAATCCCAACGTCACTGTTTGTGCTTGCATTTAAGCGCAGAAATTTACTGCTGTGAGTATATAGATAGAGGAAGACAGTATAATTATTAAAGAAAACAACATCCAAATGTAGGCTGGTCCCTGATGGGACTATCCTACGCTGGAGTAAATTAATCTACTGCACACTAATTGTGGCACACATATAGACAGTAACAATTTACTATGCATTAAATTAATCTAATGCACAGTAAAGTGCACATGTATGAGGTGCACCCAATAAGGTGCCATTATCAGTTAGGGCCTCTAACTACTACCAAATCACAGCAACTAACTATCACCTGGACAAGGGACAAGAGATTGATGTCATATATCTTGACTTTAAAAAAAGCCTTCAATCTCGTATCCCATGATCACCTCTTAGCAAAACTGGCTAACTGTGGCCTCAGCCTCAACTCAATCCATTGGCTGGAGAATTGGCTCTGCAGTAGGACCCAGAGGGTGGTGGTTGGAAGAAGTCAATTGTCGTGGTGTGCTGTGACTGGTGGGCTCTCTCAAGGCTCTCCCCTAGGGCCTATACTATTTAACTTCTTCATTAATGATGTAGACACTGCTGTAAGAAGCGGACTGGCCACGTTCACTGACAACTCCAAACTCTGGGGTAAAGCGTCCACACCTGAGGACAGGAGGGCAATCCAGGCAGACTTTGACAGGCTCAGGAAATGGGTGGACAAGTACCTGATGGTGTTTAACACTGAAAAATGCCCAGTTCTCCACCTTGGGAGGAAAAACCTGCAGCATCCTTATAGGCTCGGCAGTGCTATGCTGGCTAGCACTATGGACAAAAGGGACTTGGGGGTCATGATTGACCACAAGATGAACATGAGCCTTCAATGTGATGCTGCAGCCAGTAAAGCGAGCAAAATGCTGGCTTCCATCTATAGATGCTTCTCAAGCAAATCCTGGGACGTCACTCTCCCATTGTACTCAGCCTTGGTGAGGCTGCAGCTGAAGTAGTGCGTCCAGTTTTGGGCTCCACAATTCAAAAAGGATGTGGAGAAGCTTGAGAGGGGGCAGGGGAGAGCCACGTGCATGATCAAAGGTCAGGAAAACAGACCTTATGATGACAGGCCGAGAGCCATGGGACTCTTCAGCCTGGAAAAGCGCAGGCTCAGGAGCGATCTGGTGGCCACCTATAAGTTTATCAGGGGTGACCACCAGGATCTGGGGGAACATCTGTTCACAAGAGCGTCCCAAGGGATGACAAGGTTGAATGGTCACAAACTCTTCCATCACCATTTCAGGCGGGACATAAGGAAGAACTTCTTTACTGTCCAAGCCCCCAAGGTCTGGAATAGACTGCCGCCAGAGGTGGTTCAAGCACCTACTTTGAACACCTTCAAGACACATTTGGATGTTTATCTTGCTGGGATCCTATGACCCCAGCTGACTTCCTGCCCCTGGGGCAGGGGGCTGGACCCAATGAACTTCCAAGGTCCTTTCCAGCCCTGGTGTCTATGAATCTATGAATAACTGTATTACAAGGGAGTTGATTTTTCAAAGGTAATGGATTCCTATAGTTGCCATTAATGTCAAATTTTGAAAATATTGCACCAAGTGCATTGGAAGGAGAAAATGATAAGCTCAAGCCAAATCTCTTTTGTTAACAATAAGATTTAACAGGAAGAGAAATCCCATTGTCACTTTTCCTTACCAATTCCTGCTAAACAAGCCAAGTACCTAATCTTGGGAACAAGTGAGTGTCGTCATCCCTCACTGGAACCTGCAAGTTTATTGTACTCTGTATCTAGTAGGAGGCATTCAGTACCACTCATCAATGTGTGGAAGAAAGTTAGGCATATATTAGACAGCAAGAAACTAATCTGAGCTGCACTGGATTCTGAATTGGATTAGTTGGTCTCCCTGGTAACTAATCTTGAATTTAGCGGAGCACCATCCAGAGCAGAAATCTGCGGTGACGGATTTAGCTGTCAAAGTACTGCTGTGAGTATATAAATAGAGGAATACAGTACAATTATTAAAGAAAACAACATCCAAATCCTCATCTTGACTCAAATGAGAATGAAGCTGCAACTAACAAACACACAGTGCCTAAACTACCTGTAAGTCAGGGTGGAGGATTCAGATGCAGGCCCACTATATAACCAGCCATCTCTTCTGTACTAGCAAATATTCTAGGAGGTGAGAATGAGCTACAGAATATAGTTGCAACTTGGACTTAAACTTATCAAGTGAACCAGGCATATGCATATCTGAACAGACTTTTCACCAGGAGCATTCTCCTCTCCCACACCAGTTCCAGAACACCATTCCCAGAGAGGTGCATTGAGGGAGCCTCCACTCTAAAAGCTGATAGAAATGAGGAGACAGTCTATGCATTCTGCCCTGTGGTATGTCCTCTGGAACACATCTTTATTCTAGATTTGGAATAGTTCTCATTTCCACAGCAGGGATGAGAGCGAGTCCCCCACTGTAGGGGTAGGAGCAGGCATCCCTTCACCTGGGCCCTTGAGTCTGGAGAGACAAGACATCTACCTAGTATGAATGAAAAGGCAGCGTTTTTCACTCCCTTTCCTCACATGAAGGGCCGCAATAGTAAAGGGCCAAGTATCTGTGCAACTATAAAAGGTAGAATAGGAAGGTGTCACACTACAACTCTCTGGGCACATTCACATAAGACATGGTACTTCACAGTTGCCTACTTTACTGTGCAGTAAGCACATGCATCTACATGTTCACATGCTTACAGAACGGTAAAATTCCTTAATCACAATTAAATTTTCTACCTGCAAATATAGGTAGCAAATTTAAACACGGTTAGTAACTGCATGGTAACACATGTGTAGATGCAACCCGGCAGCAAATTTGCTGCCAGGTCTCCCCAGCCAGTGGGGGCTGGCCTAAAGCCAGCCCCAGGGATATAGTTTAAGAACCTGTCCTGCTCCAGGGCTGGGCTGCCTCTATAACAGCCTCTGTCTGGAGGCTATAAAAGGCTGCAGGGGTATAGGTTGTAGCTGTGTTGGTTTAAGGACATAGGCTGAGAAATAGCCTGACAACAAGTGTTTATACTCAAAAGCTCGCAAAGAAGAATTTTTCCAACTATTTTAGTTGGTCTAATAAAATATATTGGATTTACCCAAAGAACCATGTCTGCCTATAAAAGCCTGTAGACATTTTGTGTCCTGGGGCACGCACACACCAGAGAACCTGAGGGCATTGCAAGCCCCGTGTGTCCCCCTGGGCAGACCACAGCCCTGCTGTGCCTGCTTGGCAGCACCCCAGCAGTGCTGCTAGCCACTGCTGTGTCACATGGTAGCCAGGGCAGTGCCATCAGGACCAGCAGCCTAATTAAGGCTGCAGCCCCTGCCTAACCCTGTCAGCCCTACAGGGCTGCCTGCAGGCTGCTTCTGGCAGCAGGGCCACCTGCCTGCTGCATGCCCCCAGCAGTCTGTCCTGTGCCTGGAGGTGCTGTAGAGCATAGTCTCTGCCATGTGGTTCCCAGTCCCTTGCTGTGCCCCTGCACTGAGCACTCCTGGCAGCTGCTCAGGACTGGCAAAGATGGGATAGCTCTGTGGGGGCCCAGAGAGTTGGTGCAGGACCCACCATGTGCACAGGTGGTTTTCTCTTCTATCCTGCCAGTGAGTGGATGAGGCAGATGGCATGAAACGTGCATCGCGGAGACCAACTGGTGGCTACAGGAATGGTGCTTCAAGGAGGGCTTTGGCTTCCTCAGCCACAACTGGCTGAGAGATGAGAGACATGCTGGGATGGGATAGGCTCCACCTTTCCCCTAAAGGTAAGCATGTGTTCTCTTCTAGGTTGGCGGACCTCCTCCGGCAGGCTTTAAACTAGGCTCGTTGGGGGAAGGGGAAGATGAGGGTGGAGAAAACATCAGACTGCCAGACCAAACAGCACCCACAACTACAGCCCAGCCTAGACCAATGAGCAAAGCGAACAAACAGGTAAGAGATAGGGGCCAGTGTAACGCTGGGACTAAGGGGTCAGTACACACACCCACAGGAGGCCTCAAATGCCTCTACACAAATGCTCATAATATGGGCAACAAGCAGGAGGAACTCACCCTCCTGCTGACTGACACCAGCCCGAACATAGTGGGGATTATGGAAACATGGTGGGACGCAACGCATGATTGGGCGGTGAATGTCAAGGGCTATAGGCTGTACAGGAGGGACAGGATAGGAAAGAGGGGTGGGGGCGTGGCGCTCTATATTAAGGAGGAATACACATCCTCGTTAATTAGCAAGGAGTCAGGGGAGGGGCACTCTGAAGTGCTTTGGGTTAGAGTATAAGGCAGTCGAGGGGAAAGGGACTTAACGGTGGGAGTCTACTACAGACCTCCCAACCAGGGAGAAGAGCTTGACCAGGAATTCTTGGGTCAGCTCACAGAGGTAGTGAAGGCTAAGGATGTGGTAGTCATGGGGGACCTGAATTTCCCGGACATCTGCTGGGAAGAACAGTCAGCCAGGTCTGAATGCTCATGTAGTTCTTAGACAGAGTGCAGGAACTCCATCTAACCCAGGAGGTGCACAGCCCCACCAGGGGAGATGCCTTGTTGGACCTAGTGCTGGCCACAGGTAATGACCTGGTGAGGGGGCTGCGGGTGCTCGACCACCTGGGCGACAGTGATCATCACCTGCTGGAATTCACCATCCAGCGCAAGGTGGCAAAGGCATGCAGTAAGGCAGCGGCCCTAGATTTTAGGAGGGCAGACTTCAACGAGCTAAGGAGGATAGTTGGAGAAGCGCTGAAGTCCTGGAGGGGAGGGGAGCCAGGTGTCCAAGGAGAGTGGTTGCTCCTTAAGGAGACGATCCTCCAAGCCCAAAGGAAGGTAATCCCAACGAGGATCAAAGGGAGCAGGAGAGCACAAAAGCCTCCGTGGCTCACCAAAAGCATCCGGGAATGTCTTCTTGCTAAAAAGGAGCTTACATCCAATGGAAAGAAGGGGTCACCACCAGAGAGGACTATTCTGTAGTTGCTCAGGGATGTAGGGGGGTAGTTAGGAAGGCCAAGGCAGAGATGGAACTGGGACTAGCTTCCCAGATTAAGGACAATAAGAAGTCCTTTTTTAAATACATAGGGGGTAAAAAGAAGGTCCTGGGTAATGTGGGGCCCTTGCAGGACGCGATGGGAAACTTGGTCGTCACACCAGACAGCAAAGCTAACATGTTTAATGATTTCTTTGCCTCCGTCTTCCTAAGTAGGGACCAGAACAGCCACCTCCCTGCTGGGCCCCTGGGAAGGCACACCTGGGCCACGGGTTAGCGAGGATTTAGTTAGGCAGCTTCTGGAGGGGTTGGACATATTCAAGTCAACCAGTCCAGATGATCTCCACCCTAGGGTTCTAAAGGAACTGGCCGAGGTCATTGCAAGTCCCCTGGCACAACTTTACAAGCACTCGTGGTGCTCTGGTGAGGTACCGGAGGACTGGAAGAGGGCCAATGTGGTCCCCATCTTCAAAAAAGCGAGGAAGGAGGACCTGGGAAACTATAGGCTGGTTAGTCTTACCTCGATCCTAGGCAAGCTGTTCAAGAAAATTATGCTGGCACACACCCAGGAGGGGCCAGCAGGGGACTGCATGCTTAGGGGCAACCAACACAGGTTCATCAGTGGCAGGTCCTGTCAGACCAACCTGGTGGCCTTTTACGATCAGATCACCAGATCATTGGATGCAGGGGTAGCAGTGGATATAATCTTCCTGGACTTCCGGAAGGCTTTTGACACTGTCTCTCACCCTGTTCTCATTAAGAAACTGAGGGGCTGTGGTGTAGACACCCACACAGTCAAATGGGTCGCCAACTGGCTGGTGGGCCGCACCCAGAGGGTGGTAGTGGATGGGTCCTTCTCAACCTGGAAGGACGTGGGCAGTGGGGTTCCACAGGGCTCAGTCCTCGGTCCTCAGGCCTGCACTGTTCAACATCTTCATCAGTGATTTGGATGAGGGGGTAAAAAGCACCCTGTTCAAATTTGCTGATGGCACTAAGATGTGGGGGGACGTGGGCACACTGGAAGGATGCAACAGGTTACAATCAGACCTAGACAGGTTACAAGGGTGGGCGGACGAGAATAGGAGGGGTTTCAACACAGACAAGTGCAAGGTGATGCACCTCGGGAGGAACAACCGGCACCATACCTACAGGTTAGGGAACTCCCCTCTTGTCAGCACGGAGGCGGAAAAGGATCGGGGGGTCATCACTGACTCCAAGATGAACATGGGCCGGCAGTGTGGAGAGGCAGTTAGGAAGGCCAACCGCACCTTGTCATGCATCCACAGATGCATTTCAAGCAGGCCCAAAGAGGTGATCCTCCCCCTCTATGCAGCACTGGTCAGGCCGCAGCTGGAGTATTGTGTCCAGTTCTGGGTGCCACACTTCAAGAGGGATGTGGACAGCATGGAGAGGGTCCAGAGGAGGGCCACTCATATGATCAGGGGACAACAGGGCAGGCCCTATGAGGAGAGGCTACGGGACCTGAACCTGTTCAGCCTCCAAAAGAGAAGGCTGAGGGGGGATCTTGTGGCCTGTTATAAACTAGTCCATGGGGATCAGCAGGCATTGGGGGAGTCACTGTTCCCCCGA
Organism: Crocodylus siamensis; assembly: GCF_052110815.1. Classification (NCBI taxonomy): domain Eukaryota; kingdom Metazoa; phylum Chordata; order Crocodylia; family Crocodylidae; genus Crocodylus; species Crocodylus siamensis. The sequence continues at coordinate 390,250,526 of NC_143395.1, read as the reverse complement.
GCACCGCCAGGAGTGACCAGGAATAACGGTCACAAACTGGCAGAGGGTAGGTTTAGGTTAGATATTAGGAGGCGCTACTTCACGGTTAGGGTGGCTAGGGTCTGGAACCAGCTTCCAAGAGAAGTGGTGCAGGCTTCTACCCTGGGGGTGTTTAAGAGGAGGTTAGATGCACATCTTGCTGGGGTCGTTTGACCCCAGTAGTCTTTCCTGCCATAGCAGGGGCTCGAACTAGCTGATCTGCTCAGGTCCCTTCCAACCCTAGAAACTATGAAACTATGGCCTCATCCTCATCATCCAGGCCCAGCACCATCCTAGTGTGCACACCTGTGCCTTCTACCCAGGGGCCTAGCTGGAGCCAGGAGGTAGTTGGCAACCTTGTAGTACTCTAAGATGTTGTGGACATGCTGCATGAGTTTGGGCAAAGCGGGCACTTCAACACCCACATTTATGAGGCCCTATCAGACAGAATGTGGGAGTGAGCACACACCCAGTCAGTGCATCAGTGCCACATAAAGGTCAAAGTCTTATGGGCACAGTGGGTGGCCATGACTGACCACAATCATCAGTCCTGCCACGCCTACAAGACCATGCCCTTTTTGCAGCAGCTGACCTCTATTCTGCTGCCCTGGGACCCAGGACACAACCATGCAGTTTATACCAACACAGGTGGCCTGCCCAAGACCCCGCCCAACAGCACCTGCCTGAGCCCAGGCCTACCCAGCCAACTTACCATGGTCCCTGGACACCTGTGCAGTCACCCCCTGATCTGAGGCTGGGCAGTGCACAGCCCTTGGTGCAGAGCATCTTATCTCTGAAATGTTGCAAACTCTCACAAAAGGCTTCTGTCTCGTGGTTCTGCAGGTCCAGCATCTGCACTCAGGGAAGAAGCCACAGGGGTCAATGGGTATACTAGCTCAGGAATGCCAACAGCTAGGTCCCTCTGGATGCCAGGGCATACCATGGACAGCACCTTCCTCCTCCAGCAGCTGTGGTGATGGCCAAGGAGTGGGAAGAGACCACACAGGCCTGGCAGGAGGAGGACTTGGCCTGAGAGGAGACATGGTGGGAGGAGGACTTGGCTTGCCAGGATAGGTGGTAGATGGAGGACATTGCCTGGGAGGAGGCATTCCAGGCTAAACTCCTGGCCCTGGAGCAGGAACAGACCCAGGTCCTGTGGGACCAAAATACCATCCTAGGCTGAGCTGTGCAGGTGACAGATGACAACCGTCAGACTCTGGACACCATCCTGGGCCTGGTGGTCTCATTCAGGCCTGCTGTTGCCCAGCTCCAGACCCTAGCCCCACACTGGGCCCCCACCTGGGCCTGGAAGAAGGTCCTCCACTGCCTCCCACTGCCAGAAACCCCTGTCCTGGCTCCCACCCTGGGTCTGCCACCACTCACTCTGGCCCAGGTCCACCCTGGTACCACATGTATGTGGAACTGGAGCTGCATCAAGTGGCACCAGGACTGAACATTAGCCCTGCTAGGTCTGGACTCTGACATCTGGGGGGAGCCACCCACTCCGAAGGAGCCCCAAGCACTGTCAGCCCTGGGCAAGCCCCGCACCTGCTGCAATCACCGTGGCATACAGACCCACAGGGAAATGGCCAGAGGCCAGGGTGCTGGTTGCCTGTCCCCTGGCTCTGCCCCCTAGGCACACCCACAGCCCACCACACTGGGACTCCACAAAAAATACATCTTGTACATAGTTTCCATAGGGAAGAAGAAGAGGGGGTGGTTTCTGTGTGTTGGGGAGGGAGCTCTGTGTATTGGGGAGGAAGACGGGGTGGGGGAAGGATCTGTTGGATGCAAGGGAAATAAAGACTTGTTCCTCTGACATGTGTCTGCAGTGATCATGGTGCAGTGGGTAGGCAGGGGGCATGGAGGGGTCCATAGGCAGTGGTGCAAGTGGACTAGAGTGGGGAGTGCTGGAGAAGATGGTCAGCCATGGCATCCCATACCTGGTGCCCTGGTCTCTGCTGGCAGGTGTGCAGCTTTCCTGGGGCCTGGGTGGTGGGTGCATGGGGCACTGGTGGTTGCAGCCAAGGGCAGGGGCTGGAGCAGTGGGGCACTAATCATTGCTACCAGTCATAGCATGGGGAAGCAGAGTGGGCAAGGAGGAAGCTGCCGTGTGCTGCCTCTGCACTGGGCACGGTTCACCTGGGCAGGGAAGGGGCTGGCCAGAGAGCAGGACTGGCTTCTGAAGATGGTTGTCAAGTGTTGGCAGTTGCAGCTGGATTCTGGAGCTCCCCCCCAGTGGCCACACGGGTGCACTGCAGGGCTGTGGGGACCTGGTAGCAAATTTACTCCCTAATTCCACATGCATAGACACTACCCAAAAACCCATGTAAATGCATGTGCAGATTCACCCTCTGTGCCTAAGAAGAAACAGGTGTTCATCTACTCCCCAGCTCTTGAGCTCATATATAGATGGGAAGTATTGAATCATAGAATCATAGAAGTAGGATCGGAAGGGACCTTATAGATCTTCAAGTCTGACCCCCTGTCAGGGCAGGAGAAAAAACTGGGCTCAAATGATCCCAGCTAGGGAGGCATCAAACCTCCTCTTAAAGACCCCCAGGGTAGGAGCCAGCACCACTTTCCTTGATGGAAGAACCCATGTGGAAAATTCCTTGATTCTTTTGGTGTCCAAGTCTGAGATGCTCCACAAGAATAAGGAAGCAGGCATCAGCTCCCATTAACTTAGGAGTTGGTGAATAATTATTGTAGGGCAGCATTCAGTTCTCTATATCACTTAGACCTTTTGAGAATCTCATCTTAGGCTAACCAGTATAATGTCACATTATACTTATGTCACTGTATAACACTGTAATTGCAATCACATTTTTGTAGGATTCTGTATCTTTCATGTACTTTGTGTTGACATGTTTTTTCCAGTGATACGCTGAGATACACATGTAGTAGCATGGGCAGAGCGCACACAGTGGGAATAGGATGCTGGCCGGTGATCTATCACTCATCCTGTTTGACCACCTGAAGTTCTCCAGATAAAAAAATGAAGGGAGCATGATCAAGTAGAGCTCTCAAGATAGGGTCAGGTCCCAGTAGACAATGTCATGGTAGATGCCATAAAATGGCATTCTTATACATAGTCCTCCAGTTCACTTTCTTAGTGTATAAAAAATATTAATTTTGGGGAAGGCATACTATGTGATGTTAGTTTTCTTATGTAAAGCTTTGGATACAGGCATCTGAGGACACTGAGAATTTCTTTTTTTGTAGTCAGCTATATAGGGAGTCAATTATTGAGTAGTTGCTCCCTAAAAGCAAAGTATTGGTATTGGACTGAAATCCTAGAAGAAACAATTGTCCTGTATGCTGTTTAACCACCTCTGTTCCAAGACTGGCTGGATGGGGAGGGACTACATATATGCATGTGTGTGTGTGATTATGTCTTATGCAGCATCAAGACATTGTCAACACTTCACTGCTAGCCCAACCAGTCAAAAATCAAGAGTTAGACCTCAAAAAATCATGAGCTTTGTTTAAAACCATACCATTTTAAAAATTAACATTTGGAAGTTTTGTTTCCTTGTCTCTTGGTTTTTGAGCATTTAGGATTCACTTTGGCCACATCTTTAAGCCACTAGAAAGGAGAACTAGAAAACTGAGAGTCAAAAGTCTGACTCTGTCAGCCCAGGCTTGCTTGCCTCCATGCTCAGTTTAGAGGACTACTGAAAGAAAAGTCTGAATGCTTAGTGTTCAATTTAAATAAATTATATGAACAACATAATTTTTCACCTGGTCCAGTTCTGCTGGCACAATGCCTGCATGGCTGCAAAAATACCTATACCAGGAAAAGCAGCCTTCTAGCAACAACTCCTCAATACAACAGTGAGCATACTGGTTGAAGTATTGAACCTTGATGCCCATAACTCCCAGGGTGTTTATACATGTGTTTTGGGAGGCAAGGGGGCAACGATTTAATTAGAGCAGCTCTCGCTCTAATTCAAAATCAAAATGGCAGTGTCAAACAAGCTTTAGTTAAAGTGCCACCACCACCATTTTTCAGCACAGGGATGCTGATACACATGACACTAGAGTCTGCTGGAGTTAATTGAGTCTGCTCCAACATGTTGTAATTACAGCACATCAGAGCAGCCTCAATACACATGTACAGGTGCTTCCAGTGACTGGAAGCCCACCCCATCTCAAATCCCTTTGTTTGAAAACGTTTTTTACTTTTCCTGCTACATCTCCAATAACTGCAGCTGAACCTTGTGCCTTAGCCCACAGTCCTACATTTCATCAACAGGTGAAGGGAGGGAGCTGCATGAGCACAGCTGCGGAATTCCCTCAGGGACAGACCTGGAAGAAGTCAAGCCAGAACAGCCCCCTGCTATCATACCTTTTTTTTCAGAAACTGATATAGTGCCACATTATCTACGATTGGGGTTTTTGACTATACCAGTCATATTACAGCAGTAGTTTTCAACCTTTTTCATTTGTGGACCCCTAAAAATTTTGAGTGGAGATGACAACCCCTTTGGAAATTTTGAATGGAGGTGTAGACCCCTTTGAATTGTGTTAGTATTCGCATACTTTCATGAACCTCTTAGACATAGTCTGCAAACCACAGGTTGCAAACCACTGTGCTGTTCAGGAGCCTTACTCTGAGAGTTAGAAATCTTCTTCTGATTTCCAACCTAAATTAATTCCTGGAAAATTTAAATCTTTTGTTCTTGTGCCAACATTCTCCTTTAACTTAAATAATTCTTTCTCCCTGCCACTTGCCCCCTGATGTATTTGTAGACAGTAATCATACCCCCTGTCAGCCTTTATTTTGCTAAACGAAACCAACTAAGCCCTATTGGTCATGAGAAATAGTCCCCTGATCATTCAAGTAGCCCTGCTCTGCACCTGCTCCAGTTAAAGTTCATATTTCTTGGATATGGGTAACAAGAATTTTATACAGTATTCCAGGGGAGATCTTACCAGCACCTTGTACAATGGCCTTAATTATTCTTCATACCTACTGGAAATATCTTGTTTGATCTAATCTAGGATCACATTTGCTTTTTTCACAGCTACATCACATTAGCAAGCTCACAGTCATGCTGCTTGCAGATGTTAAAAAAACAAAGAATGATGCAGTGCGTTACTTCAACGTGGTTCTGCAGCATCTGTATAAACTGGACGCTTCAGCAGGGCTTTTTGGCACTTTTATCTAAAGCTGAATCAAAAAAGCCCCACTAAAGCACCTGATCTATACAGATGTTGGGAAAGCCAGGTCCAACTAATGCACTGCATCTTCTGGACATGCACTGGGTTTGGTGTGGGAACGTGCCAAGTTTAAGTAAAACACCATGGGGAGAGGAAAGGCAGGGGGGCTGTTAACATCTGCAAGCAGCCAGGCCTATGATTAACTAGAACGCCTCTTCAGCCATCTCCAGCCAATAAGCCTGTAGAGCATAGCAAAAAAAAAATTGTTATTCATTCCTGAATGTATGACCTTATATTTTGTACTACTGAATTTCCTTCTCTTTCTATTATTTCTGTCCTTAAAATCATCTATATGATATTCCTGTCATCCTCTATATTAAAAAAGCCTTCCAATTTTGTATTTTCAGCAAAATTCCCCCTACTTTTTGTACCAAGATCATTATGGAGAATATGAAATAAAATCAGTACAAAACCAATCCTTGGGAAACTCCACCAGTACCCTCCCTTAAGCCAGATACTTCCCTTTTCAAAATTAGCCATCATCATCTTCCTTTTAGCAAGTGCCTTACCTGCAGCATGAAGGAATAGCAATGTTGGGCAAAGGGAAGGAATAGAGGCAAGCTTATCAAATCACCAAAGGGCTCAATAAAAAATGCCTGGTCCTGCCCCCACCACAGGGCTGTTGCAATTTCACAATATTTAATAACATGTAGACCCCACCACCAACTTCTCAATGAGGATGGATATCTTGAGCACGTCCCCATGAGTATGCATATGAAGTTTGTGGCACCTCAAAGCCATCTGAGGAACTGCAAACTGCACATGGCACATGTGTACCCATGTACTGTGCTGCTGATTAGCAGCATGGTGGGGGTTTTTTATACTGGGAGATCCCACTGTCAAACAAAAACCACTGCTAAAAAACTAGCATGACACATGTCAGCAATGTGCACTGCCAGAACCAGAGCCTGGCCAGCCAGAGCCATGTTCTGGCTACCAACCAGTCTCTGAGCAGCCAGCTCTGCACCGCTGCTGCTGTGGGAGGCCCTCAGGAACCCACATCAGGCTGCGGGGGCCAGCATAGGGGCTGGCCCCAGCCTCCCCTACCCCACCCAGGTCCCTTTGGTGTATAACAGAGCACCCATGCAGGGGCACGCCCAAGGACAAATAGCAGCAGCATAAATATGTGCTGCTGCTATTTGTCCTGTGGGAAACACATGCCCGTGCATGTGTTCACTCATGGGGATGCACCCCTCAAGAGCAAAGCTGCTTCCCTTAAGAGACCTCATTGATGAGGGAACGTGGGAGATGAAGGGCTGAGCATGAACCAGGAACTTTTCAAAACCTAGCCAAATCCAGAGAGGAAACCCATTGTGGAAGGGAAAGGCAACTGAGATCTGTGTAATTTACTGCTTCATTAGTGCACTGCATTTCTGACTCCCTACACAGGATCCTTAAAATTTTATTCCCTCTCCTGTCTTCTCTTCCCTGTCTCAATACGAGGCAAAACTGTCTGGAAAACAGGAAAAAGCAGCTAAAAACTACTCCCAGATATACACTTTCTGTCAACACTTTTCTGCATTTATTTGACCAACAAAAATTCAATACATTGCAAACAGCAGGTAGAGAAGTTACTCAGGCCTCCAACCCTCATCATTAGAGGGATTAAAAAGTTCCTTATATACTCACCATGCTGCATGCTATTAAACAGTCCTGCAGTGATTATGAGCCTGTCCTTATTTTTATACAATTCTGTATTGGAAAAGTTTTAGGGATTTGTACTACTTGTGCAAGGATCCAGAGCCGCGGCTGGCAAGCCAAGCTCACAGTCTTGGTCACGGTTGGTTGGTCGAGTGGTGGCAAATTGGAAATGGACAGGTTGGGATTAGCGGCAGTCGAGTCTGAGTGGCACGTACGTTTATGGTTCCAAATTAATGATTTATTACACTTATGCTTTGATGACATAGGTAGGATCTTCAGTTACAGTAACAGATGTAAACAATAAACAACAGAGGGGTCTGTTGGCCCACGAGATTCACAACGAGCGACCGCCCGTTGTTAGTCCCAGGGCTGGCCAACAGCTCATAAATGGGAGTAATCAGACAGACAAAACTGTAACATGTAGGTCGATAACCAGGGTCGTGACGCCAGTCCAAGATGAACAACCGGATAGTCAATAATGAAAGCCGAGGTCGAAAGCCAGGTAAGTAGAGTCACGTTGAGGTACCAAGGGTGATCCGAAAGCGAGGTCAAAATCAAAGCCGAAAACAGTCCAGTAACCAGGGAATCAATGTAGTTAGGATGATCCCAATCGTAGCCAAAAGGTTAAATAAATCGGTCAAAAGCCAATAAATCAGAACCGCAATCACCAGAAATCAGGGGACACGAAGTGTCAATCTCTCAAGGGAAGAGCTTGATAGGCCCTAAAGCCTGACTGGACGACAGTCCCTGGAGCACCAGCCTCTGTCTCCAGCTACTGCGATCTCCCCCCTCCCAAGGGAGGGGCGCACTGAACTTTTATATGAATTTAGTGGCCAATCAGCGTGCTCTCCACAGAGAAATTTCTAGCCAGATTACCTCATGTCAGGTTCTGACTGAGCATGCTCTCAGTCAGAAGCTGACACAGTCTGAGCTTGCCTCTGTGGGGAAAGTAGGTCAACAATGATTGACAGGCCCGCAGGTCACCCAGGGGGCAAGGGCTGGGTGAGCCTTGGAAATTTCCACTCACAGAGTCAAACCGCGCATGTCAGTCCAGCTCTTCTGTGTTGGCAGCATCTAATCAAAATTTTGCTCTGACACTACTTATCTTCTGCTCTATGCCAGCTCCTTATATCTAGCAATGTCTCTCTGTCTCTCTGTGACCTCAGCTAGGGTATCCTTTCTCTGAGGACTTTCTCTGCTATACCAGGATAAGAAAGAACAGACAGAAGAAAACAAACTGCATGTTAAAGGAAAAGCAAGAGTCTGAGGAAGAGATAAGCATCAAGAGAAGTAGCGAGGTCTCCAGTGGCTCCTCTGACAATTAACATAGGCTTAAAACACAAAGCCCAGCAACCACTGTACAGTAAATAATGCCTTCTCCTATATGCCATCTCCCTCCTTGTTAAGGCATTTACATGGCCCGTAGCATTGTTTTCACTCTTCCATAGTGACCAACAGGAATATCTTTGAATTTTCCTCTACTATGACACAGCTCTGAGCCACAAGCACCTGCCACTTTCTTTTTTGGTATTATTGCATTTCTAGTTGTCTTTTGTGAATATCACACTCTATTTCCATGTTTTTCAATGCCAAAAGGCAAATATTCCAAACTAATAATCCAAAACCAACTAATTGATAAACCATTTAATTACCACATGTGCAATAACACAAAGCAACGCACTATGGAACAGATTCAGTTTTACCTCTTAGTCATCTAGCTGGACTTAGGCACCTAAATACAATTTTATTGCATCCTGTTTAAGTCCCTGAAAATCCATAAATGCATCAACTTTTGTAACACACCATCATTGGATCCCTAAAGCTGTCACAAAAAGGGTGCAAGAAGGACTGACATAACTTTTACGCTCATAGATTCATAGATGCTAGGGTCGGAAGGGACCTCAAAGGATCATCTAGTCCAACTCCCTGCCAGTGGCAGGAAAAGGTGCTGGAATCATGTGACCCCCGTGAGGTGCTTGTCCAGTCTCCTCTCGAAGACCCCCAGGGTAGGGGAGAGCACCACCTCCCTTGGAAGCCCATTCCAGATTCTGGTGACCCTAACCATGAAGTTCTTTCTGATGTTCAACCTAACTCTACTCTCCATCAACTTATGGCCATTGTTTCTGGTTATTCCAGGGGGTGCTCTGGTAAACAGAGCATCTGCTATTCCCTGCTGCCCCATGAATTTGTATACTGCCACAAGATCCCCCCTCAGCCTTCTGATGTCAAAACCTGCTCTATTCCTAAAGATAAAAGAATGACAGACTTTCCCTGAACAGAAGACAGGGGAGATATGCACCTTTATAGAATAAATAAGGTATAAATATAAAGCACACGCTTTCATGAACCCAACCCAAGTTCACTTCATATGACACCGTGCGAGGACATGCAGAAAACAGAATATAGGAGGAGGAGTCATTAATGTCAGGGAAACACCCACAGGGATCCACCATGACCTGCACCCACATAGAGGAGCACACCTTTGTGGGCTTAGAAGGTAGGGGTACAGAACTGGAATATATATCCTGTCTACTGCACAGCACAGTAATAAAATCCCATTTCATTTATTCCATTTAATATCATGTGCATATGAAATCTATGAAATCTTGTGCACTGGGACCTATTTACTGGCTTTGCATCCTGGAAAGACCACTTCTAGGGTGGATCTCTCAGCATCAAATTGATGGCTCATTAACCAATAAATTCATGATTGCAAAAGCAGAAAATGTGTTTCCAGAAAGCAGCATTCACCATTTCCTGCACTGAAAGAGTAGATCTTCCTCTACAGCCAGGCTCAAGTGATTTCTGCATACAGCTCTGGAGTATGGACTTCTGCCTCCAAATGTTCTGCAGCATGAATATTTGGTCCTGGTTTGTATCATTGTTGCACAAACAGCAGTTTGTTCCCTGGAGGCGCGCAGAGATCACAGACACACAGACATCAACAGGCACTTAAGGGTCTATTTGCTTGCAAGCAAAGGTCAGAGCAGAGCTCGATGCTCAAATCAACTCCGACCCTTGATTGTGTTTGTAAACGGCATTTATCTTCTCAAATCTTCTGGGCGTGTGCGCAGACACAGAAGTTCTTGCAGCTTACTTCCGTTTCATACAAACATACATGTAACTACATCATCACATACATCACATGTATAGTATAAGTAGTTATTTGAGTAGGGGGGGCGGAGAGGTAAATATGCAACAGCTAATTAAGCATGCTCAATACCACAAGAGTTCATCAACAGTTCATTCCCCAAGGCTATACAGTTAAATTCCAGTTTCTGTAATCAGCATGTGAAAGAGTAAGGAGGATGAGGGAGAAACCTTGGGCATCATTTTTTTCTTATCAAGAGCAAGATGCAAGCTGTGCAATTCTAACAATATTCCCCCCTCAAGATGCTTTCTGCTTCCCATTCTTAACTAGTACTCTTAACATCCGCCTTACTATTCACCAACCACTTTGGGGCCAAAGGAAAAGCCCTCCAAGGCCACCGTCCTCCAACCTCTTGGAGTGCCCTACAGGCCCAGCAGTTGGTGAGATTGAAAGTACCTGCAATTCTTTCCATCATGTCAACATACAAATTTGCTTCTGGGGAAGCAATTGGGAGGAACGCGAATATAGGGTGGCAGCTAGGGCTGCTCAATCCTGCCTCCTTTACTACATAGATAACAACAAGGCATATTAAGACTCCCGCCATATCCTCCCTCTCTTGAGATTGAATACAGCCTAAACTTTTCCTTTGTTACTTCCTTATCTGATTTTCTGGATTCTGACTAAGCCACCTCAGGCGCACTTGGAGATCACCAGTAGGTTCACAGCTCCACCTGCTGGCTTCCTGTTCCGAGGACGGCTCAGCCTCCGGAGTGAGCTCATCCTGGGAGCTGGTGTCCTCTGACGCTCGTGGATGTCGTTTCACACAGGTATGGTGTATCCAACGGTCATGGCCGGCAATCTTTACAGCAGTGTGGGTTGTTAAAAGTACCTGGAAAGGGCCACTCCACCGCTCAGTCAAAGGTTCCTTTTTCCACCGCTGCACTAAGACCCAGTCTCCGGGGCGGAATTCATGTACCGGAATGTCTAAAGGCAGACGTTGAAAGGAGGCTGCATACCTGTGAAGAGAAGACAAGACAGACTGCAAAGCAATAACATACATGTGAAGCTCGCTATTACCTAATTCAAAAGTTACATTTTCTCGCATTCCAGAAGGTAATACCCGAGGAGGCATGCCAAACATAATTTCATATGGGGTTAATTTGATGCCTCGTCGGGGAGTGTTTCGAATGCAAGTAAGAGCTAGCGGCAATGCCTGAGGCCACTTAAGGTGTGCTTCAATACAGATCTTGGTGAGTAGAGTTTTTAAGGTCCTATTCATGCATTCCACTTGTCCTGAACTCTGTGGTCTCCATGGTGTGTGTAGTTTCCAAGTAATTTTGAGGGCTTGTGCAACTTCTTGAACTACCTTTCCCACAAAGTGTTGTCCTTGATCCAACTCGATGGATTCAGGCAGAGAATACCGGGGAATGATCTCCTGCAACAGATACTTCACTACTGTAGCTGCAGTGGCAGTCCTGGTGGGCCATGCTTCAACCCAACCAGAGAACTGGTCTACCATGACAAGTAAACACCTATGATGTCTGGATCATGGGAGCTCAGCAAAATCAATCTGCCATGCTTGTCCAGGGTACGCTGCCCAGGGTCTACCTCCCATTGACACAGGAGGTTTCGTTCGAGGGTTTATTTTCTGACATGTGATGCACCTGGTAGCAATACGCTGAGCTTCTACATATAGCCCTGGGGCTACTGCTTGGTGGATCACTAGATCACCCATAGCCAAGCCTCCCATATGGGTTCTTGCATGGAGCTGGTGCAGCACCTCCCGAAGCAATGGCCTGGGTATCATGACTTTCCCTCCTGGTACTATCCACTACCCATGGGAGTTCTTTTCTGCACAAGCCTCCTGTGCAAATTTATCTTCTTCAGGGGAATACTGCGGGACTAGATCCAGGACGTATGGCCATATGGCATGGGACAAGGCCTGCCTGGATACTTCCTCCGCCTCTCCACCAATAAATGTGGCTTCCTTTGCTGCCGCATCAGCCCTTGCATTTCCAAGCTTATGCTTTTCCTCAGCAGCCTTCCCATGGGATCGCACATGAATGACTGCTACCTCTTTAGGTTGGTGGAGTGCATGTAGTAGCTTGATAATCTGGGGGCCATTAGCAATTCTATTCCCAGAAGCCGTAATGAAACCCCTTTCTTTCCACAGTAGTCCGTGCGCATGAACTGTAGAAAAAGCATAGCAAGAATCAATATATACATTAACCCGCCAGCCTGCCCCCAACTGTAATGCTCGGGTGAGCGCAGTGAGTTCCATGGCCTGTGCCGACCATGAGCTCGGCAATGACTCCCTCCATACTACCTCATCCAAGGTTACCACTGCACATCCTGTTCATCTTTTTGCATTGATGACAGAGCTGGAGCCGTCTACGAAGTATTCAGCATCTGGGTTTTCAATTGGGTCCTCAGCAAGATCAGGTCGCACCTGTGTGGTTTGATTCAGGACCTCAAGGCAGTCATGCATTGGTCTCCCTGATTCCGGCAGCAAGGTTGCAGGGTTCAAGGCTGTAGTATGTTTGAAAGTAAGTCCTGGATTAGAGAGCAAAAATATCTCATACCGTGATTGTCTGGAGGGGTTGAGAAACTTTCCTCCCTCAGTCCCTAGAATCTGGGGAACTCCATGTGGGGTGTGTATTTCCATATCCGCACCCATGACTATCTTCTGGGCTTCTTCAACAACCACTGCTGTGGCTGCCACAGCCCGAAGACAGGCTGGCCACCTGAGCGCAACTGGATCTAGAACCTTTGAGTAATATCCCATGGGTCTCCAAGTTGGGCCTGATGGTTGTGTCAGCACCCCTGATGCAACCCCTCGATTCTCATGAACATACAGTCGATATGGCTTTTTATCATTTGGGATGGCCAGGGCAGGGGGCTGGGTTAATGCTGCGTTAAGCAGATCAAAGGCATGCTGCATTTCTTTATTCCACTTCCATTCAGTGAGACTCTCCTTAGTCAGGGAGTCATACAGTGGTCTAGCCTTTCCACCGTAATCTGGTATCCATAGTCAACAGAACTCAGTTAGCCCTAGGAATGCCCGCAGCTCCTTGGGTGACTTAGGTGGGGTTAGACCTTGGATTGCCTGTATGCGGTCCGCGCTCAGGGCTCTGACTCCCTTTGAGAGCTTATATCCCAGAAATGTAACTTGAGGCTGACATATTTGGGCTTTCTCTCTAGAGACCTTATATCCTTTTTTCCCTAGGGTGTTTAGCAGTGATCTGGTGGCTTCCTCGCAGAGTTGCAAATTTGGGCTTGCAACCAGCAGGTCATCCACATACTGGAGGAGAGTCACTGCGGGGTGTGATCCCTTCCACTCCTCCAAGTCCTTCTGAAGGGCAAGTCCAAAAATATGGGGGGCTGCTATGAATCCTTGTGGGAGAACCGTCCACATGAGCTGGGCTTTATGGAAAGTATCTGGGTCCTCCCATTCAAAGGCAAACAATGTTTGACTCTCTCGGTGAAGGGGAATGGAGAAGAAAGCATCTTTCAAATCTAGCACTGAAAATATTTCAGCTTCCCCCGGTACTTATGTCAAAATCGTGTGTGGGTTCGGGACTACAGGGTGGTCTGAAAGGACCTTCTTATTTACTGCTTGCAGGTCTTGGACCAGTCTGTATGAGACTCCATCTGCCTTCGGCACTCCAAGAATGGGGGTATTATATGGTGAGGACCCTTCCACTAGCCATCCGGACTTCTTGTATTTCTCTATTAACGGCTTGAGTCCAACCCTGGCCGCTCGGCTGAGTGGATACTGCTTTACCCAAACGGGCCCCTCCCCATCGTTGAGTATGATCCTTACCAGGGAGACCGACTTAGCTTGTGCAGGGGTTCCATCAGCCCATACCGAAGGGTCTACTCCAGTTATGTGATCTTCAGAACTTACTACAGGGCGTCGGTCCTCCAGGAGAGCCATCTGATAGTTCGAGCTCTGCTTGACAGGTAGCTGGACCACCATCTGGTCGTCTCTGAAAAAGATCTTAGCTTGCAGTTTTGTGAGTAGGTCTCGCCCAAGTAGCGCAACCGGGCAACTTGGAGAGTATACAAAGGAGTGCTCAAGCAAATGGTCTCCCACTTTGGTGAGAAGTGGCTTACAAACAGGGAGTCGGGATTGCATTCCCTCAATCCCTTCCACAAGAACATGCTGTTCGCTAGTTCCTGCACCGGGGGGGGTGGGGTTTGGAATCATTGAAAATGTAGCCCCAGTATCAACCAAGGCTTCAAAGTCTCTGCCACCAACTCTAATAGTTACCATGGGATCTTCTCGGGCTCCAACCCGAAGGGTAGTGGTCTTAGATCCCTATCCCCTTCATTCTGTGTCCTCACCCTTTTCCTCTGCCCGCATGAGGTGACCCCTTGGTTCACCCTCTCTTTTCTCCTTCAACTTTGGGCATTCCCTCTTCCAGTCTCTTTTCTCCCTACAGTAAGCACATATTTATGTCCGCTCCTACTCTTCTTCCTTTCCCTTTCTGTATCCCAGTCTTTCCAGGGTTACCTCCAGTTATAGCAGCCGCCAGCGCTGCCATCTGTCGCTGAGCCTTTTTATCCTCCTTGCGCTCCTGCGCTTACTCACAATTCCCGTATACCTTATGTGCAATTTCTACCAGCTCTGAAATCGGTTTTCCGGGACCTCCCTCAGTTTTCTGTAGCTTCCTACGAATATCAGCAGCAGATTGACCAATAAACATAAGATTTATTATGCGTTGATTATCTGGGGCTTCTGGATCTAGGTCCGAAAACTTGCGGAACGCCTCGTACAGCCTCCCTAGGAAGGCTGAGGGATCCTCTTCTTTTCCCTGTCTCACTTCATACAATTTAGACAGATTAGTAACCTGGGGCATTGCCTTCCCCATTGCTTCCACTATAATCCCCAGATACTGTGCACTCAGCTCTCTTCCTGCTGCGGTATGATTATCCCATCCCAGTTCCTCAACAGGGCAGGTATCACGCAAGGCACGACCGGCAGCTCCCTCCGCTTCTAACCTGGCTGCTGCAATGCACTCTGCCGTCTCTAATACTAATCTCCTCTCCTCAGGGGTCAGGAGGATTTGGAGCATCATCTGGACATCAGCCCAAGTGGGTCGATGGGTTTGCCCAATGGATCGAAACAAGTCCCTCATCTTTTCAGGGTCTTCACGAAAAGAGGGGCTCTGATTCTTCCAATTGAATAGGTCTGAGGTACTAAATGGGGTGTAGACAAAAGTTGCATCGCCCCCCTCTCTGATAACTTCTCGCATCGGGCAGTTCAGCACCGGCTGTGATTCTACAATATTGCGCAAATTATAGCCCTTATTCCCTGATTCAGATGGGGCACTTGGCTGAGGCACTCGCTCTGAATCATTAGGTATATTTTGATACGCCAGTGGTGGTTTCCCTGAGGGAGGGAGCGGTGGTGCAGAAGGACTGGGTCCTGGGGAGGTGTCTGATTCATCCTCGCTACCTGTCAGAGTGACCGGAGAACGAGCCCGATACTCGGCTAATTCAGGATCCCACCCCCCCCATTAGTCTCGGGGAGTACAGGCGGTCCTCCTCGGGTCTTTCCTTTAACAACCATCACATGAGACTTTACTAAGCATTTCTTAATCCAAGGTGGCTGATCTTGGACCACTCCTAACAAACAGTCTATGTAAGGGAATTGATCCCAGTGTCCATCCTGCATAACTACTTCATGGACAGCCATCACTTCTTTTACTACAAAGGATCCTTTCGGGGTCCAGTGGACCCCAAATGTTGGCCACTCGAGTTGACAAAACTTAATTAAATCATCCTTTTTCATCTTTACCCCATAATCTGCCTGCTTTGTAAATTTGCTAAAGTTCCGTAAAACACAACCCAGAGGAGTACTTGAGTTTTCTACACAGAAGCTACCCACACCCATTTTAATGCCCACAAGAGTGCGTCCAATGCACACCAAATGCCAGAAAGCATGCACCAAAAGATCTGAGTCAAAGACTGTCCGCAAAAGTGCGTCCAACGCACACCAAATTCCGGGCCAAAAGAATCCCCGGAACAAAACCAGATCGAACAAGTCTCTTTGTCCCCGGATCCAGAAACCAAATTGGGCAAGGGGATTCGTATACTCACTCAGGTATCCTAGAGATCTCGATCGGAATGCCGGAATGCGTGTCTGGCATCCTCAGAAACCAAGAATTTTACACAGGTAGCCTTTAACCTCCCGGGTACCCTGACTCATGTCTCAAACCCCCGGGTGAGCCCAAAAAGGCGGCTCGGTGTGCACTCCCTGTGGCGGCAGGGACGATCTTGTCATTGGGTCCCGGGGTGGTCCAGGAGGCTCCTGCCTGGCTCACCAAATTGTTGCACAAACAGCAGTTCGTTCCCTGGAGGCACGCAGAGATCACAGACACACAGACATCAATCGGCACTTAAGGTTTCATAGATTTCATAGACATTAGGGCTGGAAGGGACCTTGGGAGATCATCGAGTCCAGCCCCCTGCCCAAAGGGCAGGAAGTCAGCTGGGGTCATAGGATCCCAGCAAGATAAGCATCCAATTTACTCTTGAAGGTGTTCAATGTAGGTGCTTGAACCACCTCCGCTGGCAGACTGTTCCAGACCTTGGGGGCTCGGACAGTAAAGAAATTCTTCCTTATGTCCAGCCTGAAACGGTCTTGCAGGAGTTTGTGACCATTTGACCTTGTCATCCCTTGGGGTGCTCTGGTGAACAGACGTTCCCCCAGATCCTGGTGGTCACCCCTGATAAACTTATAGGTGGCTATCAGATCACCCCTGAGCCTGCGCTTTTCCAGGCTAAAGAGTCCCGTGGCTCTCAGCCTGTCATCGTAAGATCTGTTTTCCTGACCTCTGATCATGCGCATGGCTCTCCTCTGGACTCTCTCAAGCTTCTCCACATCCTTTTTGAATTGTGGAGCCCAAAACTGGACGCAGTACTCCAGCTGCGGCCTCACCAAGGCCGAGTACAAGGGGAGAATGACGTCCCGGGATTTGCTTGAGAAGCATCTATGGATGCACGCCAGCATTTTGGTCGCTTTACTAGCCGCAGCATCGCATTGCAAGCTCATGTTCATCTTGTGGTCAATGATGACCCCCAAGTCTCTTTCTTCTGTAGTGCTAACCAACGTAGCACTGCCGAGCCTATAAGGGTGCTGCAGGTTTTTCCTCCCAAGGTGGAGAACCTTGCATTTTTCGGTGTTAAACACCATGAGGTTCTCGTCTGCCCATTTGCTGAGCTTGTCCAGGTCAGCCTGGATCACCCGCCTATCTTCTGGCGTGGATGCTTTGCCCCAAAGTTTGGTGTCATCGGCGAACTTGGCCAGTCCACTCCTGACTCCAATGTCCACATCGTTAATGAAGATGTGGAACAGTATGGGTCGCAGGACAGAGCCTTGAGGGACCCCACTGGTCACAGGGCACCATGATGAGTGACTGCCATCAATCACAACCCTCTGGGTCCGACCACGAAGCCAATTTCCCAGCCAGCGGATCATGGTGGAGCCAAGGCCACAACTGGGCAGTTTGGCCAAGAGGTGATCATGGGATAATCAAGGGTCTATTTGCTTGCAAGCAAAGGTCAGAGCAGAGCTCGATGCTCAAATCAACTCCGACCCTGTGATTGTGTTTGTAAACGGCATTTATCTTCTCAAATCTTCTGGGCGTGTGCGCAGACACAGAAGTTCTTGCAGCTTACTTCCGTTTCATACAAACATACGTGTAACTACATCATCACATACATCACATGTATAGTATAAGTAGTTATTTGAGTAGGGGGGCGGAGAGGTAAATATGCAACAGCTAATTAAGCATGCTCAATACCACAAGAGTTCATCAACAGTTCATTCCCCAAGGCTATGCAGTTAAATTCCAGTTTCTGTAATCAGCATGTGAAAGAGTAAGGAGGATGAGGGAGAAACCTTGGGCATCGTTTTTTTCTTATCAAGAGCAAGATGCAAGCTGTGCAATGCAATCATGATCAGGGCTACCTCTAGGTACTGAATTCCAAGGCTAAGAAGCACCACTCCACAGCTGCTGGACAGTTTCATGCATTGCCTGCATGATCTATTCTTCATCATCTTTATTCCTCCTGCTGTAAGGACAGCTGCTACAGAAGAATCACAGTAATCCACAGATCTGTGTAGTCCTCGTGTTTGGCAGTAAGATGGTAAAGATATAGGAAACAGCATGAAACGGAAGAAGAGGTTTGACATCCCTGATCTTGAAATATATGGCTCCATACTACCATGGTGAATTGATGCATAGAGTGACTAATCCAGGATCATACAGTCAGCCTGTAGTGAGTCTGGATATATGTTTTCCCAGTACTCAGACCAGTGACTGAACTGCTAAGCTGTCCCTCCTTACTTCATAACTTCCTGTCCATTGAAAGTCCTATCCAGCCATCCTGGTGTGGGCAAAACAGCCTTAGACTTCTGATGAAGCAAAGTGGAAGGAAGAGCATTCTCCCTTTAGCTTGTATTAGGTAAAAAACAGTTATGAGAACTCAGCTTTTGAAAAACAAAGCCAAGCTTTTTATTAGCTTATTTTTGCAAGCATTTAAGGAAGCAAGCCACAGAGAAACCCAAAAGGGGCAGGAAGCGAAGAAGTACCTACCAGGGCTTAAACAGATGTAGGGCAGCTGTCCAGATTCCACTCACTTTTGTACTTTATATGATACATCTTCAAACATCATTATCTGCCTCCAGTTGTCCTTGAAGGCATGTCTGTGGAAGGGAGATGGAAAAATAGATCATACGCGCCTCAGATATGCAATAAAGTTCAATCCCATTTTTCCATACAGAAGTAAAAACCAGCTGCACAATAATTATTAGAATCACTCCAGAGTCTGGCTGACAGTTGAAAGAATGCACAAAGATTCAATAAAAATAGAAAAGTATTATATGCGCCACAACAGATATGCAGGTTCAGCCTTATTTGGACAATCCCAGGTGTGTACCTGTTGAGATCATGGTCCAGGTAACTAATTTACATGATTCTTATACAAGTAATAGACATTATAAATGGTTATAATCAGAATATGATAACATGTCATCCAGTGAAAGTTTCTTTGATCTGGTACCAGCAGCTGCCCCAGTGGGCCACACTGTCCCCCACACTCTGAGTGCATCCCTTGGGGACTGGCCTAGAACCACTTTGGGGGCCAGGGCATACGGGGCAACCACCAGCAGTCGGGGTAGTGAGTTGGGCCTGGAAGGGGGACAGGGTCTCTAACAGCCCAGACATTAGGTCTTGGGCAGTTGAGTCCCATTCCCCTCACCCACTACTGCTCCCTGGAGTGGGCCCCATCAGCCACCTTCCTGCCTCCTTGGACCACAGGTCAGTGGCTCCCACACACCACATCTCCTGTCTTGGCTCCCCCTCACCCAGTCAGGGTGCAGTGGGGGGCATTCCCCCACAGCCGCCATCCTGGGGTCTCCCCCTCAGAACCCCCATTTCTGTCCCCCCAGGAAGAGTCCTTGGAGAGAGGTTCACCACATTTTGGGGGATGCGCAGCAGCCTGTCCCACCAGACCTGCCTGGGAGGGGTACAGGCTCTCCACAGAAGCCAGAAGTGGCACCAGTCACTGGTGCCATAGCAGATCCCCAAGCGGTCCAGGACGATGTGCATTAACTCCCAATTCTTATACTGTGATTCTCTCAGCATTGTTGCAGAGCAGGGTGTCTTTTCCAAAATGCAGGTGGCCACCTGGATCCCCTGGTCATGTGACTCACAGCCTGGGTGTAAGCACCCTCCAGTCTGTCCATTTCCCCACTACCTGTCCTGAGTCATTCGTTGTCCTGGTCTCACAGCTCCTAGCACCAGGAGTCTGTGGGGCAGGTTCTGAGCTCAGAGGCTGTTACCAGAGCTTGTAAAAATCTCATCTTTATTTCATTGGTGCCTCCTGCACTCCTCTCTCATGCTCTCTAAGGGTATTCAGGCTCCGGTACCACCATGCCAGCCACCACAAGCTGCCTTCCACACACAGATGTGGAGCCTGCAGAAAAGAAGAAGGGGTTACTTAGCTTACAGGAGTTGATGTGGGGGAGACTAGTCCAGAGGAGTGGGGAGGCTGCGGGACAGGATGGGGCCATGCTTGCAGAAAGGGGGTTGTGGGTTGCCTGCACTGTGAGAATCAGAATCAGGCAGTTCCCATTAGACTTCACCCATGGATCAAATCAGAGAGAAGGGGAAAAGTGCTGTTGGGCCACTTGCCAGCCTGCCCAGGTGCAGAACCTGGGAGTCGCCTGGCAGTGAGAGCCAAGTGGCTGAGCTAAGGGTTCACACGTGGGAATCCTTCCATCACGTGCCCCTTTCCTGGACAGGGAGGGAGGTCTGGGGAGTTTTCGACAAGGGGCAATTTTGTGTGTTCCTGCTGAACCATGACTGCAGCAGTTGTCTGATACAGCTGCATGGTACTCACTGCCAAAACTGCTGTTTACCCTTTGCCTACTCAGCTCAATAAATACTATTGTTGCCTTTCTGTGAGTGTTTTTTGGGGGTATGGGGAGACTTGTTTATTTGCAAGTGCTTGAAATATCTGTGTCTAGGTTCGACTCTTCCATGAAGCACAGCACATCCCTGAGAGGAACAGCAAGGATGTGTTAATCATGCAGATTTATGATTGCTTTGAATGGGACATGGTCTCTTAAGTACCCGAGGTTGGTGGATGGAGGGGAGGAGGAAACTGGATGCTTTAGCTGGGCTCCAGGCTTCAATAGGGGTGAGGTGAGGAGAAAGCAGGAAGAAGAGAGATTCTCTACTCTGCTCATTGCTGAAGGAGAGAAATCTTTCCAGCATTTGCTGGCTGGTGGCCTTGTGGTGTAAGCGGGGGGGGCGGTGATTCAGCTTGCCCAGTCCTGCCTGCCCCAACCCCTTTGTGAGCTTTTTGTCCATAATGGTCTGAGAGAGGGCTGTGACTGCAGGGCTGGCCGTGGGAGCTTCTGCTCCTCCTGTTGCCCCTTCTTTTCCCCACCCCTTCTCCCCTAGAAGTTTATGACCATTGCTTCTGGTTTTCCTCTGGGGTGCTTTGGTGAATAGTTGTTCGCTTAGCCCCTGGTGCTGACCCCGGATATATTTGTAAGCTCCTACCTAATCCCTTCCCCCCCCCCCCCCCCCCCCCACCCCCCCCCCCCCCCCCCGAAGTCTTCTCTTTTCTAAGCTGAATAGTCCCATATCTGTCAGCCTTTCCTCATATGGCCTGCTCTTCAGGCCATTCATCATATGCGTGGCTCTTTTCTGGACACTCTCAAGCTTCTCAACATCCTTCTTGAAGTGTGGCACCCAGAACTGGATGCAGTACTCCAGCTGTGGCATCACCAATGCCGAATAGAGTGGAAGAATAACTTCCTTGCTTTTACTTGAGATGCATCAATTGATGCCTGCCAGCATATTGTTTTCTCTGCTAACTGTAGCATCACACTGCTGGCTCATATTCATTTTATGGTCAATTATGACCCCCAGGTCCCTTTTGGATGTGGTGTGGATGTGGTCCCTTTGGACCAAGCCTTTCAATTTGTTGTGGATTTTTCCTCCCAGATGGATTATTTTACACTTCTCAGTGCTGAACAGCATCTGGTTCTGGTCCTCTCATCTAACTAATCTGTCTAGATCCATCTGGATCATCAGCCTACCCTGATGTGTGGTGCACTTCCTCACAGCTTAGTGTCATCATTGAACTTTGCCAGCGTGCTTTTCACCCCCACATCCAGATCATTGATAAAAATGTTGAAAAGCACAGGTCCACGTACTGAACCCTGGGGGATCCCGCTGGCTACCTTCCACCAGGTCAACACAGATCCATCTATTAGTGCTTTCTGGGTCTGACCCTGCATCCAGTTTCCTACCCATCTGACAGCTGAATTGCTGAGCCCAAAGTTCCCTAGTTTTACCTTGAGCCTCATGGGACACCAAGTCAAAGGCCTTCCTAAAGTCCAAGTAAATGATGTTGACCTCAACTCCCTTATCCAGGTGGTAAGTAACTTGATCATAGAAGGAAATGAGGCTAGTCAAACATGAGCTACCTGTGACAAAGCCATGCTGGCTGTTGTTCAGAATTTTGCCTTCTACTAGCTTATGGCATATGGACTCCTTGAGAAATTTTTCGAGGATTTTTCCTGGGATTGAGGTCAGGCTGATTGGCCTGTAGTTCCCTGGGGTCCTCTCTCCTCCCCTTCTTAAATATGGATTGGCCCTTTTCCAGTCTTCTGGGACCTCTCCCCCAGGACAGTGGAGAAAGCAGGGAAACTGGCAATGGCAAGTGAAAGGGGGAGGATGGGAATGGGAGGGGAGGGGGTGTGCCTTTGAGCATGAAGGGGGAGATTTCTTACCCCTTTGGGACTTAAAACAGTCCCCAGCTTCTACTTGTGCTAAGTGGTTAGAAAGGGTGCTGTGACTGTGCCACTGCACCCCTGTGGATCTGCCCCCACCTCCAACCCCAGCCACAATTCTATCAGTCATGGAAAAAACAGTGGGAGCTGGCAATGCTGCTCTGTTTTAACCTGAAGCTGATGTGTATGGGCACTGGGGAGTTTGTTTTGAAGAGGTCTCTGACCAGTTATGAATTCCATTTGGTTTTGTAATATCCTTATAATAGTAACCCTTACTGTGGATTAGACCAATGGGGGACAATCTTGTTAGCAGGCATGCCACACCCCATACCTTCCTTTCCCTACCTGATCTGCTCTTCTGCTTTCCCCTTCCAGCCTTGTGCTTCCTGCCTGACCTGCTGCTCTGCTTTCTTCTTCCTTCTCTGTGCTCCCCACCCCATTTTCTGCTTGCTTTCTGCTTCCTGCCCTATCTGCCACTGTGCTGCTTGTCCCCTTCCTGATATGCCCAAAAAGAGTGTCCAGCACAAGCTCTGCTCCTAGGGAGTGTGCCCAAGTGACCCTGAAGTGGAGACAAAAATCAAGTACTATCTATACCTCAGGAGCTCAACACCATACCAGTTTCAGTGGCTGGATCAACAGATCGATATACATTCAAGGTGTGGCACTTACCCAGCTGTAACTGTGAAATTTTTGGACCAAAATGGCAAAGTTCTATCTACTTGGGCTGACATATACTTTCATGGGGGTGGAAAGAATTAACTAATAGGATAGGTGAGCACAAATGTTTCCTGCAAAGACAAGGCCCTATCTTGTGAGGCACTTAATTGGCTGCAAGTCTCATCAACTATGAACTTCAGAGAAGAAACTGGCTTGCTATGACCAGCCAATACATCTCAGTGATTTTATAGAGCTCCTGTACACACCATGGGTTTTAATCTTCATTAAATTAAATAGCTTTATAAATGTAAGCTTGTTTATTTTGTTATTTTATTTCCTGGTCAAGCCCAGGACTTTGAGTGGGAGGTCTGTAGTAGACTCCCACCGTTGTGTCCCCTGTGCCGTTTTTCCAACGAATTTTTACCCAGAGGGTCTCTAGCTGTCCATGCCGGTCGCCAACATCAGCTTGCAGGGACATGTAGCTTTCCTTCACATAGAGAGCTACACCCCTGCCTCTTTTGTCAACACGATCCCTCCTGTACAGGGTATAGCCCTCTATACCCGTGGTCCAGTCTACCTAACAAAAAGGCTGTCTGAAAAAGGAGATACTGTTGTTTGCATACTAAAATGATCGTTTTCTCACAAATAATAAAGGCATATTAGGGTTGCTGAGGCTTTAAAAAACTTTCTATGATTAAAGACCAGCATTCAGTTTCCAAGTGCTAGCAGTTGTGTCTAATAACAATAACGACATAGATTGAATATTTAAACATCTGGGTTTATTGATGTCATGATTAAAATACAGAAAGATGAAATTTGGCTACCCGCATAAAATCATAAATCGGATTTAAGTGAATAGATGTGAATTAATACATTGGAGCCTTGGGTTCCATTTCCTTGCTAAAAGCTAACAGAACTGCTGTGATTGGCATAGCAGTTTGGCTTTGTGAAAAATTCTGTCAAACATTAGTGTATAGACAGCAATACTAATGACTTTGTAAAGCCACTAAATGCTTTTGCAAAACTGTGTTGGTTTCCATAATGCTTTAAATCCTTCTTTATAGACAATTAGCCAGGTAATCCTAAAATCACCTTTTCTGCAACCCACTTTAATTCACTTAAGATAATGTCTATTTTAATAGTAATGAATCTCAATAATTGAATCCCATTAACTGATTTTAGAGTTAAGAATCCCCTTGTAAGTTATAGAAATTGTGAAAGTGGAGATATATATATAAGTTTTGTTTAGAGGCCAAATAGATGGCTCAGATTTGTCTTGCAATTTTCATCTTCCCAGTTTGTCCAGATTTTTGGACAATGTTGCTATTGAATATATTGGGTTCCCTTGCTAGTAGCTGAGAACATAGGAAGAGGGTCCCAAAGACTGTTTAAACCTATTGCCAGAAATTTTCCAGTAGGTAAATTAATGATTGGTATTTATCTCCTTCAAATATTAATAGGTTGGTTTCACATTCCATTTTTGTTGCTACCTAACTATACTATAGGTATTATTAGAGGTGGCTGAAACCCCAAAGCAGAGGCAGAACAAGAGCAGGGCAAGAAGGGCATCAGCCCCAGATCCTGAATGGCAAGGATGCGGGAGATGGGAAAAAATGGTTTCCTCCACAGCCACATAATCACAGTGGCAACTGAGAGTTGCCACTACCCCTACATGTGGCAGCTGCCCTGGACATCTGACTGTTGTTACACCTCTGACCCAAATCTCCATCTTGAGGGAAACTTCTACAATATTTCAAAAGTTGTGTTCATATCAAGTCAGGGTGAAAGAACTAAATATTTTGTGAAATGGAACGCTCTGAAAAATTTCAGTTCCAAAATGATGGAACAGTTTGTTTGAGCGTGATTCATCATTAAACTTTTATTCCCCTCAGACACAATACCTCAAACACTTCATGCCTCCATTCTTCTCTATAAAGCAGTGATTAACACGTAGGGTGACGCACTGTCTGGCCCTCATGTGAGGTGATAAGTGCTCTGCTCTCCCTGTTCAGCACCTCACACCTGCCCCAGTAGCACCTGCAGCTGCTCCACTGAGGACCACTGCCACTGCAGCCCTTCCCCACTCTCCCTGAAACCAGCAACCCCTGTGCCAGCCATACCCTCCCCTACAATGCTCCCTGCAGCACACTGATGCAAGCAGGTGGATACGGAGCTGGAGCTGCACTTTGCAAGCTGGCTCTTTCCCTCCACTCCTTCTACACTCCTGGGATCTGTGGGAGAAACTATGAAGGCAGTCACCGGGGGTATGAGACCCTGCAGGCACAGTCTTACAGGTCACCGCCACCCTTGCTCTCTTAGGTACAAACCAGGTGCAGAGAGAGGACAAACAATAGAAAGAATAGGGCATGACAGGGTTAGATCCCGCAGACCTGCCCTCACTGTGCTTACGTTGCCCCAGTTAGAGTAATTGGGCACCTGTACAAACTATGGGTTTCAATCCTCATTAAATTAAATAGGTTTATAAAATTTAAACTAGTTTATTTTGGAGGGTTGCAACTGTGCTTGCACACACTAAGTTTTTGAATAAATTAAAACATGGAGTGTCTGTAATGGAGTGCCTGTAAACACCATAGGTTTTAATCCTCATTCAATTAAATTAAATAGGTTTATAACATTTAAACTAGTTTATTTTGGAGCTCTGCATATGTGTTTGCACATAGTAGGTTTTCAAATGAATTAAGCCCGGTCCCCAGCCGGCACCACAGGAAGGCAGGATGGTCCAGCACTGCCCCCCTCATCTGGGGCCCCCTCAACCACTCTGTTCCCATGCCCTGCCACACAGCTGTGGAAGACAGCCACACAAGAAAAACACACACACACACAAAGTGGAAGCAATTCAAAAGCCAAAGAAATTTGAAGGAGTGTACTACAAAAAAGTCACAGCGCCATCTGCTGGACAGAGGGGCTCATTGCATGTTTTTGAGTGCTTTTGTGTTTGCACGCAATGAATCCATGGACCCAACGCTTTAATTGCCAGCAAGCCAAACTAAACTACCTCTGAGGAGTTTAGTTTAATGCAACAGAAAGACTTTTAAAGCATCGGGAAATCCCATGCATGCAAACAGACACGCACCACATGAAAGGGAAAAAATCATGGTGTTTCCGTGAGCATGGTTCTCAAATTTTCTAGCTTCTAGGCATCCTCTAGGCATCTGACTTCAGATTCTAGCTCAGCGTTCCTCAGCTGGAATGCCACAAAATTCAGAAAAGTAATGCTTTATTTTTCAGAGGTGCAAAATTCAGAGTTGCTTTGAGGCTAAAAAAGTTGCAAACCACTACTATAAACCAATTTTGCTGCCAGATTTTAGCTTCCATGGTACACTTTAACATTTCAATCAGGGTTATATTCCAACCAAGGAACTCAACTTTCCACACCTATTCCCTCTCTCTAACTGCTGTGGTTTTCTCTATTTAAAATGTATTGAAGAGAGGAATCTCTGACTCACCAATATTTTCTATGGGGAGTCTTTCATATAGAATTTCTTCTCTAGGCAGGCTGTTTCAAATTCACCCTGGACTCTTTGGTTTAGGGATTAGTGCATAACAGCAACAACAACAACAAAAATAAATAAATAAATGCTTGGATTTGATTTGCAACAATTTTAAAAGTTCATTATTCATTTTGCAGGAATACTTAGGTAGCTGGTAGGTACTTATAAGAGGGGTTAAAAATGCTGAAATGAGTTAGCATAAACATTAATAGAAAAATATGTGTCTGCAATACAGTAGTTCACTTTTAATTATTTTCCTGTTTTTAAAGTTTATCATCCAGTCAGGAAAAAGAAACAAGCCTATGTGTGTGGACAGACATAACACTTAGAAAGTTGTAAATACACTTGAAATCCCAGTAGTCTAGATATACAGGCCACTTAAAAAGAGTTTAAACTTGCTGGAATATTTCAAAAGCACACTTTTCCTACTAGCGACCCTGGGTACAGGTATACTTATTTGGGGTGAGAGGTTGGTAGCCAGATGCTAGGGGGACTAAGTGGCCCTCCTTATTATTCTCCAGGGGGCTGGTACTCCTGGGTGGCCCAAGAACTCCCCTTTTTTGCCTGCACTGAAAAGCATTGTGTCAGTTTTACCTCCCTGTAATGGACAATGTGCTGTGGCTGGGTTGGGGGGGTGGTTGAAGGGTAGCCAGATGCTGGGGTGGGAGTTGTATGGTCTCTACCCCCGGTACCTGCCTCCCAGTAACTCTTGTCTTTTTCCAAGACCTGCCAATGAAATAACTTAGTTATTTTTGCTTCTCTGCTATAAACCTCGCCCTTTGGGGTCACAGGCTCTTTTGGTGCATGAGGTTGGAGTGAAGGATATCCCAGGTGCTTGAGGGGCTGTGTGGCCCTCTGTCTGTGGTTCTCAGGGGGCTGGGTGCTCAAGGGGTATGAGTGGAGGGGTTGCCAGGTGCCGGGGGGTGCTATATGGCCTCCTGCCTTCCCAGGCAAGTCTTGCAAAAAGAAGGAAGCCCCCTAGGAACCACAAACAAGATTTCACTGCCCCCCACACCCCCGGCATCTGCCCCCCACTCCACTCCCAGCCCCCATTCCAAATGAGCCTGGGATTCTGCAGGGCAGAGTCCATAGCAGAGAACCAAAATGAACTAAGCTATTTCCATAGCAGGTGTTGCAAAAAAGGCAGTTATTGGGAAGTGCCTCCCTACACCTGGCTACCCCTCCACTCACACCCTCTCCCCCAACCCGAAGCCACAGCACAGTGTCCATAGCAGACAGGTAAAATTGACAAAATGCTTTCCTACCCCCAGGGCACCACAAGCAGTGGGCCAAATAGCTCCCCTCCCCACAACACAGACACCTAGCAACCCTTCCACCCTGCACCAGATGAGCCTGGGATACTGCTGATTGGGACCAGACTTTCCCCTTCCCCTACCCCCAAACCTGCACACTTTTGTCACCCCAGTGGATCACAGGTTTTGGGAAAGTGTAACAATGATCTTTATTAAACTCAGTCACGCTTTTTTCACTCATTGCTTCTGAGAAGGGGAAACAGAAGATCGCAACTGAAGGCAATGACAGCTATCTCTTTCTTGGCATCCAGCCAGTTTGGGTCTTCTTTCCCTTCTAGAGGAAGCCTGAGGAAATTTTGGGCACTGAACCCAGGAAGACATGATGGTCTGGTGGCACTGTCCCTAAAAGGTGACAGCTCCACTTTAGATGCTTAGCAGTGTATTTGCAGACACCTCTATCCAGGAACAATTGTGAACTTGTTCCTAATGAGTGTCATTCTTGGTCCAAGTGTGATGTCTGTCCACACTGTATGCAACTTTGGTGGTAAATCTCCTGCTACTAATACTAAATAGGGAATGTCTGAAAAGAATACTTTCTGAACAACCTGTAATCTAAATGCTGCTCATTCAGAGTACTCATTAAACATGAATGAAAACCAAATATATCTGAAGGAAAAAAAGGATTAGTTCAAGAACAATTAGCTAGTCAGGGATTATGTTTGTAATAACTGCCATTTGTAACAAATAGTTCAACTAGTTCAGTTTGATTCTGATCCAGCAAAGCATTGCATGCACTTAATTTTGAAGGAATGAAGTTAATAGGATTTCTCACATGCTTAAAATTAAGTATATACTTTGCTGATCTGAGGTCTTAGGGAACACATTTCTACTTCAGAGCAATAACAACATTCATATAGTTGCAATCACATTAGCCGAAGATTTTTCTTTGGATTATTTTACAGAGTTTTCTGTTCACATTACCCATCAGATTGAATGGCAGACAATTAAATTTAGGTCCTTCAGTTCCTTTCCATATCTCATTCTGACTTTCCAAATTCAAACCCATTAGGTGAATCTGCAATTCTCGTTTCTGATGGAATTCATACTAGTGCTGTCTATTTCTCAACCCATACAATTATTCCCATGACACTTGGATAGTGAAAAACTTATGAATTCCAAGAGCCAGATCTTCAGCTAGTGTAAATTGACACAGCTTCCCTTGATCATGTATTATAATAGCTGCAGATATGGCCTCCAAATTCTAATCTATTCTTATTTTTTCATTGTGACCATCCTTAATATCTATCCTCATATTATTCTCTTGGTTTATGAAGATTATTGTAACTTGTCTTTATCTAGCTTGTCAATATTCATTCACGGAAAGAGATAATCATAATGGCCTAATTTGGTGCTTTATTATGTCTAAAAATAGTTATAGATTTCATGGACATTAGGGCTGGAAGGGACCTCACAAGATAATCAAGTCCAGCCACCTGCCCAAGGGGCAGAAAGTCAGCTGGGGTCAGATCTCCCCACCAAGATAAGCATCCAAGCGTTTCTTAAAGGTGATGAGGAATGGAAAAGTACTGAAAGAAGTGAATATGTGTTGGGTCAGGATGGAGGGAGGAGATGTGGGTGAAGGCCAAGCAGGAATAACACAGCAGCTTTCAGAATAAGTTCATCAGAAAGCAGCTTGAGAAAACTCTCTTGGCTCAGCCAGACACCGAGATGAGTTGCTGTCAGACTGCCAAGACTATGTTACGGGGCGGGTTGATCTGTATGTGATTTCTCAGTATATAAGTTAGCCTGCTCTTTGTTCTCATCAAGAACGAGCAGCCCCTTGCTGTTCTCCCATGGCCATGCGACTAAGGAGGACTCTGGGACCTCCCGCTCTGCCCAGTCAGGGGCATGGACCAAGGTGGTCAAGGGCCCCAAGGCCCGCCGCACCAAGGCCCCTGCCCTGCCAGAGCTTAGCAACAGGTTCGCACCTCTTGCAGCCCCAGCAGAGCCCACGCAGTTGCCAGCTCCCGCAGGCAACCCAGGCTCGACCACAGCTACTGGCCCCGCTCTCCCCAAGACAAAGCTTAAGGTGTTTGTTGTGGGAGACTCCATCCTGCGGGACACTGAGGGGGCAATCTGCTGCCCCAACCCCTTAGCCCGGGAAGTCTGCTGCTTCCCGGGGGCCCGCATCCGAGACATTGCGGACAGGATCCCGCAGCTCCTCTGGCCCACAGACCACTACCCCATGCTCCTTATTCATGTGGGCACCAATGACACGGCTTGGAGCACCCCCAGCCAGGTCATGAGGCGCTACAGGGAGTTGGGAGCGGGGCTTAGGGGTCTGGGAGCTCAGGTGGTGTTTTCCTCGATCCTCCCAGTCTCGGGCTATGGGCTGAGGAGGGAGAGGAGGATCCACGCGGTGAACCAAAGACTGCGGCGCTGGTGTTATCGGGAAGGCTTTGGCTTCCATGACCACAGCCCGCTCTTTGGCGAGAGAGGCAGCAAGCTGCTGGGAAGAGATGGCCTCCACCTCTCTCCCCTGGGGAGGAGGCTCTTCTCAGCCAGGCTGGCTGACCTGCTCCACCGGGCTTTAAACTAAGCCCGCTGGGGGATGGGGGGACTACTGCCCCTGCTGGCCCGCTGAACGGCCCTTGCAAAGCCAGTGGCCAAAGGCACTTAAGGGGGCCCACCCCTGCCTCAGCCCTGGCACAATCTGTGGGCAAGGCAAGAGCCCCCAAGGAAACACTTGCCTGCCTGTACACTAATGCCAGGAGCCTGGGCAACAAGCAGGACGAGCTCGTCCTCCTGCTCAGTGCAAAGAAATATGATGTCATTGGGATAACGGAAACCTGGTGGGACTCCACCCATGACTGGACCACGGGTATAGAGGGTTATACAGGAGGGATCGTGTTGACAAAAGGGGCGGGGGTGTAGCTCTCTATGTGAAGGAAAGCTACATGTCCCTGCAAGCTGATGTTGGCGACCAGCATGGACAGCTAGAGACCCTCTGGGTAAAAATTCGTGGGGAATTCGGCACAGGGGACACAACGGTGGGAGTCTACTACAGACCTCCCACTCAAAGTCCCGAGCTTGACCAGGAGTTCGCCCAGGAACTGACTGAGGCCACTTGCTCCAGGACCTTGGTTGTCATGGGCGACTTCAATTACCCGGACATCTTCTGGGAAGATCACTCAGCTAAATCTGAGTGGGCGCAAAGCTTTCTCTCGTGCGTGGATGACCTCTACCTGACTCAAGAAGTCTATGGGCCAACGAGAGGCAAAGCGCTGCTTGACCTGGTACTGGCTACGGGGGATGACCTAATCGGCAACCTAGTGATTGATGGGAAGTTGGGTGACAGCGACCACGAGCTGATCACCTTCACCATCCGCCGTAAAGCTGGCAAGTCTGTCAGCAACACAGAAGTCCTTGACTTCAGAAAAGCCAACTTTGACAAGCTCAAGAGGCTAGTCGGTCAGGCCCTCAGGGACCA
The DNA here is from genome assembly GCF_052110815.1 of Crocodylus siamensis. Classification (NCBI taxonomy): domain Eukaryota; kingdom Metazoa; phylum Chordata; order Crocodylia; family Crocodylidae; genus Crocodylus; species Crocodylus siamensis. Next base: position 390,219,319 of record NC_143395.1, on the reverse strand, counting down.
TGACCCCAGGGAGATGGGAGTTCAAGAAGAGTGGTTGCTTCTCAAGGAAGCGATCCTCAATGCACAAGCTAAATCTATTCCAACACGGAGGAAAGGCAGCAAGAAGGCACAGCAGCCCTCCTGGCTCTCCAGGGACCTAGCGGACCTACTGTGGCTAAAAAGGAAAGCCTACAAAGGATGGAGGATGGGATTCACCTCCAAGGAGGATTACTCTGCGCTGGTCCGGTCCTGCAGGGACCAAACCAGGAAAGCCAAGGCTGCAACTGAACTCCAACTAGCTTCAGGCATCAAGGACAACAAAAAGTCCTTTTTCAGATATGTGGGGAGCCGGAGGAAAAGCAAAGGTAATGTTGGACCCCTGCTAAACCAGATGGGGCAACTGACAACTGACGCCCAGGAAAAAGCCAACCTATTAAATAGGTACTTTGCGTCAGTCTTTCATCAGTCACACGGGATGCCCATGCCTGCTATGGGACAGGGAAATCTGGGTGAGGGGGATCCCCTACCCTCCATCAATGCTGACCTCGTGAAGGAACACCTTGAGAAGCTGGATACCTTCAAGTCAGCTGGCCCTGACAACCTGCACCCCAGGGTACTCAAGGAGCTGGTGAGCGTCATAGCCCAGCCCCTGGCACGGATCTTTGAAAACTCCTGGCGCTCTGGTGTAGTGCCCAAAGACTGGAAGAAGGCCAATGTGGTGCCGATCTTCAAGAAAGGGAGGAGAGTGGATCCGGCTAACTACAGGCCCATTAGCCTGACTTCTATCCTGGGGAAGATCTTAGAAAAGTTTATTAAGGAGGCCATCCTTGATGGACTGGCCCAGGCTAACATCCTAAGGGATAGCCAGCATGGGTTTGTTGCGGGTAGGTCTTGTTTGACCAATCTGATTTCCTTCTATGACCAGGTGACCTATCACCTGGACAAGGGAGAAGAGATTGATGTCATATATCTTGACTTCAAAAAAGCTTTTGATCTGGTATCCCATGATCACCTCTTGGCCAAACTGCCCAGTTGTGGCCTTGGCTCCACCACGATCCGCTGGCTGGGAAATTGTCTCCATGGTCGGACCCAGAGGGTTGTGATTGATGGCAGTCACTCATCATGGTGCCCTGTGACCAGTGGGGTCCCTCAAGGCTCTGTCCTGGGACCCATACTGTTCAACATCTTCATTAATGATGTGGACATTGGAGTCAGGAGTGGACTGGCCAAGTTTGCCGATGACACCAAACTTTGGGGCAAAGCATCCACGCCAGAAGATAGGCGGGTGATCCAGGCTGACCTGGACAAGCTCAGCAAATGGGCAGACGAGAACCTCATGGTGTTTAACACCGAAAAATGCAAGGTTCTCCACCTTGGGAGGAAAAACCTGCAGCATCCTTATAGGCTCGGCAGTGCTACGTTGGATAGCACTACAGAAGAAAAAGACTTGGGGGTCATCATTGACCACAAGATGAACATGAGCCTCCAATGCGATGCTGCGGCTAGTAAAGCGACCAAAATGCTGGCGTGCATCCATAGATGCTTCTCGAGCAAATCCCGGGACGTCATTCTCCCCTTGTACTCGGCCTTGGTGAGGCCGCAGCTGGAGTACTGCGTCCAGTTTTGGGCTCCACAATTCAAAAAGGATGTGGAGAAGCTTGAGAGAGTCCAGAGGAGAGCCACGCGCATGATCAGAGGTCAGGAAAACAGATCTTACGATGACAGGCTGAGAGCCATGGGACTCTTTAGCCTGGAAAAGCGCAGGCTCAGGGGTGATCTGATGGCCACCTATAAGTTTATCAGGGGTGACCACCAGGATCTGGGGGAACGTCTGTTCACCAGAGCGCCCCAAGGGATGACGAGGTCGAACAGTCACAAACTCCTGCAAGACCGTTTCAGGCTGGACATAAGGAAGAATTTCTTTACTGTCCGAGCCCCCAAGGTCTGGAACAGTCTGCCAGCGGAGGTGGTTCAAGCACCTACATTGAACACCTTCAAGAGTAAATTGGATGCTTATCTTGCTGGGATCCTATGACCCCAGCTGACTTCCTGCCCTTTGGGCAGGGGGCTGGACTCGATGATCTCCCGAGGTCCCTTCCAGCCCTAATGTCTATGAAATCTATGAAATCTATGAAAATAAAGCGCTTCTGTTAGCCAAACAGTGATCCTGTCAGAATTTCTACATTGAAGGTATCCAGAGTAGGTGCTCGCTTCACTTCTGGGGGTAGTCTATTCCAGACTCTGGAGACTCAGACGTTAAAATAGTTTTTCCTTATGTCTAGTCTAAAACTGTCTTCCAGCAGTTTGTGACCATTATACCTTGTCTTCCCTTGGGATGTCCTGGTGAACAGGTGTTCTCCCAATTCCTGATGCACGCCCCTTTTATACTTATAGGAAACCACGAAGTCACCCCTGTGCCTTCGCTTCTCCAGGCTGAACAGTCCCATGCCTCTCAGCCTTCACTCATAAGGCTTGTTCTCTTGACCTCTCATCATGCAAGTGGCTCTCCTCTGAACTCTCTCAAGCTTCTCCACATCTGAAAAAATGCAAAAATGTGAGAGGTAACAGAACTTAAGTCCACATCATGTGTTTCTGACTTAATATGGTGGAGCACATTGTATGTAGAACTGAAAGAGCTAAAATTATATTGTCTGGAAAACTGAAGACTCAAGGGAAGACAATCACCATCTATAAATACCTGCAAGATAACAATATGCATGGTAAAAAAGGAATTATTCATGATGACAGTAGGTAGAGAATTATTCAGCCTCAAGACAAGGAGCAATAGCTTGAAGTGAAGAGTTGAGTTTAAATATCTGGAAAAGTTTCTGGCAGTCAGTGCAGTTAAGCAGTACAGCAAACTCCTGCAGGAGGTGAATAAAGCACTCTCACTTGCAGATAGTAAGGAACAGAGATCACGGGGCACAATCTATAGCCAATCTACATCTCCCATTTTGCATATTTAAGATTGTTGCTTCTTGTTCTGTCCCCTGGGGCCATTGAGAACAGTTTATCACCAACCTCTTTGTGAGCACCCTTCATGCATTTAATGACTATTATCAGGTCCCTCCCTCACAAGTCTTCTCTTTTCTCAACTAAATAATCCCTTTTTTTTTTGCAAACTTTTGTCGTAAGTCATTTCATAAGCCTACTGTCATTTCTGTTGCTCTCTGAGAGACTCTTTCTAATTTTTCTAGACCACAAAGACCCTCATCCTTGACTGGTATTCCTAAATATCATCAAAACAGAAACAATAACAATGACAGTAGCACCACAATTGAACTGATTGGTCTGCTAAACACCTGATAGAAAAGAACAGAAACGTTTGGTGCCATCTCAACCAAAGTTTCAAACACTTTTTCCACTGCAGTCCATGATGTCCAAAATCTAGATCCTATTTACCATTGCTTCTCAGGCCTAAAAGCTCCAGCTTCCTGACTAATGGAATAACTAGATTCTGTTCAAAACCAAAAAATGGGTAAGATTCTAGATTAGTAAATAAGGCACCAATATATAAGCTGGTGGAAAGGAAAAAGCCAAAATAGCAATAAGCTAGATTGCTATACATTCCTATTCAGAGAGAGCTGCATCAGCAGACTAATGTGCAAAACTAAATAAAGAACAGGTGATCATAAAATTGAAAAGGGATAAAGAAATACACCCTCAGTTCACAGAGGAAGAACCATGTGGCCAGTCTGTCAGACAGAGATTGAGTTGAAAAGATATTTTCTACTCCAATGTCTGAAATATGAGAAAATGAGGTGTGACAAAACCTGAGAGTACTGGGGTGCTCCCAGACATACACTTTTGGTTTGTGTAAACCTTTTCGTCTCCAGCTTTGCTGAATGGGTCTGCCCAAGTTATTGATTTGCCCAGAAATCATGATTTACCAAAGTCACTTGGGTAAAGTAACAGGAAAACAAAAGGGTTTCTTACAAGGAAGAACAAATGGTATAAAAAAGAAAAAATGATAAACACTTTGACAACAGAGTATGGTAAACAAAACAGACAAAATCCTCACTCTATGTCCAGACTGCCACTTAGGCCTCATAAAATCACACAGGTATTACTTCTCAGCTCTGTGTTCTTGGGGAACCCTGGCACAGTACACAGCCTGTCTGAGACACAAAGGACCACCCCCCACCACCACCACCACCTGAACAAGAACTAATTAGAGGAAGGACTTGATGTACAAAGGGCAATGAAGATGCAGTGGGAGACACATGTGAAGCCCTCCAGACAAGGATGATAGGAGTGAAGCAACTCTGCCAACACCCATGCCCTGGGAAGCAGCATACATTAACTATCACTGTCTCTCATTCCATTCTCATTAAGAAACTGGGGGGCTGTGGTGTCGACACCCACACAGTCAAATGGGTCGCCAACTGGCTGGAGGGCCGCACCCAGAGGATGGTAGTGGATGGGTCCTTCTCAACCTGGAAGGACGTGGGCAGTGCGGTTCCGCAGGGCTCGGTCCTCGGGTCTGCACTGTTCAACATCTTCATCAGCTATTTGGATGAGGGGGTAAAAAGCACCCTGTTCAAATTTGCTGATGACACTAAGATGTGGGGGGATGTGGGCACATTGGAAGGATGCAACAGGCTACAGTCAGACCTAGACAGGTTACAAGGGTAGGCGGATGAGAATAGGATGGGTTTCAACACAGACAAGTGCAAGGTGATGCACCTCGGGAGGAACAACCAACATCATACTTACAGGTTAGGGAACTCCCCTCTTGTCAGCACGGAGGCGGAAAGGGATCTGGGGGTCATCATTGATTCCAAGATGAACATGGGCTGGCAGTGTGGGGATGCAGTCAGGAAGGCCAACCGCACCTTGGTGTGCATCCACAGATTCATCTCGAGCAGGTCCAGAGAGGTGATCCTCCCCCTCTATGCGGCACTGGTCAGGCCGCAGCTGGAGTACTGCGTCCAGTTCTGGGCGCCGCACTTCAGGAGGGACATGGACAACATGGAGAGGGTCCAGAGGAGGCCACTCGTATGATCAGGGGGCAGCAGGACAGGCCCTACGAGGAGAGGCTACAGGACCTGAACCTATTCAGCCTCCACAAGAGAAGGCTGAGGGGGATCTAGTGGCCTGTTACAAACTAGTCCGGGGGGATCAGCAGGCACTGGGGGAGTCACTGTTCCCCCAAGCACCGCCAGGAGTGACCAGGAATAACAGTCACAAGCTGGCAGAGGGTAGGTTTAGGCTAGATATCAGGAGGTGCTACTTTACGGTCAGGGCGGCTAGGGTCTGGAACCACCTTCCAAGAGAAGTGGTGCTGGCTCCTACCCTGGGGGTGTTTAAGAGGAGGCTGGATGAACATCTTGCTGGGGTCGTTTAACCCCAGTACTGTTTCCTGCCATGGCAGGGGGTTGGACTAGATGATCTGCTCAGGTCCCTTCCAGCCCTAGAAACTATGAAACTCCCCTCGTCTCATTTACATGCGAGATGGGACAGGACAGCACCCTCAGCAGCATGCAGGATGGAGAACAGAGATTCCGAGGCGAGGACCGCACTGAACTCTGGGACCAGAGAAGCAGGGGAGCACTGCATGATGGGGGATCCCTGTTCCAAATCTAATCAACCCACATTTACACATACCCCACTCAGCATTTATCAGACCAGTTCTAGTAATGACTCCTCTATTGGTAACCAAAACACTGAATCTGCCTGTCTGTATTGTGAGCTCCCTCAGAGTAATGCCACCCATAGCCAGGACTGATCAGATCCTATTATCCAGCATATGAGCCCTCGTTTATCCAGCATACGAGCCCCTAAAAAAACCTAGTGTTCTCCCTTGAACCATTGTTAGTTCTCTACAAAACCCCCTGCCCAAATTCAAGTTTCTGTCCTGGTGCTTGGATCCAAAACCTGCAGCAGTTCCACGCTTTTTCTGCCTGGAATGCCTTCACTGGTCGTGCTGAGGGCTCTGCCTGTCTGCCGGCTCCAGCAGACACCTGGGAACCCTGAATGGTTCGAGCTTCACTGAGTGGTGAGACCCCAAACTTTCTCTCTCTCTCTGACTCCAGGAACCTGTCTTTTGCTTTCTTACTCCAGGCACAGCTTTCTAAACCAGGCTTTTACTGATCAAACTTGAGCTAGACTTCCCCAAATACCTAACTGAAACTATGTAATATTGTTACTGTTTTATTTGTCTCTCTTGTATGGCTATTACTACTGGTATCATCATAAGTTCATATACCTGGCAATAAATAACTTTTATGGTCAAGCTGGTTGCTATACTTTCTCTCTGAACCTTACTTACTCTTCCTTCCCCTGGACCTCCCCATTTGCTCTGCAGCCACAGTTCTTTCACCGAAGCCAAAGCTCCCTGTAATGCCCAAAACTACAGTGGAATCTGCTCATCAAGGGAGTTACTACTAGCACCATTGTGACAAGAGATTGTGACGTGCTGAGTTTTGAGGCACATGAGGGTATCAGCTGAAAGTGCTGTTCGGACCCAGCCTGCTTAGACATACTCTGTTAGCATGTGTGTATGTGTTTTTAACTGCACTTATTATTGCCCTGCTGAAATAAGGGATGAACTGAGTTCAAGGCACATGAGGGTGTCAGCCTGTCAATGCTGAATGATTTGGTCTGACTCAGGCATGCCCTGTTAATCTGTGAGTGTATGTGCATACATGTGTTGACTGATTCAGTGATTGGAGGAACCCAGCCCCATTGAAACTGAGTCCTGCAAGATAGCTCCACTGGGGGTGAGGACTTGCAGATGGGAGATACAGCTCCATAGAGAAACAAGTGACACAAGCAGCACATTGATAGAATTACAGAGACCCCAGAAACATACCCCTAATAAATGAGCACACCCCAAAGTGATGGGCAAATCTGGTAACACAGGGTCAGCTTCCCCATATTCACAGCTAGCTCCTCAGCTGGGGACTTCCATCCCCCTTCTCCTCACAGGGAGCCCCCTGTCCAGCCACCTCCTACCAGTCACCACCTGCAGAACACTGCACAAAGCCTCTCCTCTGCCATCTATCTACAGGGAGCCAGAAGATCTTCTAGGAGATTTCTGCCATGGATCTGTGACACAAGGAAAGGTACTTTGATCGCAGTATCAGGAATCAGAAAAGAATCTAATGAAAAAAAAGCAGTGGAGAAAATGACATCTCACTGGCACTGGACAAATGGGGATGGAGAGAGAACACACAATCAGATACAGTACTATCTTACTTAGTGAACAGCTACAAATTCAGGAATGGACATCCTTGACAAATAGATACAGGCTTGTATGGTACACAGAAGAAACATGGGCAGAGAAACAGACACAAGGGAAATGTCGAGATGAGCACGGCCATGTGATATGTGGCGCTGCAAACATGTCTGCAGTGCCACATACCGCACAATGAGGTACATAAAAAAAACCCTGCAAAAACAAAACAGAGCAGTGCATGCATGGGCAGCACACACCTCTGAAAAGCAGAGCTGGGCCAGGCTCTGCCTGGCAGGATCGCTGCAGGTGCAGCCCCAGGAGGCCCCCAGGCTCCCACAGCACAATTCTGGCCCCGGGGTAACTTGCCATGTGCCAAAGCGCGTGCGGCACGTACATTCCCCTGGGACAAGTACCTGCCGTGCAAGGTACTCTGCTGCTACTTGTCCCTGGGGAACCAAATGTCTGCACTCATCTGGACGCAGCCAGGAAGTCCAACCCAAAAGACACTGACCTGCCCCATTTGAGGGACTGGGAACACATATCCATCTCACTAGACACTACAGAAGCCTGACTTTGTCTTATTCCTTGGTAGCACTCATAGAGTTTATCATTCCAGCAGCACCTCCAACCCCACAAATCACATTTCTTCCAATATTATAACCTCACTGTAGTAAGTACTGTGTTTGGGTACATGAGGATCAAGCAATATTTGCACAGTCTGCTGGAGACAAGATGAAAAGGAAGTCATTCTAATGAGATAGGTGTAAGGTATATTTAAGTCATAGCCATACCTAATGAAAAAAAACTACACAGACCCTGGGGTTTTTCATAGATTTCATAGACATTAGGGCTGGAAGGGACCTCAGGAGATCATCGAGTCCAGCCCCCTGCCCAAAAGGCAGGAAGTCAGCTGGGGTCATAGGATCCCAGCAAGATAAGCATCCAATTTACTCTTGAAGGTGTTCAATGTAGGTGCTTGAACCACCTCCGCTGGCAGACTGTTCCAGACCTTGGGGGCTCAGACAGTAAAGAAATTCTTCCTTATGTCCAGCCTGAAATGGTCTTGCAGGAGTTTATGACCGTTCGACCTCGTCATCCCTTGGGGCGCTCTGGTGAACAACCGTTCCCCCAGATCCTGGTGGTCACCCCGATAAACTTATAGGTGGCCATCCGATCACCCCTGAGCCTGCGCTTTTGTTGTTTTGTTTTGTCGATATTGCAATTCTTGCTTTATAAAGTAAAGCCTTCTGAAATTCAGAAAGGACCTTGGCTCCCTTTAGAAGAAATGTCTATGAATACTATTGGATACTTCTGTAATCCTTTTGCCAGGCACCGGATGGCAGTAAAAAGGGCCAAGTTCAGCTTAGGGGTTTTACACAAATTAATTGCCCTGGCTCGAGCTCCCAGCCAGAAACTTGGGAAAACAATTTCCGCCTAGGTGTTCCAATGTGAACAAACTTCCCCACTTGCAAGCAATATTAAATTATAACAGGGATTGTTGATGGGGAAAGGAGAATGGTACAGCATTTAGGAATTTAGGATTTAGGAAATCTCTAATAATCAATAGCCCACCTCAGCCAACTATTAGGAGTGGAGCACAGTCAGTATCTCAGAGTTGAACAGTGTAGCTGCTAGCCCGTGGTTTCACCACAACTGTGGGGGCACTGCTCCACCACTCCAGTTATTGCTCCTCACCACCACTTGGGGTTATATTTCCTCCGTTGCTGTCATTGCTTCTCAGTGCGACTGGGGAACACTGCCCTACTGCTTGCCACCACTGTGAAGGAGACACTGCTCCACTGCTGCTTACCACCACCAGGCTCCATTGTACAGCTGCTGCTCACCACTGCCGGGGTGGGGAAGCGGGGCACTGTTCTGCTACTACACCACCACTGGGGCTACTGCACCTCTTCTTGTTGCAGAAGCAACCCAGGTCTTTTAGACCTTAAGCAACCTCAAGGAGTTCAGCTCTTTCAGACTCTAGTAGGCACAGGTTTCTACCTGATCCACTGCTCTCCAAAGATTTCATCTCTTTAGAAATAAGTGGATAACAGGCTCACCCTAGACCCTCTAAAATGATTTGTACCTCACCAGTACTTATCTGTTTACAGCTGGATGCTGAGAAGAAATGCCATCCCCTTATTTTAGTTTTGTCTCAGGCCAAATTAATCAAATCAGTTCCAAATTGTATCAACTGAACAGAATTCAGTCATTCATGTCTGTATGATGCTACCACCAGCAAGTGTCCTACCTTCCAGACTTCTCAGCCTGGGGCTGCAGATACTTCCAAATCCATGGCAGGCATCCTGTATGCAAGCCGCAAGCTCAGAAGTCTAGTAGTTCAGATGCCCCCCAGTCTCTCTTGCCCCTAGCTAAAAGGCCATCTGCTTAGAGAAGCTCCCACCTAGAGCTTCCCCTCTTCCCAGTATGCTTCCTGAGCTGAGGGTCCCTTCATTTTAGACTTCTACATGAGTCATGGTGGACCCCTCAGCAATGTTTAACCAACTTCGTCTTGCAGCATCAGTCCCCTTATGAACTTTACCATTATAGAAGTCAGGGCCAGTGCACACAAGACGGATTCCCAAGGCCTCTTACACAAACTGTTAAAAGCAGTTAAAACATGCTATCACAGTCAAAACAAACATAAAATAATTTCTTGCTCCCTTGCCTGCGCATACCATTGGAGAATATGCAGATAAGGGACACAGTCTCCTGTTGTCCAACCTTGCATACAAAATGACAGCATGCAAATAAGCACCCCAGAAAGATTGTCACACAGGCACAGCCGCACTTGCAATTGCTGCACAAAATGGCAGCAGGGTCATACTTCATCATGCTTGATCTGACAAGACCAAATGAACACACCATGTGGCAGACAAACACTTCTGACTAAGAACAACTGATGCAGAACCAATGGTGACCAGTCCCCATATGGGTGTTTGAAGGTGGGGCAGGATTCTTGTTTTATGTCCTCCTTGGGGTTTCTGTAATCATCTTGGTCCAAAAGGTTGGTTAGGGCATGAAACAGTTGCCCATCGGTTTCATCTGTGGGCTAGGGATATAATAGCTGGGGCGAAACCTTGAGCTCCTTTAGGACAGGGCAGTCCTACACCGTTCTTGAAACTTTAATGACAATCTGGCTCATAGTGAGGAATCCAGCAAAACTGGAGGATCAGATGATGTTCCCAGGCATCTTCTTTTGTCCCTTAACCATTGGACAAATCCCCACATCCTTTCCCCATTTTTTACTTCATGGGCAGATACAGGATTTTGTACAGACAGGTGCACAAAAAGGATAAAGACAAAAGTACAAATTACACTGTATAGGGTGTAGCTCTGCAGGGGTGGCTACACTCCCCTTCTCCCAGCTTTCCCTCTGGGAAAGTATCCTGGACACTTAAGTCCCGGGATCAGGTAAGAATCACCCCCTGCCAACTCTTAACACCTCCACCCTCCTCTTCCGTGTTCAACAGCACTTTCCCTCCCCTCCTCTCCCCCCTCTTCCCCACCCACAGAAGCCCTGGGGGCAAGGGGAGTCCCTGAGACATGGCTGCCATATTTCAGCTCATCTGCATGGGGAGCCAGGCTCAGCCAAGGACAGCAACAGCAGTGGTAGTGGGCAGGTTCCCCCTCCCTGAGCCTGTTCTCAGCCTACACCAAGGGGGAGGGCAGAGGAACCACCACCACCACCACTGCTGCTGCTGTCCCTTGCTTTGGACTCCTTCACCCCAGGGCAGCTGGGATCAGCAGCAATGAATGGAGTGGGAGGAAATGGGAGGGGAGGGGAAAAGATGTGCTGTGGAGTATAGGGTGGTGGGAATTCTTACCTGATGCAGAGATTTGAAAAAGTCCCTGGCTTTGCTCCCACAGCATGGTCTGAAAGGGGGTGTGACTGCATCACTGTATCCCCTCTGGATCTGCCCATGTCTGATAGAATAAAGTTTATCTGAATAAGGCATGGAGAAAAATGAAGTGCAGACTTAAGTATTTATTTTTTCCTATAAAACTGCAGACCATCTGTATACTTGAGATCTACTGTACTTGAGATCTATTCATGATTATAAAATGACTTTATGGGTCTAATTTAGGTATGAAACTAACCCATAAAATAGAAGTAGGACTTGTGATAAATAACTCAGTGATTTAAGGTTTAGAAAACTGCATTGGTAAATCAGTTCTGAAGTGCAGAGATTTTTTTTAATAAAACAACCTTGGTATCTCACAAAATAGCATCCTTAAAGCAAATTCACCATGGATGAAATTGCTACAACTGTTGTATTTTTTGTACTTTATTGGTGAGAAGCTGAAGTGTGAAATGTGTGAACCTGCACATAAAGAATCAGTCTTCAACTAACTGTATTAATGACAAGTAGGCAGGATGATACAAGAACCCTCTTTAACTTTATAACACTTCCTGGGAGGCGCAAACTCTAGTACTTACAGGCAATCCCTGCTTAGCACTCTTAATCGCATCCAGAAAAACTGAGCGCTAAGCGAAACCGCACTAAGCAAAATCCATTTGCCCATAGGAATGAATGTAAATATAGGTAATTGGTTACTGCCGCTCCTTACCACCACTTCTTGCCACCACCGCTTCTCCCCACTAGCCCTCTGGCCACTCCAGTCCCACATGCCAGCCTGGGCCTGCACTCCTGCTGCCCCGCAATGTGCCTCCACCGGTCCTAGCCCCAAGCACCAACACAGGCCCTGTGCTGATGCCCATCCCCCAACTCACCATTTCTCCCTGCCACCACCTCTCCCCATCCGCCTGCCCACCCACTGGCTACTCTGGCCCCACGTACCAACCTGGGCACTGGCACTCCTGCTGCCCTGTTCTGGGCATTGGCCCCTGCTGGCCCTGGCCCCAGGTCCCACATTCCTGCTGTTGCACCCTGGGTACAGGCCCCTGCTGGCCCTCAGCACTGGTGCAGGCCCCACACACCTTGCCATCTCCGCTGCTTTGGCTGGTGAACTCAGGAGATGGAGCATCCCACAGGAGCAGGGTGGGCGTTTGCAACCGGTCAGGAGCAGTTGGGGTTGAAGCCTCCCTCCTACCTGCCAGGCCGGCTGTAAAATCCACCCCACTCCTGGCCAGCTGCAAAACTGCACCCCCCCCACGAGACCCCCCCACCAGTCTTGTTCACCAGCCGTGCCTGGCTTTTCCCCACCCCCCACCCCACGCTCACGCCCGTGCCTAACTGGCTGCCACTCACTGCTGCTGCCACCACCACTGCTTCTCCCGACCTTACCGCCAAAACTCACTGATTCCACAGAGCACTATAGGGAAACTGCTGAGTGTTCAGTGAAATCAGGTATCAATTTTAAATGAGCACTATAGCAAAATAGCACTAATCAAAACCATGTTAAGTGGGGGTTGCCTGTATTTCAATAGCTTGCAGCTTGCAGTTTTGTGAGTTCAAACCTGGCTGGAAGAACATAAAGAAATAATCAATAACGAAGTCTAACATTTCTGGAAGGTTCATTGTGGGTGCAACTTTTCTGCTGAGCACCTGTCAGCAGTAACAAAGGCTGGGTTCAATTTTGGGATACTAAATATATTTCACCTCAGCTAAAGACCCAACCCAGACCACCTGGGAAACACTAAATGAATCACTAAGGTGTCCAACAAAACCAACAACTTTTGCCCCACAAGCACTGTAAACACAAAACTAAATTTATTACAAAGAATAAAGAAAAAACCTACAAAAATAAATACTAACTATAATTAATATTGACTATAATTTTAAAATACTATAAACTACAAAACAGGAGCTAAAAGGGGCCAGGCCTATCTTGGCTTGGGCCTAAACTACAACTAGCATCCAACCACACTGCTTGGCTGGGGCATAAACTGCAAAAGGGACAAAAGGAGGCCCAGGCCTATTTCTCTGGGCCTGGACTGGTCAACAAAAAGCCAGCCAGGTCTATACTGCATTGAAGCCTGGATAAACAACAAGAAGTGCCAGGGCTTCACCCTGGCCCAAATATGCCAACCAAACATATACTGGGGTTCAGCCGCACACAGGTGGGCTGAAATGCAATAGCTGTGAATCAGCAAAGAGGGCCCAGGCTTATAGCTGCAGCCTGGGAATCCAGTCTCAGCTCTACCACCATGCTGAGTCACTACAATCCCCAACACAGGGGGCCAGTAACTGCCAGGACCCCATTCCTGATTAGTCTACACTAGGGAAAAATACACTCATGGCATCATCCCACTCAAGGACTGCATGGCCAGTAGGGCTGTGCGAGACAGCACCATTCCACTTTGACATCTGTTTCAATGTTTCAAAGGAACAGTGTTTCACTTTGAGTTTTATTTCATTTCCAAAGCACTGCTCTATTTCGTTTAATCAAAACTGTTTTGCCGTTTCACCCATAGACTATAATGGGGAATCATGAAAATGCCTACAACTTTGTCATTTCTTCCCTGAATCAGATGAAACTTGCTGAGATGGTTGCCCCTTCTGAGAGTATTAAGCCTGCCAAGTTTCACATAGATCGGTGCAGAGGTTTCTGGGAAACTGCACCTCAAGTTGTTGACAAGCAAAACTCATGTGACTTGCTGGCAACAGCAGCCTCCTGTCATCTGGCCTGCAGATCTAGGGGCCCATACCCCCAGGAGGGCTGTGTGGCTGTTCCAGACTCATCCCAGGGGCATGGGACCCCAGATCTGTGCATCAGATGACAGGAGGTTGCTGCCGCAATCTGCACCCAGCACCGGGAAGATTGTTGCTGCCACTGGCCTGAGGTGGCAGAACCAGCCTCCTGTCATCCAGCAGGTAGATCAGTGCCCAGCACTAGTCTTAGCCAGCAGCAACAGCCACCTGTCATCCAGCAGGCAGATCAGGGGCCTGTCCATACCCCCAGGAGGTCTGCAGGGCTGTGCCAGACTCCTCCCAAGGGTGCAGACCACCAATCTGCCTGCCGGATGATAGGAGGCTGCTGCTGCCACCTGGGACTGGCTCTGAGCATAGCCTGCACCCAGCACCAGGAAGGTTGGTGCTGCCACTGGCCTCAGGCAGCAGAACCAGCCTCCTGTCATCTGGCAGGCAGATGAGAGGCCCACACCCCTGGGAGGAGTCCGGCACAGACTCCGCAGCCCTCCCGGGGTATGGGCCTCCAGATCTGCACGCCCAATGACAGCATGCTGTTGCTGCTGGCTGGGGCCAGCAGCAGAACCAATCTTTCTGGCACTCAGCACAGGCTGCATCCGACAGGCAGATCAGGGGCCTGTCCACATGTCCAGGAGGGCTGGCAGCAGTCCCAGCTGGCAGCAGCAGCCTCCTGTCATTCAGCAGGCAGGTTGGGGGCCCACCCACACCCCTTGGAGGAGTCTGGCACGGTCCCCGCAGCCCTCCTGGGGTGCAAGTGGGCCTCTGATCTACCTGCCGTATGACAACAGGCTGGTTCTGCCACCTGGGGCCAGCAGGAGCACCAATCTTCCTGGCACTGGGCATGAGCTGCGCCCAGCGCCAGTCCCAGGCAGCAGGAGCAGCACCAGCAGCTTCCTGTCATCCAGCAGGCAGATCAGAGGCCTGCACCCCTGGGAGGAGACTGGCATAGCCCCGCAGCTCTCCTGGGGGTGCAGGCAGGCCCCCGATCTGCCTGCCAGATGACAGGAGGCTGCTGCTGCTGGCTGAGACTGGTTCTGTGCACTGATCTGCCTGCTGGATGACAGGAGGCTGGTTCTGCCACCTCAGGGAAGATTGTGCTGCCGCTGGCCCCAAGATTGGTGGCCAAAATTGGTGTTGCTGCTGGCATTCAGATCCAGGGGCCCAACCCCAGGAGAGTTGGGGGCTGTGCCAGAATCTTCCCAGGGGGCGTGGCCCTCAGATCTGCGTGGGATGACAGGACACTGCTGCTCCCAGCTGGGACTAGCGCTGAAGCCAAGCAAGCCCAGTTTTGAAACTCAAAACATTTCAAAACTTTCAAAACATTTCAAGTGTCCTTGTTTTATTTCAAAGCTCCTTCAAAGGTTTTCATTTCATTTTGATTTCGCTGTTTTGAACTCGAAATACATTGAAACAGCTTCAAAATGAAACACCCAGTGAAATTTCGCACAGCCCTAATGGCCAGTAACTGCTGGGACCTGTTCCTGGTCAGTCTGCACTCAGAAATAATACACTCATGGTATCACCCCCACTCAAGGCCGGCATAGCCAAAACTGCTAGCAAGATGCACAGCTAGGGTTCAGTGACACAGTTATGCTGAACCCAAAAGAAGTTGCAACAGCAGCTTAAACATGCCAGGCTCTCAGCCCTGGTCCAGAG
The DNA here is from genome assembly GCF_052110815.1 of Crocodylus siamensis. Taxonomy (NCBI): domain Eukaryota; kingdom Metazoa; phylum Chordata; order Crocodylia; family Crocodylidae; genus Crocodylus; species Crocodylus siamensis. The sequence continues at coordinate 390,203,890 of NC_143395.1, read as the reverse complement.
TGCCCCAGCAAAACTGCCACACTCCAACCTCACTAGTTTGCTGCAGGGATTGATACCCCCATAACCTCATCCCTCTCCAAACCCAGAAAAAACAAAAGGGGAAAGAAGAGGAAGAGAACAGAGGTCTCAATCCCCTAAGCTCCACTTTCTGGACTCACTGTGTTTCTAGGACAGGGGTAGGCAAAATGGTGGATCCAGACAGCAGCTGGACTTCATTTCCCAGCAACCCTGCCCATGTCACTGAGTCCGATTTCCATGGAGATCCTAGGAGCAGCTTGGCTGTGACACTATGGGGCCAGGGTTTCCATGGAAACAAGTCTCAGCAGCTCTGGCAGGGTGCAAAGCTAGGCTATTAGCTGCTATCAGGTTACTCTTGGGACACCACCATGTCCCAGTCCACTTGCCTCACCAACTGGAGAAGAAAATAGTGTTTGGGCAAAGAAAAACCTCAGAAGAAATTAATCAAGCTCTACAACTCTGCACTGGGCCCAGAATTTCTGGGACACACAGCAGTCGACCAGCAGAAAGGGCTTGAGAAGGCTGTCACTCTGTTTTACTTTTCTTTTCAAGAGTACCAGGAACAACAGTCCTGGTCTATCCATAAATGAGGGAAGATGTCTTGCTGGCCTTCAGAGATCAGCCTTGCATGGGATCTTCAGGAGTGCTGTGCAAAATTTCAGCAACTGTTTCATTTCAGAGGTGTTTCGGCCCATTTCGGCACCTGAAACACTGAATCCAAAATGAAACATAAGGCTCCAAAACATCCCCAAAATGAAATGAAACTATCTGAAATGTTTCTGAAATGTTTTGGATGTTTTGGAGCCAGGCTTGCAGGGAAACAGAAACTAAGAAGAGGGAGAGGGAAGAGGGATGGAAGTACTGCACTTCAAGAGGGATGTGGATAACCTTGAGAGGGTTCAGAGGAGGGCTACTCATATGGTTGAGGGCCTGCAGGTAAGACCCTATGAAGACAGACAGAGGGATCTGAATCTCTTCAGCCTGTGCAAGAGAAGGCTGAGAGGCGTTCTTGTGGCTGCCTACAAACTCATGGGGGGGGGTCAGCAGGGAATAGAGGACACTGTTTTCCAGGGCGCCCCTAGGGGTTACCAGGAATAATGGCTACAAACTGAAGGAGAACAGATTTAGATTGGACATAAGGAAGAAATTATTTATGGTAAGGGTTGCCAAAATCTGGAATGGGCTCCCAAGGGAGGTGATGCTTTCCCCTACCCTGGAGATGTTCAAGAGGAGATTAGACAGGCATCTGGCTGGGGTTACCTAACCCTAGCGCTCTTTTCTGCCTGGAGCATGGTGTTGGACCCAATGATCTACCAGGTCCCTTCCAACTCTAGAAATCTATGAAACCTATGACTGCTCTGATATTGACATCTGTAGCTGGCCAGTGTCTGTGATCTGTCCCTTGAGGTCCCTTCCAATCCCAGTGCTCTGGGGGAGGGACAGCAGCCTGCTGTCATCCTGCACACAGATCTGGAGGCCCATGCCTCTGGGAGCAGTCTGGAACAGCCCTGCAGCCCTCCCAGGAGGCATGGGCCCCCCGACCTAGATGCAGGATGACAGCTGGAGCCAGTACCAGCACCCAAGTCTGCTCAATGCAGCCTACACCAAGCACAGCCAGGGGAGCCATGGGAGAAGCCCCCATGGCTGCCCTGCCCGGCCCCATCCCCTGCCTGGCCCAGCAGCCCAGCACTTTATTAAAAGTTTTTTAAAAAGCCCCATACTCACTGGCTGTAGCAGGGGCTGTGGGGGATCTGGGGCCATGTGAAGAGTCCCCCCACACAGGCCTTACTCCCAAATCTCCCACCCCAACCCAGCCCCTGATGTCCCACCCCCCGCCCACCAGGACCCAGCTTCCTGGCACTTTAAAAAAAAAAGTCTGGCACCAGTCAGGCCCAGTGGCCCCAGTTCAGCCTCAATGGCAATCCCCACTGCCCCATGCTGCATGGAGAGGCTCTGCCATAATCCCTCAGAGGCCCTGATTGCCACTGCCAGATCCAGTGAGTGCAGGGCTTTTTTTTTCTTTTAAAGTGCCGGGAGGCTGGGGCTGGGCAGGGGATGGGGCTAGGCAGGGAAAGCCATGGGGGCTTCTCCCACAGCTCCCCCTGCCTGGGAAGAGGCAGGTACAGTTGGAGGAGCCACAGGAGAATCTGCAGCTGCCTGGCTGTGCCTACCTCTCCCAACTAATCCAAATCTCCAAAACAGTGTAGAAACTCCAAAACAGATTCAGCCAAATCAAAATGGATCAGTGATCCGAAACACTGAAAAGAATCACAGTCCTCCAAAATGCCTGAATCCGAAATCCAGAGGAGACAGCCATTTCACACAGCCTTAATCTTCAGTCTAGATGTCCTTGTCCCAGCACTCCTTACACCGTAGAGAACTCCTTATATAGCAGGAGAACATACATGTTGAAATCCTTACGTGCTGAAGTCCTGTTCTCTTCGCTAAGGCCAAGATTTCACACAAAGATTTCCAAAATATGTGGTAAATAATCCCTTTTCCCATATTTTCCTTAATTTCTGGCATTTTCACAAATAGACTAATACGGATATTATTTCAGCAGTCAACCACTTTCTCCACAGAAAGTCAGAATTGCTTATATGAATTCACCATTTTTACCTATCAGAAAAAACAACCCCCCTGCCCCCCGCACACACAGTTCCCTGGCCATCTATAAACTGAGGGAAAAGATCAAGGAATTCTGACCTTGGGAAAAGGCAGAATTGATGGGTGCCTGTACACGAGCATGGAGGCTGCTCCAATGCACTGTAAATACAGCGTGTTACAGCAGACTGGATTCACTGAGTTTGCTGGAGCCTGGCAATTACTATGCTCCAGCAGTCTCTGCATCTTGTGTATCAGCGTCCCTGCACTTCAAAATGGTTGTGGGGGCACTTGAACTAAAGCTTGCTAAATGAGTGCTTTAGTTCAAATGTCCCTGCCACCATTTTGAAGCGTGGGGATACTGATACACGAGATGCTGCAATGGTTTAATTAGAGCATCCCCAGAGTACGCGTAAAAGCACCTGATTTATTTTTTTTTTTATTTCTGAGGAGTTGCAAAACAAGAATGGGGGATAAATCAATGAACTACTCACCATCCCACTAAAGGCTCAATTAGTGCAGTGCAAGTGGATGCCATTCAGAGATGTGCCATCATACTTTACCCCACCACCTTGGAAGGGCTCCATCTGGGGAAGAGGCAAAGGATCCAGTGTTAGGGGGAGAAGCAAAATACTCTCTGTGACCAATAATCCCATCAAGCACCAGGGCAATTTATTCCAGGTCAGAAATTATTACTACCAGGGTAGGTTATTCCAGGTCAAAGAACAAAATGTAGTATCCTGGCAGTAGCATCTTTTTGCCATTAGAGTTACATCTATTAGGAATTAAATTAGCATAGATTTATTAAGCAGTAAAGCAAAAACCAAAAACCAGACACTCCCTGATACAGCTGTGCTAGAAAACCTTGCTGTGATAGACCTGAAATTTCAAACATTCTCCAAGGCTCTGTTTTATAACAGTTGGTAGAGGATCAGGAATGGAAGGCAGAATAAACTCTCCTAAAATATTCCTAGATGGAAAGAGGTCCCAACTGCAAGATTCAGTGCTCAGGTAGAATGAAGCTATGGCAGAGAGAGGGGAAGAATTTGACCTTCAGAGAAAATCCACTGCAGTAACCTTTAGGGCAGAAGTCTGGAGCCCCCCAGGTACCTCACCTCCCTCCATTGGGCACACTGAGAACAGATAGGTACACTCTTGCCCCTGTATCCTGGAGGCAGCAGCACAGGAGCAAGCAGAGACACAAACTGGGCAAAGGGATCTCATAGTGATCTGCCTGCCTGGTGGGTGACTAGAAAGCCCTGCCAATCACAGAAATTTATCCCAAACCAAACTGGCCTGTTTCTTCACTGGCTTGGCAACAAACACAGTTGCAGCAATCACTTATTGCCATGCACAGGCATTGACCTGGAACTGATTGAACTGGCTGCCATGGGCACAAGGGGATGTTTTGTGTTCCTAGTTTTAATCAGTGGGTTTCTGAAATTACTGGGGTTGAATAACCCAGATTCCACAGCCTGGTTATGTAATACCCAACCCCTTAAGATTTCACCCCTAGAATGAAGAGCATAAACTTATTTTAGGAGGCCTGGCAAGAGAAAGGCTCCCAACTGTACAAAGTGACAGATAGTGCTTTTAGAGAGAGAAGGACGCACTCTAGAACAACGCCCTGGCAAACTTGCATACTGTGCCTGCCATACCTGACACAGATGGGGAATGATACCTGGGAAGCTTTGTATGTTCATCAATATTCTCCGTGGTGCTTATGTCCCAGATAATTGCTGTGCTTTTTCACAGCTGACTGCTCACTAGTTAATTGTCACTGTGCTTGAGAAAGTTCAGCACCTGTGGCTCTGCCCTAAACTGGGATATTCTGGGCTAATCCCAGTCAGTTGAGACTGCAACCTACTGCTTCAGTCTAGAAGGGGAGGAATGCAGGTTCCCACCCTGAGAAAGGTGACAGCAGGAAGTCTGAGAGTTGAGTGGCATGTTCTTGAGGCCTCTGGAAAGGGCAGAGGGGCAGTTCAAACTCAGGATGTCAAAGAGTTTGCTGCCATCATTTGTTTGCTCAGAGAGGCTTACCAGGGCTGGAGGAAACTGTTGCTCAGTACAAGACTGAACTGGAGAAAACTGGGGCAGGGTCTTAGGACAGGCTATGGATTTGAGGGCAGCTGTTTGGGGCTCAGATTTAAAGAGAATAAGGAAGAGGACCTGGGGTCTATGTGGAGGTAAAGACATTCATTTTCCTTTGTGTTTTAGCATCATGTCCATATCTCAGTTTCAGTTCCTTCTTCTCAGCTCCTTCCCTGCCCTCTTTCTCCTCTCTTTCAGTAAAATGGGGCTCCAGCTAAAGCCAGCACTGTTCTTCCCAGCCCTGGTCCCTTCTACCTCTGCACTCCAGTGTGGGGGAGGTAGAGAGGACTAAACAGCCTGGTATGATGCAAGGAACACATTAGAGGTTTGGCATAAGTTCCTCCATCCTGTACATATCCTCCATTACATAAAGACCAGTTGTATATTGTGTGGCAGGCCCACACTTGCAGCACGGCCACTAGCATGCCCTGCCCACTCCGGCACCACCCTAGGGCATATTGACCTGCCATGGGAACTTGTTACCATCTTGTACCATCTATACTCTTCCCAGAGCCTGACGAAGGACCTTGATCCTGAAAGCTTGCAGAAAAGGACAACTTTCTTGCAATTTTCCAGTTGGTCTAATAAAAAGTATCATTTTAGAAGCAAGAGTTCTAGATTTTTGTATGTCTTTTTGTCTCAGACCAGCATGGCTACCAAGTACACCCCCAGAAACATAGAAGATGCCAAAGTTGAGCCAATTCTGGATTTTAAACTCCATTGCAGAACAACAAAGTTTTTTTACCCCGCCTGTCTGCCATCTGACACCTCCAGGGAAGGAATTCTACCTGATCTACACATCAAAGAGCTACTCAGCACAGCTCACAAAGACACTCTCATGGACCCAAAGGGACGGCCTTCCATCTTCAGCTCTCTCTGTGCAAAAATGAAGTTTATTTCCTACCTACTTTTTACCATCTTGTACCATCTATACTTTTCCCCACAGCCTCATGATGGGACTTTGATCCCAAAAGCTTGCAGAAAAGGACAATTTTCTTGTGATTTTCCAGTTGGTCTAATAAAAGGTATCATTTTGGAACCAAGAGTTCTAGTCTTTTGTATGTCTAGCTTGCTGAATGAGTGCTTTAGTTCAAATGCTTCTTGCACCTTTGAAGTGTGGGGATGCTGATGCACAAGATGCTGCAATGGTTTAATTAGAGCATCCCCAGAGTATGTGTAAAAGTGCCCAGGGGTTTTTTTATTAATTATTTATTTATTTATTTATTTCTGAGCAGCTGTAAAGCAACAATGGGGGATAAATCAATGAGCTACTCACCATCCCACTAAAGGCTCAATAACTTCTTCTTAAAGCTTCATTAGTACAGTGCAAGTAGATGCCATTTAGAGATGTGCCATTATACCTTACCCCACTACCGTGGAAAGGCTCCACCTGGGAAGGAGGCAAAGGATCCAGTGTTAGGGGAAGAAGCAAAACACAAAATACCCTCTGCGGCCAATAACCCCGATCACCTGGATGCCAGCACTGCAGTGAGTGGGTCGTGGGCCTGCCACAGTTGTCACTGAAAAGGTATAACTAAAATAATGGAAATTCTGGGTTAAATGTGTGTACAGAGGCCTGCAAGGTCAGATTCCATGTTTTGCTGAGATAAACAGGAAAATGCTAACTTAACTGCTTCGTCACTAACACAAATAAAGTAACTGGAACCATTTACCCTGATGAACAATACTCTGTCAAGAATCCAAACCCAGCTGATAAACTCTGAAAACCAATTTATAGTTAAACAGCTGGTAAACAGCCCATGTAAAGACAACACCTGATAATCTTCTCCCCCCGGGGGATATGGATGATAGTCCTTATCGTAAATTCTTTACTTATGAGTGGGAGTCTTCAGGGCCAATCTCTTTTATTAACATATGTACAATCAAAGTACAGATGGATACACGTCATTAATAATTGTACACTTGTGCTTGTAAACCTGCCTGGAGGATGACCAATTGAGGATCTGAGCAATTAAGGACCTGGAGAATCAGGAATCCAATAACCAGCAAGAGCTCAGAAAACCTGGAGTGTAGCCAACACCCCTCCTTCCCAGGCATGATCATATGGCATTCCCATTGCCTGATCCAAATGCTAGTAAAAGCTTTGTTTAGTTTTCCAATAAAACAATTGTTTTGAAGTGATAGTGTACTCAGTCTCTATTTTTAGGAATTTGTCCAAGAAAGTGAGCATCTTTTGTCCTAATTTGGGAATAGAGTGCTTCTCTTTACCGAGTGCTGGTGCATCAGAGACCAGGAAGTGGTGCATCATAGACCCAACAACTGCAATCTCACTCAGCCTGTACACTGTCCACCACCACTCATCTTCCTCTCCCTTGTGCAATTCTGGAGGATCTTAGGGTCCCCAGTGCCCATGCATAGAATCATAGTATTATTATCTTGCTTCCAGTCTGCATGTTTAATTTTGGTTCTGTCCTATAATGGTAGCTTTGTGTATTTCTTATCTGCATACCCTCATCCATATGTGGGTCTGAGGGTCTACTCACACCTATTTTCACTCTTTGTGGTCTGGTTTATACAGTGTGAAGTTAATGCATGCAGATGTCAGTGGCATATTTTGTGTCCATTGGCCATCCCTCCCAAATTATGAAGTTTGTAATCACATAAATGTGGGTGATGTCATGTTATACAAAGGTCACTACAAGGTCAAGCCTCATGGTAAAATCTGTAAAAGTCTGCAGTGGGGTGGTCTGCACTTTTAGCACAAAGTGATGATGTGTGGGAAGAGTAGAGAGATTCCAGACACAAGTCCCTTCTTGGTGCCATCAATTAACTACTCAAAACTGAAGTGTTTCTGAGAACAAGCCTTTATAGTTGGTCTTGGTTGATTCACTATAATAAAAAGAGCTGAAAAAGTTTCTGAGTGTATCACTGATATAAGGCAGGGTCTAAAAGACATAGCATGGTGAAGCAACCTGAAGAGGAGTAATGAAGACCTCCAGCAGCAGCACAAAAGAGCAACAGAGACCCATGGTCATGAAACCCTCATGATTTACTATCTCCAGCCCATAGCTTCCCTGACTTCCCACCACCTTGAATGCAGTCCTTTTAAAGACCCTTTTAAAGGACTACCCAAGAGTTCATTTTCAGTTGGCAATGTTTAATAAAATGTATGGGGAAAGGGTCATACAGATTAACATGGATGACCTTCTCTCCCTATGCACCATCCACCCCACCACTCACCCAGGAGCTTCAGGAACTGGTCTTGCAGGGTGTTCCTCACAAGCATGCTCTGGTGGTTGCTGTCCCCAGAGATGTAAGACACCATATCACCATACTGGCCAGAGAGTCATTGTTTCTACTGCCCAGGCCTACTAAAAAGCTTCCCACTTGGTCTCATGAACATTTTGCAGAATGCAGGTAGAGAGGACACAGTGGGGCACAGCACTCGCGAACATCCAAGAAGACCTCCAAAGTATCCAACATACCCACACCCAAAAGCACGCTTCACGCTTATGCTACAGCTACTGAGGCATCCAAGCGGCCTGTGTCTAGCTTCATGAGCCAGAGATGGAACAGATATGCCAGGTTCCCAGTAAGCAGTAGAATGACAGTTACTCCCTCCAGCTCGATGCTGGCAACCCCACAGGCAAACTTTCTCTGCTCCATGAAGCTCAGGAGGCCAGAGCACCTGAACACCATGGAGTTGTGGACCTTGAGTGACCAGATAGCTTTGCAACCTTCCAGACAATGATAGCCCTGTGCTTCTCCATAATCAGTGGTTCCCTCATTTTGGTGGCTTGCTGCTTGAGGCTGGGGGGAAGTGCAACATAGATCTCTAAGATGGTGGCTTGGGACACCTGCTGTTCATCTACCTGGCCCAGAAACACCAGCATACAGTCTGGAGGTGCTCCAGCCACAGCCCAAACTCTCCTATGCTACATGGCCTTGGATTCATCAGCCATAACAATAGAGAAGGCTGTAGAGGGCCTCCTCATCCCCAGCTGATATGAGAAGAGGGTGATCACACCAAGGAAAGACTTTTAGTGCCCAACTCCCTGCTTGGACCAGTGCAGAAAGGTCAAGAGTTCTCAGTGCTAGATGACCAGGGTACGAGTTAATGAAAAAATAGACTGAGACCAACAAACTGCCATCTATTCCCCTCTATCAGGCGCTGGTCAGACCTCATTTGGAGCACTGCATGCAGTTTGGGGCACCACACTTCAAGAGGGACGTGGATAACCTGGAGAGGGTCCAGAGAAGCGCCACTCATATGGTTAAGGGCTTGCAGGCCCTACAAGGAGAAACTAGAGCACCTGGACCTCTTCAGCCTCCGCAAGAGAAGGTTGAAAGGTGACTTTGGGGCTGCCTATAAATTCATCATGGGGGTGCAGAAGGGAATAGGTGAGGCTCTACTCACCAAGTTGTCCCTGGGGATCACAAGGAATAATGGCCATAAGCTAGCAGAGAGCAGATTTAGACTGGACATTAGGAGGAACTTCTTCACAGTTAGAGTGGCCAGGTTCTGGAATGGGCTCCCAAGGGAGGTGGTGCTCTCCCCTACCCTGGGGGTCTTCAAGAGGAGGTTGGATGGGCATCTGGCTGGGGTCATCTGAACCCAGCACTCTTTCCTGTCTATGCAGGGGGTCAGACTCAATGATCTATTCCAACCCTAACATCTATGAATCTATATGCCAGAGATTCAATCTGGAGATCCGAATCGTTTTTCCAATTCAATTTGGCCAAATCACTTCAGAAGATTCGGAGCCGATTTGGAGACTTGGCCCTAGAGTATAATGGGGAATCAATGAAATAGCGGTAACTTTGTTGTCTGTTCTGAAACTTGAAGGGATGGTAGCCTCTACTAATAGCATGATCTGTGCCAAGTTTCAGGTGGATAGGTACAGGGGTTTCTGGGAAACTTCGCCCCAAAATTCTAAAAGCAAAACTCATGTCACGTACATGTGTTAAGCCACAGTGGGGTGAAAACTGCAGAGGTGGTAGCTCTTGCTGAGGCCACAAAGCTTGTCAAGTTTCAAGGAGATAGGTGCAGGAGTTTGGGGGACCCTGTACCTCAAACTGCAGACAAGCAAAACTCATGACATGGGTGACACCGAATCGTTGTGTGTTAAAGCACAGCAGGATGAAAGCTGCAGGCCTGCTAGCCCCTGCTGAGGCCACAAAGCCTGCCAGCTGTCAAAGAGATAGGTGCAGGGGTTCTGGGGCCCTGCACCCCTAGCTGATGACAGGCAAAACTCCTGACATGGGTGTCTGTGCAACTGACTGCCTCTGTTTTGTAGCAGCAGCAGTTCCAGGCTCTGTATTGATTCTTTCCTCTCATTAGTCTGTAGTTTTGTAGGTGTTAATCCTTGCTCATTAACTTGTTATCTAGTAGCTAGCTTCTGTGTATTGAGCTGGTCCCTGAGTGAATCATGATTGATTGGTAACATAATAGCTTAACAGCCAGGCCTGCAGTAGTTTCACCATTCCCCCACCCCCCCTGCCCCAAGATATACACAGTTGCACAAGCACCCATGTTATGAGTTTTGCTTGTCCACAGCTTGAGGTACAGTTTCCCCCAAACCCCTGCACTGATCTCCCTGAAACTTGGCAGGCTGTGTGGCCTCCACAGGGTCTACCATCCCTGCAGCTTTGACCCAACTGTGGCATAACATATACACATGACATGAGTTTTGCTTTCAGGAATTTGGAGTGCAGTTTCCGCCAAACCTATCTCCCTGAAACTTGGAAGACTTTGTAGCTTCAGTTAAAGCTACCACCCCTGCAGTTTTCACCACACTGAGACTTAACACATACACAACATGAGTTTTGCTTTCAGAATTTTGGGGTGCAGTTTCCCAGAAACCCCTATATTTATCACCTTGAAACTCAGCACACATCATGTTCTCAACAGAGGCTACCACTCCTGCAAGTTTAATCTGAATCAGCCAAAAGACAACAAAGTTATAGATATTTCATTGATTCCCCATTATACCCTATGGCCAAATCTCCGAATCTTTTCCGAATCAATTCAGAAGCTCCAAACCAATTTGGAAATCCTAAAGCTTCCAGCAATTTGGTTCAGATTCATAGATTTGGCCTCCAAATCATCCAAATCACCTCCAAATCCGAATCATGATCTGAAGCTTTGCACAGCCCTAATAAATTCCTCTAAGAAATAAGACCCAAATTATCCAATCCATATCTGCATAAGTGCCTAATCTCTCTAAAGTATAGAACAAAAAAGAGCATCATTCTAACTGTGTACGGTGCAAATGCATAAAAAAATGGTATAATGTAAAAAACTAGAAAATTATTGAAGCAGGGATGTTGTGGCTACAAAACTTCCTGCAAGAGTTAACTATAAAGGAAAATAATCGGAAAATAAAGGAAAAGAATATTGTGCCAGATCATCCCCTCAGTTTCCATGATAGAGCATTCACAGAGCACATTAATTCAGATTAGTGCACATGGATGAACCACAGCAGGCACCACAAACAAGCAAACAAAGCCCAACTTTCCAAAAGAAATCTTAAAACCAGGAGTGTTTCACTTAACTCCAATTAGCAGAAGTGTATAGCAGCCACCCCACCACTAAGAGAAATCAAGGTAAACTGTAAATGTTGAGTATCAGGTTCCTCAAAGTACTGAATTTCCTGCATTTCCAATACTGACTTGAATCCATTTCAGCAAATTTTGCCTTGCAAAAGTCTGGGGCCAGAGTCACCACTAGACCCAGTGGTGACTCCAAGAAATAAGACCCAAATTATCCAATACATATTTGCATGAGTGTCTGATCTCTCTAAAGTATAGGACAAGAAAGAGCACCATTCTAGGGGGTGCCAGGGGCGCACATGGACCCCCTGAAATCACTGCTGCACCCCATGGCAGCAGCATTCCCAGGCAGGGGAGCAGGTGAAAATGCTGGTGCCCCCCCTGAGAGTGCCAGACGGGGAGTGTGCCAGGAGAAGCAGTCATCCCATGACTGATCCCACTGACCCGGAAGTGCCAGTGGCACACCTGGAAGTGCCAGCAGCATGCTGCTGCCAGTTGTGGGTCAGCGGGACTGACCACAGGGATGCCCCCTCCCAGTCTACAGGATCGGCCGTGGCCCCCCGCACCCGAGCCGCAGACCATCTGCTGGGGGGGAAAGGCCCCCTCAACTCAGGAGGTGCCAGTTGCCCATGACTGGAACAATGTGTGTTGAGTTACAAGAGCTGATTAAGCTTGACTTCTATATTGCTGACTTCTCCATTTATCACACACTGCTCAGAAAACTGCCACATTGTCAAAAATGGGGAATCAAAAGAAAAAAACAAAAATCGCTCCAAAGGGCAGCACTTGAAAGTGGTAACAGACTTTGAAGCTCTGTGAACTTGCTGAGATTTGGTTGGGTCATTTTGTTTTCCTCAGATGAATTCATAAAAATTACTTTATCAAACTGGTACTGCAAGCATCTTGGAAGTGGAGAAACCATGAGATATTGGCTATTGCCACCAAATACAAGGGATTGGGCTTGATAGATCTATGGTCTGAACCAGAATTAAAAAATCTTGAGTTTTTATATACTCCCTCTAACTGCAGCATCTGCAGTGTTCATTATATTATTTTTTTCCACCCATTTCAACAGGCAACTCAATGTGGGGGGGTTTTGGTTTTGTTTTTTTACTAGTTTTTTTAAGATATGAGTTGATCTTTTCCAGAGGCTGGAGAGATTTCGCACTGAAGGGCCAGACTGTGGAGAAAGCATTAATATAATACTCTGGCAACTACTACAACATACAGACAAACTTTATTTATACCTTCCTTGCACCTTCCTGAGCACAAGGACGTGAAAGCAGACCTAAACACCTCCAAAAGGTCAGAGAGGAAACAACCTCCCTTTCTGGCATAGGAGTGTGTAGCAGGTGTGCTCCTTGTGGTAGCTTGAGGACTTGAGTCCCCCAGAGCTCTTGCTGGAGTGGCTTAAGTCCCCAGATCCCAGAGCAGGGCAATGCCTTCAGGGCACAACAGAGTCCCAAGTTAGCAGTTACTTCAAAAGAAAATAATTTCTAATGTGATCAGGAGCAGAAGGATTGTGCTTGTTTTCATTTTGGGATTCTCCCTAATGCTATTCAGCTTTTAAACACCATAGGCTACAAGCAGGAAAGTAATTCCTATGAACAACATTTATTTGTATTAGCAACTGGCTGAGCCTGTAGCAATGGTTTGTTTGGTTGTGGTTTTTTCATTTGCTGGGAGGGGAGATGCGGGGGGCAAGGCAGAGGTTGAGGTTTTGGTTTGGTTTGGTTTTGCTCTGATACGCTTTCCTTTGTTAAGTGGGCACCGCAACAGTGGAAGCTAAGATTTAGGACCCACAAGCTATTTTTATGTTTTTTAATGTATGTAGCAGGTTTTTGGCCATTTTGGCTCATTTGATCCTTCCATCACAAGTTTGCATCCAGCCAAACTTCTGTTCCTAGCTCTGGTGTAGTTCCACTGGTTTTGGTTTTGAGGATCATTATTATTCTTGTATAATTTCCCCTATGTGTAAACCATTTGTAAGGAATTCTCTGAGGGAACTGCAAAGCATGATGATTTTCAATAATAACAGCAAAGAAAATCTGGCTTAGATGGCACTTCAGAGTTATGCAGCCTGATGGGTCTTTCTTTCCCAGATTGTGTTCTTGCTACTATATGTCTCAGTTCGTTTTGAGAAAGTTGATTTCATCAGATCCCATTTGATTTCCATGTTGCCTCTAGTGCACTTGGATTTTCACTGCCATTAGGAGACAGATATAAATATGTGTGTAAACCTTTTGCCAGACACTGAATGAAAATAATAAGGCGTGTGTTCAAATGTTCTATATTGGCTTAAGACACCACTCAGCAATCTGGGTGTTCCAAATTGAACCAACAAAAACTGGATATTATAACAGGGCTCATTAATGGGGAGAGAAGGGGACAAAAATCAATCTTAGAACAAATATTTATAGTTAGTAGCCTGACCCAAGCATTAACAATTCCTCCCAGTCAATGTCTCAGAGTTCTCCACTAGCTCCACCCCGAGTGAGCTTAGTAGCTCATGGGGCTGGTGCAGCCACTAGCCCTGGCCTTTCCCCTGGATGCCACAGTCATCCCTTAGAGAAAGGTACCAATCCTTTAGCAAGAGACTCTGCTGGGGAAATCCAGAGAAGCACTATCTAACCCAGTCCCCGGGTGTTCTTGCTGTCATATGGGGACAACACCTACATCAGGAGTGACCAAGGTGCATCCTGTGTCCTGGATTCAGCCCAGAGAGCCATGTCACCTGGCCTGAGGGCTTCCCACTGGTCTAGAAATTTGGCAGCATGGTGACTGGTAGTAGTTTTAATTGCTTTGGCTCCTCATTGCCACCAGTCATCCTACAGACAAATTTCTGGACCAGTGAGGAGCCCTGTGAGCTGGATCTGGAGTGCAGACCTTGGCTAACTGGCCTGGGTGGAAGAAATCTGGAAGCAGAAAGAAGGGAGGACCAGTGGACACAAAGACTGGTTTCACCTCACCATTTGCATGTAAACATTTTACCCAGCACAGTTAAAATAGGCACAACTAGTTCCTAAGCCTCCCATGACGCACACCAATGAGAACATACATATTTGGGGCACCTACCCCCCACTCTCAAGCATGTGCACCAACAGCTATATGCAGATGAGGCCTACACAAAGGCCATCACACAGGTGACAACACCTACATCTCAAATATTCTACATGCTTTGCCACAGCCCACTCTGACAAAACCACTGAAAGACTCAGAATCACCTCCTCCTGTGCCAGCCACTGAGACGTGTTTAGAGTTGGCCATATCCAAGAATCACTTCTCCCTTGTTAAAACATAAAGTACCTACATGAGCAGCTCTTTGACCCAGAAGCTACAGTTAAGACAGTAGGAGCTGCCTGGAGATGGTCTTGATCAACAGTTGCCTAGCATGGGTCTAAGCCAGTAGCAGCCTCCTTACCAAAGAGATACTTCATACAGCCCCACTGAAGAGCCCCTCATTGAATTAGCGTCAGATTCTTTCCCTTTGTCTTGAGTCAATAGGAGACACACTGCAGGACAATATCAACTCTAGGGCATTAGGAGTTGTTGGGAGAGTGGCAAGTATAAGCCAGTATAGACAGAGAGGCAACTGCTTTCTCAGCTGCTTGACAAGTCATTTAAGTACCACAATGTTATTTGGATGGATGCCCTCCCCTTTGGCCCTAGACAGGCAAGCTGTCCTCCCTATCACCTTGCCCTAGTCAGTCTCTCACCTGCAGGGGCTCTCCTTCTTATCCCATTATTCCTCCTTTTCCTAATCCCCTTTCCCCTGCAGATGCAAGGATGATACCTGTCCATGAGCCACATTTTGTGCACTAAGGTATGGACACCTCTTTCATCAAGAGCAGAGCCAAAATATTATGGTGTTTCATAGACTGGTGTTGGTTCCTGTGTTGTGGGGGTGGGGATAGGGGCAGGGGGAGGAGGCGTTTAGCTGTATAAAGGGGCTGGGCTTTGTTATAATGGGCATGGGGGAGCCAGAACAACCCCACACCATAGGAGTACCTCTTCATGCCCACCCCAGACCTGGAGAGACTCTCTGAAGGCTGGGAAACCAGGTCTGAGCGAGTCTCCCAGCAAGGGAACAGACACAGGTATGGTGAATGAGGAAAAGCCTACCATGTGGACTAGCAGAGGGAGAGAATAAAAGATGCTGAAAGCAGCCTGAAGGGGGCTGCACAGGCCGTGAGCAGGCTGCCTGGAGCCTGGGGTTACCAGGGATGGAGCAGCCACTGGGAGGGGGTGAGAGCATGACCCCTCATCTACTTGCTTGTTTGTTTGCACAGGCCTGCAGTCTTTCCAGAACCTCTGAAAGATAAGAGATGACCAGAAGATGAAGCCTAGGAAGAAGACAGCCAAGAGCTAAGCAATAGTTTATTCAATTAATTTTGATTGCTCATTTTGCATTTCCAACAAGCCCTGGGTGGCGTTGTGGTGTTATCTACTAGCTGTGCTGCAGCAGAAGTGAGGGCCCTGAACAGTGGGTGCTAGCCAAAGCTAGCAGAAAAATTAAAGTGATCAGCTCTGCTAGCATGACCAAACAGGCCTGATGGATTTGTCCCCAATCTACCCATAGGCAGCTTACTAGCTACAGCAGAAGAACCTCACATCATTGAGTGTCGTGTCATCCCCCTCACCCTGGGGTGGTTCCACCTTAGTCTGGAGCCTGCAGATGGCCCCAGAGTAGCAGTGATTACTCCAGGAGCCAAAAGTGCCCCAGACAGAACCTGTATTGCCCTCTTGCACTCTCCCATCTAACAATCTAAACTTGATGTTGTTGGCTGCTGTGTCATCACCATCTCCTTGCGGTGACTCTACTTTCAGTGAGAAGGCAGTCAGGTACAACCTGGGATGCCACTGCTTCGCACTCCATTGACCCCACCTGCAGGAGAAGAAAACAGTCTATCTAAGATGTGTTCAGGCTCAGCTAAACCCTATGGGAAACTGGTCAATCTCTTCAACTGTGCACTGGGCCCAGAATTCCCAGGACACATAGCAGCGATGAGCAGAAAGGCCTGGAAGGGTCTGTGAAGGGTTTTTTTAATTATTTTTTCTTCCCTGGGCACCTGCAGTATTGATCCTGGTCTTCCCCGATTTGCTGGTAGATAACTTGAAGGCCTCAGGAAAACAGTTTTATATGGAACATACAATTAATATATCTTTCTCCCAAGCATCCCTCACATAGAAGGAAACCCCTCCAGGTTGAAATCTTGGTCTCTTGAAGTCCCCTTCCCAGGATTTCACACAAAGATTTCTACAATGTGTGGGAAAATTTTCATATTTACCCTTATTTGTGCCATTTTAAAAAGACTCTGTAATTAGTATTATTTCACCAGTCACCCACATTCTCTACAGAAAATAAGAATTTCTAATATGAAATGGCCACTTTACCCATCCTAGAGAAGCCAAAGTACAAATGCAAACCACTCCTGTAACTCAGTTTGCCTGGCCATTTATAAACAGGACTGTTACAGTACACACCTTTCCCCTGTTCCCAGCTTTACACTAGCTGTGTTCCTTGCTCCACCTTAACTGGCTCTTCACCCCAGGTGTCCCTGCTTTATCTCATCAGTCATGCCTTGATTTTCCTCAGTGTGCAAGTCACTGGAGAAAAGGAGCATCTAGTTGACAGGGTGACTCGTGACTTTACAGTCCCTCCACATTCTTAGCTGGGATTTTCTTCACTAGGTACAAGTCCTCTAGTCTTTTCTTCCCTGGCCTTATGAAGTTTCTGAGTCTTGCTGAACAGGCCCAGCACTGATCTGGCCTTCCTTATGGCTGGTTAGACCTCCCTCATTCTCCACATTCAGTTTCTCTGGATCTATTCTCCTTCCACGCCAGCTAGAGCTCATGCCTTTTCCTCCATCACAGCCCTTCTGCCCTGCTTTCCTACTGGGACCCTTCCTTTATACTGCTGTGAGAGGAAAGACCTCCCACTTGTATTTGTCCCTGTCCCTTCTTCCTGCTAATGAGGACTAAAGGGGCCCATTACAAAGGGGAATAGTCAACGAGTGTCCAGTTGCAAATTGCAGCATTCATTGTGGGGTGGGGGAAGACAAAGGGAGGGGAAACGGTAGCAAGATAAACCAATGAGGTACTCACGGTCCCACTGAAGATGTAATGGTTGTACCATCACTACAGTACAGGAGGATGCCATTCAGAGCTGAATCATCCCCAGAGCCCTGAGAGGGCTCAACCTGGAAGAAGTGGGAAAGGACCCAGGGTTTCAGGGAGGGTCAAGAAAATTTCTTGAGACCAACAGCCCCTCTTAGCTTCCTATAACTAAACTCTGTGAATTAATTAAAAAAAGACATCACATTATAGAGTCAAGGAAATCATTATTGTTTTCATCATTGCCCTAGGAAACCAGGAGGTGATCAGGCAACTTTTCCTAGATATTCCCCTTTGTACTTTCCAGTTCCTCCTCATCCAGACAATAAACCAAAGATTATGGACTAGAACCCAGCAGGGAAGAGGGAGAAGACAGCCTTAGCCATATTTCCCACCCACACACACCTCAGCATTACATTTTAACTGTGGCAGCAACAGGCAACTTCAGAGCAGCACAGGCAAATAACATTAGATTTACATGAACTGAGCAAAGCAGGTTCCCATGCAATCCCTTAAAGTGTGTACTTTTTTGCCATCAGCACTGTATCTATTAGGAGTTTTGTTAGCATGTTGTTGAACAATAAAAGAAAAAAAAACAGGTACTAGTCCTTCCCTGATATAGCTGTGCTGACAACACTTCCTATGATAGGCCTAAAATTTCAAAATCAAATATTCAGAAACTTTGTTTCCTGATGACTGGGGAAGGATCAAGAAGAGAGGACAGAATGAACCCCCTTGAAAACTGCATAGAATTCAGAGAGGTCCCTGCTGCAAAATGAGGAGAGCAGGGGATCAGGAAAAAAATTACCTTCAGGGAAAATCCTTTGGTTCTTCCTGTTTAGTCCCCAACCTCCTGGCACTGGTGTATAGGCAGGCAAGTGTCCCATTGGGAACCATTGCCTTCACCAGAGATCATTCAGCTGGGAGAGGGCAGAACAATAGGCCAGGAATATGGCCCTAGTGGATGCATCTTGAATGGTCTGGAGAGGGAACAAAGCATGCCTAGGAAGTCAAAGAGGAAAAGTTTGTAGTAGATGCAAGCTAATAAGAATCTAAGTGAAAATTTATATGAGTAAGCCAAAGTCAAATCCCAGAACAAGACTGAGGGAGATAGTATTTTGTCTTAATATCATGGTTGTCAGGTGCTCTTTGATCTAGTACATTCATCTTGTTTTCTCTGGGAGCTCTCATAGGCAAGGGCCATAGACCAATGGCTGGAGAACCAGGCATGTTTGCTCAGCCAGGATAATCCAAAAGTAGCCTGGGACAGACTTAACTCCTATTTGGGTGGTGCCCGCATGAACTAACAAGGAAGTGGGAAGGAGTTGCAGGGCATGGTCAGGACCTGGAGGGAAGGCCCCAAAAGAGGGAAGGCCCCTTCCTCCTCAAAACCATGGAAAAAAACACAGTTGTAGCAAACACTGATTTTCACGTACCTATACCGAGGCACTGACCTGGAATTGATTGAACTGGCTGCCATGAGAGCAAGGTGATGTTTTTTGTTCTTGCTTTAATCAGTGGGTTCCTGGAATTACTGGTGTTGACTAACATAAATTCCCCAGCCTGATTATGTAATATTCAACCCATGTAGATAGAGGTTTACTCTTTATTAACTTATAAATTATTTAGAATTTGTGCTTCCCAAGTTTCCGCTTAGTGTTTCCCCCTAATATAGTCTTTGTTCTTTATGCATTTTCAAGACTTGTGAGTGGGGATGTATGACCTCCCACAGGATGAACTAAGCCCATTGCTTATGAAAGCTTTGATACATTGTTAAACATCTCTGATATAGTCTATAGGGTGCAGAGCTATCCTGCTTTATGTCTGACTTCAGGCTAAACACAGCTGATTTCTCTCTCCCACAGGAGGCTGTGGATAGGGACTCAAGCTGCAATTTGCCAGAAGAATTACACTTATTATAGATGTGGCAGCTAATATTGCCTGTTAAGCCACACAACGTTTCCTATTCTAAGGCCCTTCTTTCAGTTTTTTCTAACTTTGCAAAACTACCATCATTTGTGTTGAAATTTTCCAGGCCTGAGGTCTACCTCAGGCTGAAGTTTTCTGGAAAATTTTAGTTCAAACAATTCAATCATTTCTGAGAATAAGTTTATGGGAAGAACATATTGCTTTCCCATGTAAAACTTCTGGAAATGTGTTTCAACATTTTGCTGCTATCAGAGTCGCTGAAATCACGTTTGGCAAAAGAGAAGTAGATAAAATTAAAACCGTCCCACATTCAAATGACGCCATGACAAGAAGAACTGATGACATGGCAGAAGACATAATTAAACAAATTTCAGAAAAAATTATCCAGAAACAACAGTTCGCTTTACAGATTGATGAATCTACCGATGTGTCCAACTATTCACAATTGATGATGTTTGTCAGATACATTGATGATGAAGACAAGCAAGGGATACAGAAACAAATACATGGATGCAAAGAATTGGACACAAAAACAACAGGAGAGGACTTTTTTTAGATCTTAAATGAGCACATTATAAAAAATGGATTGTCATAGGAGTGGTGCGTGTCTGTGTGCACAGACAGAGTGGCAGCAGCAATGGTCGACAAAGTGGTCTTGTTGCTCGCTTAAAAGCTATAAATCCTTCAATCAAGTGGAACCATTGTATTATCTATACACATACTACTGACCTTCTTTACTGAAGTTTGGTGGATGTCACATGGAAGGTTGTTGAATTGCCTGTTCCAGTTGAGATATGAAGTTACCGTCTCTCTCAGAGAGATGAAATCTGAATGCTTACAGTATTTTGAAGATGAAGTATGAATTTGCAAATTAGCCAATCTTAGTGACATTTTTGATAAAATCAATTACTTGAGCCTTCAGCTTCAGAGATACAACATAAATATATCTAGCTTGCATGACAAAGTAAGAGCTTTTAGGAAAAAGTTGAGGTTCTGGAAAAACAGAGCTTTGTGTGGAAATGTTGGTTCATTTCCACAGGTCTCAGAATTCTGTGAAGAATATGAAATCCCTCTGAATGAAAGTGTGAAAGCAAATATTAAAGAACACTTGGTAAATTTAGAGTCAAACTTTGAACATTATTTCCCTAACGTTGAAGAGCATGAAGATCCACAGAAACTATGGATTTTGAATCCATTTAATGACAGTGCGATTGAACAAGTAGGGATTTCAGAAAGCATGAAGGGAAAACTTTTTGAGCTTTCCACAGACAGTACGCTGCAGAGGATGCAAAGCATGAGATTGGGTGACATCCCTGCATTTTGGCAGAAAATGAAATGGGAACACCCACAGCTGAGGAACAAGGCTCTCCCATTTGCCTCAACATATTTGTGAGAGACCAGTTTCTCACACTTGACTGGGCTAAAAAGTAAAATAAGAAACAGTTTGTGCCCGGAAAATGATCTGATAGTAGCAATAAGTAGTTTAAAACCAAGATTTGGAATGCTTATGTCATCCTAACAGGCCCAAGTTTCTCATTAAATCCACATCTTACAAGAACTCATTTTTATGCTATTTTAATAAAACTAGCAAAAAGTCCCGTCCAATCCCTGATTTGTAGAACAACTCTAGAGAGGGAGAGTATAAGTTCCAGTCACAAAGATACTTCTGTTTAGAGTTTTATTAATATAAATGTTTGAGTTATATATTGTTTTTACTGTTCTACAATTTATGATTCACATGTGATTTTGTTTCAAAACCTGTTGAAAAATTCAATAAAAAAGAATCCAACTTAAATTCTGAATTATTGTATGCCTATTTGTGTGTGTGCCCCCATGTCTGCCTGCATGTGTGTGTCACAGCGTGTTGCTGCATGTGTCTGACTGTGTCCTTGTGTCTTTTTATCTCTGAACTACAGAACCAAACTCTCCCTTCACCCACTACCACCACAGTACTCCTGCAGACATACCCTTTTTAGAAAAAAAGCGGACACAATCTTCCCTCCTCCTGAGGGTCATCCCCACAATTACGGTTGCTACCTGTCCACCCTCTCTCCCCACTTCCCTCTCTCTCTTCACCTTCCCCCCTTCCCTGTCTCATTCTCTCTCTCTTGCCCTATGTCCTTGTCTGTCTCTCTCACTCACCCTCTTTTCCCTTCTCTCTCTCACCCCTTCGTCCTCTCAAAACTATGGCAAAAAATTCCCCAGCAATAATTTAGCATACCACGCTTTGTGTGACACTGGGTTCAGTCCTTCTAGCTTTGACCAACATCACCTCTAGCCTAGGTGCATACTTGAGCACCCCCGCTATAAAAAGTAGCAACCCTACCCACACCAGATCAGACATCTGTCTTATCATGGCCTTTTATACACAGCCCTTCTTCCATCATATGGCATACATTAATCTGTAACTGTAAAATCCCCAGGAAAATTGACTGTTGGGGTACTTATTACAATTTTCAGAAGTTAGGGGGTACTTGCTACTTAAAAGGTTGAGAAACACTGCTTTACATGATGCTAATGTGCAGTAGACTAATTCTACTGCACGTTAGCACATTAGCACAGCTTCTGCCATG
Organism: Crocodylus siamensis; assembly: GCF_052110815.1. Taxonomy (NCBI): domain Eukaryota; kingdom Metazoa; phylum Chordata; order Crocodylia; family Crocodylidae; genus Crocodylus; species Crocodylus siamensis. The sequence continues at coordinate 390,182,048 of NC_143395.1, read as the reverse complement.
ACACACTAATGTACAGTAGTCTACTGTGCTTCCAGTGTCTCATGTAGATGCATCCAAGGTCACTGAATATTCAGTCTGCCCTGGGCGTGGGATCAAAGCTAAACAGGATTTTCCATGCAATTGTAATGCTGACTGCTACAAGCACTGCAATTGCCTGGGCAGCCTTAGTCCAGCCCCCTTGTACAAATGCTTTATGATACCATTTTTTAATTACATGAGCAGGTACTGGGTTTTCCACAGAATCCTGCTGCTTCATTATATGCATGAGGCCTTTCTTGTGGGATGAATCGGGTTTAGTATCTCATTTGTTGCAGAGACTGGAAAGCATGCAGAGACAGAGGAATGCAGGACAAGAGAATCTCCTTATTCAGGCAATTGAATCCAACACCCCAGGGAACTAGCTGGGTTCTCTCTCTGCTGCAGTCCATATGTTAACACTAAGAAAGGCACTTAGATTTTCCATCCATGGTTATTAACCATGTGCAACTTGTCTTCTGATGTGCCTTGAGACCCTAGGGTCTGATTTGCAGCAGTGTTGAGCCCACTCTACTACAACCAAAATCAGCGGGAGTTCTGCTTTGAGCATATTATGTGCCTTTATAAAACTCTGACATCAGGTCCTAGAAGTCTCTCACTGGGGACACAACATTAGAGAATGCTTTCAATCTTAATCTCTGCATCTCTGCTCCCCTTTGTAAAATGGAGAAAATACTACCCACATCCCATACAAGGATTTTGAAAAATTAATTAGTTAAATATTTGTAAAGCACTTGTATTCTACAGTGAAGAATACCACAGAAAAGCCCATAAAGCAGTTCATAATTTTGTCTTCAGAGCAGGGTCCAAATAATGTGCATTAAAAATGGGAAAGGCCCAAACTCCAACCAATAAGAATTAAACGCAATGCAAACAAGCAGTCAGCATCTAATGCATGCCATTGGCTCATTTCTGAGTCATCTCAACACCTTTCTCCCTCCTGGAAACAGCCCCCCAATTTTTTGGGGGGGGAAAGGGGGGCTGAGGTGAAATTGCAGAGTAGATTTTGCCTCTTTGGGGGATATGAAAATTGTGTGTGTAGTGCTGGTATGTTCACACATGCATTGTGTGTATTCATGACATATCAAGAAGGAGCTCTAGCTGCTGTTTCTGCCCTGCAGTGGAAGTGTCCTCATCTCCTCAGGCAACTTCTTTTCCTGTTTAGCTCTGTTTAGGTCTTTCAGAGGTCCAGAGTATGGCTACAGATTCTAAGACACAATAACATGGAGCAGACCTTGATACTCCTCTTCATTCAGTCTGTCTCAGGCAGTAAACGAGGCCTAGGGACAGTGCCAACTTATGTCACAGGTCATGGCTAGTCAGCTCTCTACAGATCAGCAGCAAGTTGGTGGGATCAGAGTCAAAGACAGAGGATTGAGTCTAGTTGGCAGCATCTCTTTCGCAAGAAATCCTGTGGATCAGAATGACCAACTTCAAGGAGATCTTTAGGAAAGAAAGAAATTATATATATTGTCAATGATTCATCTCCTTTCTGTTCAAATGCTTGGCCTGCAAGGAGAGCTGTAGTTCACAATGTCACCTGTCTACAATAAAAAATTATGCTTGGCTTTGGAAGTGAACATGAAAGTAACAAACAGAATATGCATAGCAGAACTGAGAACACACATCACTAATTTGTATTCCATCTTTATAGCAACCATGGCAAAACTTTCCATTGAACCAAAGTATGCTACACATTGGCACATTAATAGACTGATTAGCAGAGTCCAGAACATAATCTGCTGTGGTTTTGAACACATTTCTGAAATTGTACTTAATGTATCACAATTTGGAATTGTTTTTGTGACATTTTTTATGGCTACAAAGTTTTCAAAGGGCACATCTACACATCACCATATGGTGACATTGGTATGATGCCATGTTTTAGCACTTCCTTTTGAAAGTACTAAAGCACGGTGTGGTAGAAGCAGTTACTGAACCATGAGTGTGGCGCACAGGTAGATTTCACCGCTATGTCACCGCAGCAGTGCACTATACCCAGTGAGTGTGCCACCAGGTTACATAGCTGGCAATCACATGTAACATGTTTGTTACGTTGCCATAGCGTGCTGTACAGTGATGTAGCCCATCACTATGTCACCATAAGGTGACATGTAAATGCACCTAAAGGGTCAAAAACTCTTGTTTTTCTTTAAATAGATTTATGCTAGAATTGCTGCTGTTAGTTTCTGACTGGACAAAACCATATGCATATTTCACAGATAGAAGATATTTCCCAGGGACTTATTTACCTCATTGAGTTTATTGTGGATAATTAAGCATGTATCATTAACATTAACAATTAATGGAAAATCAATAGAACAGAACGTTGCCAGAACAGTTTTGATGAGGTCTCTGCTTTGATTTTATCTTCACTTCAGACACTGTTCAGCACAGTGCACTGTCATTCCACTGAACTTTCTGGTCCAATTTTTCAAGAGATCCATACTTTTAAATGCCTCAGTTACTGAAAGATTAGACCTGATCTCTGAAAATCAGACCCCTTTAAAATGTAGCAAGTTAGGCACCCAGAAACCATTAACCGCCTTTATCTTGGTAAATGTAAATTAAATTCTACTGTGTAGTAATACACAATACAAATATCTTGTAATATAATAATAATAACAATAATAATAATAACAACGACAACAACAACAATAAAAATAATACACAAAGGCTGGGCTGATTAATAAAAAAATGGGATAATTTAGAAGTCCAGAACAATATCTGTGGGACATAAAATATTGTGTAAAAAATTGTAAAACCAGGATGATGCAATAGCCTTTGTGATGAGTGAATATTATTACCTTCCAAAGTTATCTCTAACCATTTAAAATAGACGCATGCCTCCTGACATGTGTTTTATCCTCACAAATGGGAGCATGAAAAAAATAGTAGCTTTTTATCACTATTGGACTATCCATCAAATCCCAAATATACTGTAATATTTAATATTTGCTCAGCTACTGTTTGCAACAGTCCCATTAATATTCAATCATCTCTTTCAAGAATAGTTTAAGAAGTATAGGTTGTAGTCATATTGGTCTAAGGACACAGGCAGACAAGGTTCTTTGGGTGAATTGGATATCTTTTATTAGATATCAGATATTCTCCCAGTCTCAGTTCTAATCCTCAAAGGGAACTTACAAAACACTTTTCACAGATAATCCTATGAACTTCACTTCATCAACCGCCTGGATACACAAAATCATGGACTAAATATAAACATTGGATTTATGACACATTATAATCTGCCTGACATCTGACTCCCCAAGTACTTCTCCACTATTACTAGGCCTGTGCAAATAGGGAAGCATTAGATTCAGATTTGGCCAGTTCAGAGGCCAGTGATTTTATTTGGTGATTTGAATCACTGTTCCCATTCGATTAGGCCAAATCAAAATTGGAAATTTGGTGCAGATTCAGAGATTCATATTGGCTGGGGAGAGGCAGGCACAGCCAAGCCAGGTTCTCCTGCAGCTCCTCTGGCTGTGGCTGCCTCTCCCTGGGCAGAAGGAGCTTCAGGAGAAGCCCGCATGGTTGCCCTGTCCAGCCCCATCCCAGCACTTTAAAAAAAAAAAAAAAAAAAAAAAAGCCCTGCACTCACCAGATGCAGCAGCAGGGATCAGGGCCTCTGAGGGCTCCTGGCAGAGGTGCCCCCATGCAGCACAGGGCAATAGGGATCACCCCCCCACACCAGGCACCCATGTGGCAACTGCCCCATGGCACAGGTGCAGCGCAGCTTGCAGGGCGCTGTACAATGTCTGGGAGCTGGAGCCATTGGGGTGAGTGGAGATGGGCTCTGACTGATTGCTGGAGCCACCCCAGCTCCCAGACAGCGTGCAGTGACCTGCTGAGCCATGCTGCATTTGTGCGATGCAACAGCTGCCACATGGGTGCTAAGCAGGGGGGAGGTGATCCCTGCTGCCCCCGCACTGTTCAGAGGGGCATTGCCACAAGCCCAATCACTGCTGCCAGAGCTGGTGAGCATGGGGCTTCTCCCCCCGCAAGTGCTGGGAGGTCGTGGCCCAGTAGGGGATAGGGCTGGGCAGGGTAGCCATGGGGACTTCTCCTGCAGCTTCTCCAGCTGTGCCTGCCTCTGCCTCAGTGAGGGAAGCTATGGGAGAAGCCCCCATGTCTGTCCTGCCCAGCCCCATCCCCTGCCCAGCCCAGCTAGCACAGGTGGGGCACAATGCAGGCGCTGCTCACTCTGGGCAGCAGCAGGGCATAACCCCTGCTCCCAGCACTGCCACTCCCACATCAGCACTGGGAATGGGGACTCTTCACTGCCCCCACTTGCCAGCCAGTGCAGGGGAGCAAGTGCTTGCCAGTCAGCATGGCAGGGTGTGGGATGTGAGCGTGATAGTACCTGGAGCAGAGATTATGCCCTGCTGCCGCTTGCCCTGTTGGCATGGAGGGGGGATGCAATGCAGGTGCAATGCAGATGTGGCAATGCAGGTGCATCTCTGGGCAGCAGCAGAACATAGCCCCTGCTTCCATGCTACCGCACCTGCATCAGCACTGGCAGCAAGGACTCTGCCCTCCTGCCACTTGCCCCCTTCAGCCTGGAGTGAGCCATACCTGCATCCCACCCCCACCTACCCCCCACCCCAACTAAGCAAGTGGCAGCAGGGCAGGCCCCCCACTTCCAACACTGCCATGCCCACATCCCACACCCCTCACCCTGGCTGCACAGCTTGTCCCAGCCCCAATCCCTCCCTTCTCCACAACCCTTCCCTCCCCCCTACTCCAAACCCAACAGACTTGTCAGCTGCCTGTTTAATCTATGGCCAAATCTCCAAAGTGACTGAATCTTTTCTAAATCAATTTGGATGCTTTGAATCAATTCAGAGCTTTTAACTGGTCTCCTGATTCAATTCAGGTTTGGAGATTCAGTCCCCAAATCAGGCTGAATCTCTTCCAGTTCAAATCAGCTACCAAAGCTTTGCACAACCCTGCTATTTACCTGCTACGTTCATCCCCCCTTCCCCCACTCCACTAACCTGTCTCTCACCCACTGAGTCCTCAGTTTACATCTTCAATGATTGCCTTTCTTGCATGCATACCAGCTTTTGGCCTCTTTACTATTCATTCCATCCAACTCCATATGCTTTCTGAGCCTGACAAAGGGTTTTTAAACCTGAAAGCTTGCTAAGAAAAAACTCCAACTGTTTAAGTTGGTCTAATAAAAGATATCAGAATCACCCAAAGAATCTTGTCTGAAGAATATTTTAATTGATTTTATTAATTTTTTAATTTTTTACTGAGATCATATGTTTATTGTATACCAGAATTAACAGCTATTCTGAATAGTCAAGTACAGTTAGTACAGTTAATCCAGGTTATTGTACAAACTCCCCATTTTCCCCACTTCTGTTTGGAATCTTCATCACCATTCATCACAACAGATGTATATGTTGAGCTGCAGAGCAGAAGTTCTTGCATTTGACTCTTGACAGTCATAACAGAGTGGTGTCTATTTCTGCACAATTAGAAAGGAGGTTAATGAACCATCAGAATGCCTGTTTCAATATGGGCATTCCTTTCTTGCAACAAAGCATGCAGAAAACCTGTTTCAGCGAGCTGAACAGCTTATTAATTGAGGTCATAACAGGTACTTAGTGTCTTTTCAAATGCTGGTTCAGAATTAATTGTATATTCTTATTTAGCCAGATGTACAGTTAAAGATATAAGGCCAGATCCTCGGCTGGTGTCAATCAGTGGAGGTCACTGTTTACCAGGGAAACTGCACTATTTTACATCAAGTAAGAGCCTACCTGACCTATATGGATTTTAATTAGCAATTTCAATCATAGGTAAAAGCTGATCTAAAACCTAAATGACAAAGCCTAAGGAAATTTCCTGAATATTGTGACAGGCAGCCATTCTGGCTTGGATTTTCTAATCTTATCTACCTCCTCCAGCGCAGTATGCACAGATCTATAACAGGCAAGGCTGTACAATATAGATTTCAAAAAATAATTGGAAAAAAATCTAGGCTTACTGTCAGTGGTAAAGCAGTATTTTAAGAGCTGTTAGTTTGCAGTGAGAATACAACTAAATTGGGTGTTCTGCAAGTCAAATTTCCAATGTCCACTACATGCTGAATTAATTGTCAAATACAACCAAATGCACCTGTCTTCTTCCATGAAGATAATTTGTTATACAGTACAGAGACATTAGAGATCAAAGCATTTGCAACTCTTTCTGCATGGGCAGTTCCCCATATTTAACTCCTTGCCAGCTACCCTATTTCTAATGAAGGGGGGAAGCCATCAGGAACTTATACAAAAAAGGATTAAGAAGTCTCAGTATTGATGATTCCTGGCTGCTGTGGAGGCAGAGAACAAAAGTCATGTCAACTCAGATTGGGGAGGGCAAGTATCAGTGCTTCTGACTTATGGGAAGCTCTTTTTCCTACCCTACACTATTACAACCCACCTTCCTAGCTAGAAATCATCACTAGGTGGACTCCACCAGTGACTGAGAAGCATTTGGCATGCTTTCACCCATTTCCAGGGACCGTTTCAAAGAACCGGAAGAGAAAAATAATCTGCAAAGCAGGCAACACCAAAGGGCACCACAGTATCTGCGCACCTTGGGTGTGGAGAGGTTTTGTACCTCCGCATCCTGGAGGCAGTGAGAAAGGAGTTACACAGGCAGTAGTTTTGATACAGGGCTACATGACAACACAGCTAAGTGCAAAGGGGGAGAAACGGGTCCTTAAGTAAAAATCCTGGCCATCAGGGAAATTATACCCAGAGAAGGCACACAGGTGTTTTTCACTCATTGGTGTCAAACACCCGTGGGGGAAATGACTCTGTCATGTCCCTGCACCCAGGCACTCAGTGGCCAGACCTTGTCTTGTATACTAATTGCTCAGCATTCCCAGTGACATGAGGCAGGAAGCACAGAGATGAGGGGTGGGGGGGAGGTTCAGTGCCTTACCTCCATGTCCTAGCCCAGTTCTCTGTAGTTCCTCATCAGCTTCTTGTCAGTTCATGTGTGCTCCCTCCAAATTGGAGTTGTCTGCGTCTGTCCCAGGCTCCCACTGTGTGAGCGAACATGCCCAGCTCTACAGCCGTTGTTCCCTGACCCTTGCTTGTGAGAGCTTCTGAACGAAACACGGTAAATGCCAAAGAGCGCATAACCTCAGGAGGAGGGCAAAATGCCCACTCGGTCATTTGCTGGAGTATAGTCTCCATCATTCAGCCAAAACCCTCACCCAGTCTTTTACTATCTCTTTCATTGTAAGATCCTCCTCAGTAAGCTCCTTGTCATTCACTGTGCCTCCTCTAATCTATTCAAAATGTGTCCACTAAGACCATCTTCCTGGCTTGTCATTCTGCCCTCCATCTCCAGTTTGCTCCCTGCTCCACTGACTCATTGCTTTGTACTGAATTACACATGTAAAAAAAACAAAACAAACCAACAACAACAACACTGAAAGAATATGTAGGTTGTCCAGGCAATAATCATTCTTCCATTTCCTAACTTTTACCAAAGTCTTTATGTGCACATTTGTCCATCTTTACTTCACTTGTCTGTTCTTTTTCTTCATCATGTCATACTAGCCTCTCCACTTCTCTAGCAGAGAAAAAAGTCTTGGCTATTCCAGGGTGATGATGTCTAATGTTTGAGCGTAGCTCTGGAACACAAAACAGACACTGGTATTAGCAAGGCCAAGGACACAGCACAGCACTGAGCTACAAGTGACAGATGGCCTGCAGTATTTTGAAAGTGGGCTCCAGGAAAAGAGGCATTGGAAATATGCCTCTCTTGCATGTCCCATCTCTATCACCCTTCCCCCTGTTTTACCCTTCCTTAAGGTCTAGCCATCAACCATTCTGAGAAAAAGTAATGGGAACCCATCTGATCAGCAGTTCACATTACGGCTGGTAGAAGACACAGTGGACACAAATGAAGTATTGTCTCCTGCAGTGACCGAGAGGACATCTGTCACAGAAAAGAAAACATCTCAGGAGGTCTTGGGTCACCTGTATCTTGGCTCCTTTGGTAAGTGAGCATCTACCACATAGCTTAGGTCCCTCATCACAGCAGAAAAGAAAGCAGGTACCACAGGGAATTCCTGATACCTGTAAAAACATACAACGACCCTAAAAGACTCTTTGGAAATTTGTCAGTTCTTAGCCCTTTTCATCTGAAGATGAAGTAGTCTCGTTCATAGATTTCATATATTTCATAGACATCACGGCTGGAAGGGACCTTGGAAGATCGAGTCCGGCCCCCCGCCCAAAGGGCAGGAAGTCAGCTGGGTCATAGGATCCCAGCAAGATAAGTATCCAATTTACTCTTGAAGGTGTTCAATATAGGTGCTTGAACCACCTCCGGTGGCAGGCTGTTCCAGACCTTGGGGGCTCGGACAGTCTTGGTTGGATGGATTCCAAATCTTACAGAATATCCTTCCTGAGGGATAAATGAGCCAGCTTCTGTTTGATAGGTTGTTTATATGATTGGGAGGTTTGCTTTTATTTCCACAACTACATCTGCGCCACCCCATGATAAGGTCCCTGTTGAAGCAACAGCTAAATTGAACCACTAAATTATAAGTATAGTAAATCCCATGGGACAAATTAGCTATTCCTTGCAGTGAGCAGAATTTTGTGGGTTTTGGTATCTCCAGGTCACAACAGAGTAGCATCTATTTCCATGCAATTAGAAAGGAGGTTAATGAATCACCAAAATGTAAGTTACAGTATGAGGAAAGCACACAGGAAGCCTAGTTAAGTGGGCTGAACAGTTTTATGAAATGAGATTATAATAAATGCTTTGAAACTTTTCTAATGTCATTTCAGAATTAACTGTTATAATTACTTATATCAAAGAGACCCGGTGTTAAAAGCTATGGGACCAGATCCTCTGGTGGTGAAAAATCAGGATTCCCCTATTTCTACCCTTTCATGTTTTTGTAAAAAGTAACAGTTTAATAATACCTTCCAATTATTTCAGCAAGAGCAGGTGTAATATCAGAAAGGAAATGCTATATATGAGCTGGCACTCTCCACTCTAGCTTGGAGTTTCTTATCTTGTCAATTTACCAATGCCTAGAAAAGGTTCTGCTTCACTGTAACTGTCAAATTTTGAGTAGTTCACCTACAATAGTGCCAGTGCAATATAGAACAGCATTAGTAGGCAACCATCAATCTTCTGGTCCATGGTATACATGTAAGAGCCTGACGAATCCAGTTGTAGGAGTCCTGTGACCATCACACCAGGACCTTTGGTGCATAGGCTTTGGCGGCAATATGGATGAGTGAAGGCTGCCCCAGACCTACCATCCTCTTTAGACCACGGAGACAGAATCCAAAGGCCAGACCAAGAACAGACATTCAGCGTTACAACCAGCATTATGGAGCAATTAAAGGCCAGCTGTAGGTTGCTCCTTTGCCCCTTGGGGAAGAGTTTTACCTGCTGTGGCCTGATCCAGGCTGCTGTGGCTGGGGCATGGACTCCCCATGCACTGGCTGCAGCAGCCCTGCAGCTCAGGATCTACAGGGGCCCACCAGTCTGGTACTCCCTGTAAATCAGTGTCCAGGGCTGATACCCCACCCATCCACTCCTATTTATGCATAGCAATGTTAAGACTAGCAACTGTGTGTGTTGAGGACTGACCATTTTGCAAAGTCTGGAGAGTCAATCCAAAAGAGGGACTCCACTTCCTGGCCAGTCGCACTTCCTTAGCCTCTGTGTAAGGAAGGCAGACTAACTCCCACATTTCCTACCTGCAGGAATGTCCTGCCCCTTTCCTGATTTCAGATAGTTTGACTTTGCCTCCCTGGTATGAAATCAGAGGGCAGAATCCTGGCCTCACTGAAGTTGATAGCAAGCGTATCAAGCTCAACTGGTCTACAGGCCTCGCTGCATTCATAGACCAGCCCCACATGCTGAATCTGAAGTAGATGCTGTGTGCAGTGCTGCATGTGGCAGCTGCTCCAGGGCTGTGCTACATGCAGCAGCTGCTCCAGGACACACCACTGCATCTGGCACGGAGCTGACGTGCACTGGAGCAGAAGCCACTCACAGCACAGTCCCAGAGTGGCTGGAGCAGGCACCACATGCAGCTTGTGGGGCCATCCAGCATGCCCCACATGTTACATGCGGGTCAATTCCAAGACTCACAGGCAGCACCAGGGGCCAGATGACACTGCTCTGGGGCCATATCCAGCCCATGCCCATGTCTTTGACATCCCTGGTCTATAGCAAAAGTCCTATCAATTTCAATGAAGCTAGGATTTCATTCCAATTTTGTCCCTCCATAGCTTTGAGGACACCACAAGGCTGACAATAGAGTTTGTGAAGTCAGCCTATGCATGTTGGGAGGAAATCAATGAGTATAAATGTACCCTGTCTATGGGATCACTTTTCAGACCCATTTTAAGGTACAAAAACAGAATGGATTTTTTTTGTTTAGGTTCATGAAGTCAAAATGAATAACAGGATTGTGACACATTTACCCACACAATAATCAGGACCTTTTTAACAATTTTGAGCAGAGCTTTTCTCTAAGATACTCTGTCAATACACTCAGTTGATTTCTGAGTTGTAAAACTCAATATTTTTTTCTCTTATTACAGAAGACATCAGTGTCCTCTGAAAGCCCCCTAATACATGGCTGTGATGTCCAACATATTGGATTAGACTCCTGCAAGGAATAGGAAATAAATGTCTCTGTATTCTCTTTATCTAGCTTGGTATTGAATTATACTAAGAAATGCAAAGGGGAAAAAAAGGCCCACTGGAGAAGGGTCATTCACTCTTCATCATAATGCTTCTGCATCTCGGGTTTGTAGAAATAGCATCTTGTTTAGAGGAAGTCTGCATGACTCTGAAAAGACTGCCACAATTATAATGCTTTGGTAAAATCGGTATTCTCATACACCGGCTCAGTACATATTCCAAAGGCTAATTATGCAGCTGTTTTTTTCTGATTCATCACAAAGGCCTGTCAAAAAACAACTAATATCTAGGCACCTGATTCTCCTGCCTTTCAAAATGTTGCTCGTCTGCTTTACAGATTTGTATAAATGTACCTCTGTCATCAGTAATAAGGTAATAGGCTTCAGAATTACTTTGTGTCATCTTGCCTTTTCTACTTCAGTACAGCTGTTTTGTTTTGGTTTTTTACGTAAATTGATGCCATTATTGCACCTCTCTTTTCTTTAGTGCAAGTACTATTCAGACATCAGCTTCCAGAATTCACAAGCTCTTCAGAGCCAGGGGAGTTGGGGAGGAGGGGATGCAGCAATAAACACAGGATGATTTTGATGGCACAGTTCCTTGTGCTAGAAAATCCCTGTATGCTTCAGAGAGACAGTGTTTCCCTCCAGTTGCCCCAACACACAAAGGAAAGGCTCAGGGATGTATTTGGAAGCCGTGTCAGTCTGAGACAAAAATAAATGCAAAACTCTAGAACTCTTGGTTCAGAGATGATACCTTTTATGAGACCAACGAAGAAACAGCAAAAAAAAAAATCTTTTTCTGCAAGCTTTCAGGCACACACTGTTAGAAGGCAATCTTATGAGAATAACAACATAACATAGGCTCAACTCCCCATGGTTGGAAAGAACCTGGGATGTGAACTGGGGGAATGGACACTTGACTGGTATTTAGGCCACGTGGGTTCTTTTCATGTCTCTACCAATGTGACCTTTGACAAGCTGGCTCATCTCCTTGGGCCTGCATTTCTTCTTCCACCTCTTTTCTCTTTCAGTTGCAAGCTGTTTAGGGCAGGGATGATCATATACTGTGTGTGAGTTAGAGTGTCCTGTGGGTGAGGGACTGAGTTTTTGATATAATAAAGCATACGTAAGTTATACCTTATGGATGTTCTGTTCTTTTTCACCTCTGGCAGGATTTTTAGAAAGACATGACCTGGCGCTCAGGGGTGACACCTCCAAGGAAAATCAAATCATTGTTGAAAAAAGAGAAAGAAAGGTGTCAAGAGTCAGAAGAGAAGTTCTTTCTTCACTGGAACTCTAGGAAACTGGGTTCCTTGGTAATTGCTGGGGTTGACTTTTCACTATTACCACAAATGCTCAACTTCAGCCTGATGCAGTTCTGAGTGGGTGAATTAGAGATTTGGGTGTAGGGAGGGAAAGGGAGGAGGGGGGAGGAAGAAAGAAATAACAAGGAAATGCACCAGGGAAGGTCCATAGAACTGCTACAGACAAAGCAGTCATTACAGAACCACCTGCCTCTTCACACTTGAGTCAAGTGATCATTTGTAAAACTGACTGCATCACTCCTTTTCATGCAAAGCAGGGCTGTTAGCCTAGTTTGCTGCCCCCCAGGCTGGATTCAGATCACAGGGCTCCTCGTGGACTGGACCTGAACCCATCTCTCGAGGTGGGGTGAATGGCATCAAGGAGCCATAGAGTTAATGAAGCCATTACTCATGTCCTGTCACCAACTCACATCCCCCACAGGCTCCGTACTCCAAATTTTGGTGGCAGTAATTCCCCCTGAATTCCTTGCCCCTTTAGAAGGCCCCTGGGGCAGATGGCACAGCTCCACATGTCAAATCCAGCCTGCAAGCCATCTCTTTAACACTTCTGATGATGAGCCTTCTTAATCTAAATGTGATTTTCATAGGTTACTGCAAATTCTTGCTATTGATATTGTACTGAAGTGCAATAAGATGCAGAAAAAACAAGCAAAGGTACAGAATTATCTATCAACTTCCAAGCTGCCTGAAACGCTTGTTGACAGGAGGCCATCTTACTTATGTTGTAAAGAGCCATAAAAAGCTCTAATTTGACTTCATGGTCAGCTAGCAGCTGTCTTCCTCCATCTCCTTTGCTTAACAACCTTAAGAAACCCCTTTTAGCACCATCTTGCAAAGAAAGATTATACCATGAATATTCAAAGGAAATAATGAGACACTGTCCTGTTTCAGAAAATCACATCAAAAGAAATTAGACCATATACTGTGCCATCAAAAGGCAGCCCTTTGCTCTAGTTAACCAGGCTGTTAACATAATTAATTGAGCAAAATGATTTCACAGACACGGTGACCTACAGATCAAGATAAATTAGAAATATACTTTCATTAACCAATAATAAGATGTGTCACCTTTGGAAATAAGAACTTCAAAGTATGTGCTCACTCCCCTCTCCCCAGGAACATAATTCTTATTGACAACATGGAGGCACTGAGGAGTCTAATGAGGTATCTTCTTTTTGCAAAGACTGGGACCATATTAAGACAAGCATAAGGTGCCTTCCAAAGCCCAGAAATATGCCTTCTAGTTCCACAGTTCTGCACCCAAAAATGTTGAAAACCACTGCAATACACTGGAAATGTCAAATACAGAAAGAACAAACACCAAGCAACTGTGTTCCTGGGAATTCATGAACCAAGTTCAAAAAAAGCAACTGCTTTCTTTCCTTAAAATGCCACCAAGATGGACTTCAACATCAACTGATAGAATGGCATAATTGATAGACACAATGCCATGCCTAAGAATGATAACATTCTTTCTAATCCATGTCAAAACATTGCAGCTAGAGCAGGTCTGGAAATGGGATTATTTTTCTGCCTTGGAAATTGTCAGGTTTTCAGTGAAAAACAGAAATATTGAAAAATTATCAATGGAAAACCCCAAAACTCGTCAGTTTTTCAAGAAAAAATGTCAAAGTTTTCAGGGAAAGCATATAGAATTCTCATTTAATTTTTAAAAAATCCAGTGTGAAAAAGAAGCTTTAATTGAAAAATTACTACCAGCCCTAATAATAATCCATAGTTTAGCATTCCTCTGTCAGTTTTCATTACAGAAGCTTTCATGGAGTGTTGGGTATCTTCTCCAAGGTTGAAATGATGGCTTCTACTTCGGCTAGGGACAGACATTCAAAAAGCCTGAGCCTGAATTGATTCAATCTTTGCACGTTAGTCTAACCTGACTAGGCTGAACTGGTTTGAAAGTGGACAAACATTCTCACTGGACTGAGAAAATTCAGGCACATGCCTGCAGGGGCTCAGGCTAGAAGCCAGGGGGTGCTAGAGCAACCCTCCCTTCCCTTCTGCAGGGAGCTGAGCTGAGAGGGGCATGCCCAGGCCCCGCCAGGGCTCTCTCATTAAGGAGGTCTGTCTACACCATCCCAGGCTTTTCTCTGCTGGCTGCTCAAGTGACAGGAGTGTTGCCTGCCCTGGGCTACCACTCTGAGGCAAGGCGGGGGGAGGGAGGGTGCAGTGCATGCAACTGTTGATGATACGGAGCTTTTCACTCTGCCTTCCTGCTTCGTCATACTGTCTGCAGGAAACTGACAGGCGAGCAAGCCTGCTGCGCAGGGAAAGGTGGGGCTGATAGCAGTCTTATCACCCAATTAGCAAAATAATAGCCTCTCTCCACATTACTTTAAATTTCTTAAACAGCTTACCAGTTAATCTGTTGATTAACTCCAAAAGCCCTAAAAGGTCACTGTTCTGTCTGCTTATCCCAGTGAAATTGGAGAGAGAGAAAGACAGAGAGAGACACACACACACACACCTCTTGGCATTAGCTAGCATGCCACATGCTGGCTACGGTCCTTGCTGTGGCAGAGAGGAGGAAGGGAACTCTGCTTAAGCAGTGAGTGAGGGGAGGGGGGGAAAGAGGGGGCCACAGGGAAGCCAGCAGATCCAGCCGTGCCTGCAAGTCTATGCTGAGCTCCAGCCAGGGAGCAGAGGGGGAGGGGCCAGAGTAGAGAGCATGCCAGGATGTTGGTATACTCTGGTTTAACTTAAACCAGCAAGGGGTCTAGGACAGACATTGCATAAACCGGTTTGAGCCAAATCATGGATTTATAGATGTTTGGGTTGGAAGGGACCTCAGTAGATCAATAAGTCCGACCCCCTGCCATGGGCAGGAAAGAGCACTGGGGTTAGATAACCCCAGCCAGGTGCTTGCCTGGCCTCCTCTTAAAGACCCCCAAGGTAGGGGAAAGCACCACCTTCCTTGGAAACCCATTCCATATTTTGGCAACATTCATTGTGAAAAAGTTCTTTCTGATGTCCAACCTAAATCTGCTCTCCGTCACTTTGTGGCCATTGTTCCTAGTTACCCCAGGGGTGCCCTGGTAAACAGAACATCTCCTATTCCATGCTGCTTCCCCCGGATGAATTTGTAGGTTGCCACAAGATCATCTCTCAACCTTCTCTTGCGGTGGCTGAATAGATCCACATCCCTCAATCTTTCCTCAGGCCCCTAACCATAAGTGGCCCTCCTCTGAACCCTCTAGAGGTTGTCCACATCCCTCTCAAAGTACGGCGCCCAAAACTAACCAATGCCACATAGAGGGGAAGTATCACCTCCCTGGACCTGTTCATCATGCACTTGCTAATGCATGATAAAGTGCGGTTAGCTGTACTGATCACTTCATCAAATTGACAGCTCATGTTCATCTTAGTGTCCACAATGACCCTGAGATCCCTTTCCACTGCTGTGCTGCTGAGAAGGTCTTCCCCCAGCCTGTAAGTGTGTTAGTGATACCTTCTTCCTAGGTGTAGCACTTTGCACTTGTCTTTGTTGAACCACATCCTATTCTGCTCTGCCCACTTTTCCAACCTGTCCAGATCCACATGGATTCATTCCCTACCCTCTCGTGTGTTAACTTTACCCCATAATTTCATGTCATCTATGAATTTGGATAGAGTGCTCTCCATGCTCTCATCCAAGTCATTGATGAAATCATTGAACAACACAAATCCAACAACTGAGCCTTGTGGCACTGCCCACATCTTTCCAGGTTGATACCGACCCATCCACCACCAATCTCTAGGTGCAACCCCTAAGCCAATTTGCCACCCACCTGACTGTGTAATCATCTACATCACAGCCACTCAGTTTATTTATTTATGAGAATAGGATGAGATAGGCCTTCTTAAAATCCAAGTAAATGACATCTATCTTGACTCTTGCATCTAAGCATTTTGTGACCTAGTAATAAAAAGAAACAAGGTTAGTCAAGCAGGATCTACCTACTCTGAATCCCTGCTGGTTGCCCTTGAACATTATTTTTCCCACTGGATTCTCACAAATGTGATCCTTAATAATTTTTTCAAAGGCTTTCCCAAGGATAGTGGTGATACTAAGCAGTCTAAAGTTACCCGGATCCTCCTTCCTTCCCTTCTTGAAAATAGGGACCACATTGGCCCTTTTCCAGTCCTCTGGGACCTAACCTGAGCACCATGAGTGCTCAAAACAGCTCTGCCAGTGGCTCTGCTATAACACCAGCCAATTCCTTCAGCACCGTTGGATGAAGATAATCTGAGCCTGCTGACTTAAACACATCCAGTCCTTCCAAGTGCCTCTTTACTAAGTTGATGCTAACAGTTGCTGTCCTGGTGTCCCTTTTGTGCCTGTCTATGATCCAATTGGGAGATTCATCTTGATCTGTGTTCAGGAATACAAAAGAAAAGGAGGGGAGAAGTGTTGCTCTGTATGTTAAAGAGCAATGTCCATCTTCCCTAATCAAGAGGGGATTAGAGGAGGGGAAAATTGAGGTATTGTGGGTCAGAATACAATGGGGTCAGGGGAAAGGGACTTGGTAGTGGGGGTCTACTACAGGCCACCACATCAGGAGAATTAGCTGGACCTGGAATTCTCAAGACAGCTCTCAGAGGCCGTACGGTCAAGGGGCATGGCTGCCACGGGTGACCAAGTTGAAGTTCTTGTTTGCAAACACGAGTGCGAGTTCCTCCTGCTTGTTCCCCATGCTCTAGTTAAGTCTGATACTACATTCAACCAGGTTTATGTCAAACTGGTTTCAGCCATTTTCAAACGGGTTTATGTGCACTGAACATCTGTTCTCTTACAGGTTTAAACCAGTTTTGGATAATTTAAACTGGTTTAGTGTAATGTCTGTCTCTAGTTTTGATGTTTTAAATTTATTCAGAAACCCAGTTTTCTCTGGGGAATCTCACTTTTTATTTCAGAGAAATTTTAAAAAGAGGATTTTAAAAAGTAGTGATGATGAAGGTCTAATTTCCTTTTTAAAAATATTTTTGCATGGAATATCACTAGTATATATGTTTAAAACAGGACTGTAAAAATCATCTGGCCCCTTGTGCCAGATGAGTGGCATGGGGGCCAATCCACAGGCTGGACCAGGCCAATGGACCTGCAGACTGAGACTTCCTCTCCCCCCCTAGCCCATGCTGGATCCAGTGCCTGTGGTGCCCACTTTGGGCTCTGAGCTGTATGTAGCCACACATCTCAGAAGGGATTGGGCAGGTGCTACATGTGGTGCTGATCCTGGAACAGATGCCACAAGCAGCACAGTCCAGCAGGGGCAGGCACCACATGTAGCATGGATCCTGATCCGGCTGGAATAGGCACCGCGCTACACATAGCACCTGCCCTAGCCGGACTGTGCCACCCGCAGTGCTTGTTCTGGCTGCTCTGGGGTCCATGCTGCACATAGCCCAGCCAGAAGCTGACCTGGAACTACACTGCACCAGCAGTGGACACCATATGCAGCACTGGTTCCAAACCAACTGGAGCAGATACCCTGGGTGGTATGTGTCCCAGAGTGGCTGGGCGGGCACTTCATGTGGCATGCACAAAGCCCATTCCGAGTGGCTGGAATGGGCTTTGTGCATGCACATCCCAGACCCTGCCCACTGGGCCAGTCCAGGTCAATTCAGACCCTGACACAGCACCAGGGCCCAGATAAGGGCATTCTGTGGGCTGGATCTGACCTGTGAGCCGTATGTTTGACATCTCTAGTTTAAAAGAATACAAAGACCATTTCCAGCTGTTTTAAAGCTAGAGATATTTAAATGCTACCTCTCCCATAAAAAGCACTCCAACATACAACCTTCATAACATGAAGCACTCTAACAAATATCTTTACTTTTCTTGGAATACATCCAGTTACGCTATTAACCACAAAGGAGGTAATAAAATTAATTCAGACACCAAAAAAAAAACCCCCCCACAAAAAGAAGATATAGCCTATAAACCTATGCTAGGTATTTTGGATAGTAAACAAACAAACTAAAACACTCGCATGATTCAGAGCATAAATACTACCTACTTGGTATTGTTGGAAGCTAGTAGGAAAAACTGCATGATTGAAATGTTAAAAGCAAATGTTCCTACCATATTTAGCAAAGACTGAGAGGAGGAAAAAGGACAGGAATTGATATATTCTTTAAAAAATGATATTATCTAATTCTAATTCACTACTGATGTGGAAGCAAGTAATTTCAAATGCTGGTAGATCAGTAATAAAGTGCAAAAAGCACAAGGGAGCCAGAAGACCAACTACTCAAACACCTATCCATAATGTATAGATAAAAAATGATATAATGGAGGACATCAATCTAACTAATACATGTTGAAGGTTTATTGCTGCCAATATCAAACAAACTTTAGAATTTCTGAAAACTGTCATCTCTCAGTTTTAAATTTCAAAAGTGTATCATCTAATGCAGGAGAAATCTATACTTGACCTTGTCTTGACACATGAAGAGGGAATAACTCCAAAATACAAATTAGGAGCTACAAGTTGTGGTAAGTTAGGTACAAGTATTCATGTCCTGATTACAGTTATTATACACAAAGGGAATAAAGCTCAAATCAGCAGTAGTCACCCACACACATACATGAACACACACCTGAAGTTTTTAAAGAGCCAGTTTCATAAGACAAAATACAATTATGGTCCAAGTAAGTTGGAAGGAACCACTTAAACAGGAAAATATAAATAGTTTCATAGTTTCTAGGGTCGGAAGGGACCTGAGCAGATCATTGAGTCCAACCCCCTGCCATGGCAGGAAAGAGTACTGGGGTCAAAGACCCCAGCAAGGTGTACATCTAGCCTCCTCTTAAAGACTCCCAGGGTAGGAGCCAGCATCACTTCTCTTGGATGTTGGTTCCAGATCCTAGATGCCCTGACCGTGAAGTAGCGCCCCCTCAGCCTTCTCTTGTGGAGGCTAGACAGGTTCAGGTCCCAAAGCCTCTCCTCATAGGGTCTGCTCTGCTCTGCTGCCCCCTGATCATGCGAGTGGCCCTCCCCTGGACCCTCTCCATGCTGTCCACATCCCTCTTGAAGTGTGGCATCCAGAACTGGACGCAGTACTCCAGCTGTGGCCTGACCAGTGCCGCATAGACGGGGAGTATCACCTCCTTGGACTTGCTTGAGATGCATCTGTGGATGCGTCTGCTTTCCTGACTGCATCCCCACACTGCCGGCCCATGTTCATCTTGGAGTCAATGATGACTCCAAGATCCTTTTCTGCCTCTGTACTGACAAGAAGGGAGTTCCTCAGCCTGTAGGTATGGTGCCGGTTTTTCCTCCCCAGGTGCATCACCTTGCACTCGTCTGCATTGAATCCCATCCTATTCTCATCCGCCCACCCCTGTAACCTGTCTAGGTCTGATTGCAGCCTATTCTTCCCTTCTAGCATGCCCACATCCCCCCATGTCTTAGTGTCATCAGCAAATGTGAACAGGGTGCTTTTTACCCCCTTGTCCAAGTCACTGATGAAGATGTTGAACAGTGCAGGCCCGAGGACTGAGCCCTGTGGAACCCCACTATCCACATCCCTCCCGGGAGAAAATGACCCATCCACTACCACCCTCTGGGTGCAGCCCTCCAGCCAGTTGGCGACCCATTTGACTGTGTGGGTGTCGACACCACAAGACCCCAGTTTCTTAA
Source organism: Crocodylus siamensis (assembly GCF_052110815.1). Lineage (NCBI taxonomy): Eukaryota > Metazoa > Chordata > Crocodylia > Crocodylidae > Crocodylus > Crocodylus siamensis. Next base: position 390,162,350 of record NC_143395.1, on the reverse strand, counting down.
TGAGAACGGGGTGAGAGACGGTGTTGAAGGCTTTCCGAAAGTCCAGAAAGACTATGTCCACTGCTACCCCTGCATCTAAGGATTTGGTGATCTGGTCATTGAAGGCCACCAGGTTGGTCTGACAGGACCGGCCACTAATGAATCCGTGTTGGTGGCCCCTTAGCATAATCTCCTCTGCTGGCCCCTTGTGGACATGTGCCAGAATAATTCTCTCAAAAAGCTTGCCCAGGATTGAGGTAAGACTAACTGGCCTATAGTTTCCCAGGTCCTCCTTCCTCCCCTTTTTAAAGATGGGAACCACATTGGCCCTCCCCAGTCCTCTGGGACCACACCAGAGCACCACGAGAGCTCGTAAAGCCATGCCAGGGGTCCCGCAATGACCTCAGACAAAGTACTCAAGGGTGGAAATCATCCAGACCAGCTGATTTGAATACATCCAGTCCCTCCAGAAGTTCCCTAACTAGTTCCTCACTAAACTTTGGCCTAGGTGTGCCTCTCCTGGGGTCTAAAGGAGGCCCGGGGGGAGGGGGGGCGGTGGCTGTTCTGGTCCCTGCTCAGAAAAATGGAGGCAAAGAAATCATTAAATATGTTAGCTTTGTTGTCTGGTGTGACAACCAAATTTCCTAACGTGTACTGCAGGGGACCCACATTACCCGGAACCTTCTTTTTGCCCCCTATGTATTTAAAAAAGGATTTCTTGTTGTCCTTGATCCGGGAAGCTAGTCCCAGTTTCATCTCCACCTTGGCCATCCTGACTGCCCCCCTGCATCCCCGAGCAAGCATAGTATAATCCTCCCTGGTGATGGCCCCTCCCTTCCATTGGGTGTACATCTCCCTTTTTGCTAGAAGACATTCCCAGTTGCTTTGGGTGAGCCATGGGAGCTTATGTGCCCTCCTGCTCCCTTTGATCCGTGTTGGGCTTGGAAGATCTTCTCCTTAAGGAGCAACCACTCTTCTTGGACACCTGGCTCCCCTCCCCTCCAGGACCTCAGTGCTTCCCCGACTATTCTACTTAGCTCATTGAAGTCCACCCTCCTGAAATCTAAGGCTGCTGCCTTGCTGTAGGCCTTTGCCACTTTGCGCTGGATGGTGAATTTCAGCAGGCGATGATCACTGTTGCCCAGGTGGTTGAGCACCCGCAGCCCCCTCACCAGGTCATCACCCATGGCCAGCACCAGGTCCAACAAGGCGTCTCCCCTGTTGCGGCTGTGCACCTCCTGGATTAGATGGAGGTTCTGCATTTTGTCTAGGAACCTACGTGAGTGGTCAAACCTGGCTGACTGCTCTTCCCAGCAGATGTCTGGAAAGTTTAGGTCACCCATGATGACCACATCCTTTGACCTAACTACCTCTGTGAGCTGACTTAAGAATTCCTGGTCTAGCTCTTCCCCTTGGTGGTCTGTAGTAGACCCCCACCATTAAATCTCTTTCCCCTCGACTGCCCTGTATTCTAACCCAGAGCACTTCAGAGTGTCCCTCCTCTGATTCTTTGCTAATTGACAAGGATGTGTATTCCTCCTTAATGTAGAGCACCACGCCGCCACCTTTCCTCCCTGTCCTATCCCTCCTGTACAGCCTATAGCCCTTGATATTCACCGCCCAGACATGTGTTGGGTCCCACCATGTTTCAGTGAAACCACTATGTCTGGGTTGGTGTCAACTAGCAGGAGGGTAATTTCCTCTTGCTCATTTCCCATACTACGAGCGTTTATGTAGAGGCATTTGAGGCCTCATGGATGTGTGCCCTGGCCCCCTACTTCCAGCATTACCCTGGCCCCTGTTGCTTACCTGCGTATATGTTCCGCTCATCAGTCTAGGCTGGGCTGTACTTGTGAGTGTTGCTTGGTCTGGCAGTCCAAGGCTTCCTCTGCCCTCATCTTCCCCTTCCCCCAACTAGCCTAGTTGAAAGCCCACTGGAGGAGATCTGCCAACCTAGAAGAAAGCACACGCTTACCTTTAGGGGAAAGATGGAGCCCATCCCATCTGAGCATGTCTCTTGTTGTGATGTGCTGGTCATTGTAGAGGAAGCCAAAGCCTTGAGACACCATTCCCGAAGCTGCCAGTTCGTCTCCGCGATGCACATCGCATGCCGTTGTCCATGTCTGCCCGCTGGTAGGATAGAAGAGAAAACCACCCGTGTCCCTACCTCCTTCAGCATGCCCCCCAGAGCATGGTAGTCCGCCATCAGGTGATCAGGGCTTCTCCTGGCCACATCATTAGTACCCACATGGATTAGGACCATGGGGTAGTAATCAGTGGGCTGGATCACAGCCTGGATCATCCCCTTCATGTCCTGAATCTTTGCTCTGGGTAGGCAGTAGACCTCACGTGTCGAGGGGTACTGGTGACAGATGGGGCCCTCTGTACCTTTCAGGATGGAGTCACCTATGATGATCATTCGACGCTTTTTCCTCCTGGACTGCTTAGAGTATGGAGAGTGTGGAGTTGCCTCCTCTCCGGTTGCCTCCTCTCCCTCCTTCTCCTCCAGAGTTGCCAGGGCCTCATACCTGTTCTCCAGCTGGACTGGAGGAACTGGTTCTGCTGTGTTACGAGTAGCCCTGGTTCTGGAGGTGACCGTCTGCCACTCTGCAGTGGAGCGCACTTCCCGAGGTCCTTCTCCCATGGGTGTGTGACCCTGCAGGGAAAGGAAATAGCTGTCAATTTCTTCCTCCACCTCCCTGATTCCCCCCTCAGCCTGCTAACCTCCTCCTGGAGCTCCCTCACCTGAGTCTCCAGGGCCCTAAGGTGGGTGCCTGCAGGACAGGTGCGTAGGTCCCCAGTTCCTGCCCCCCCCAGGCCTTGCTGGGCAACTCCCACAGGCCAGGGGCTGGAGGGACGCCAGCCCCCCATGGGCTTTGTCTGGGCGGAGGCCTCAGACAAGCCCCGGGAAGGCTGCGCCCCCCGGGCAGTGACTCTGGCAGCACTCCGTGTCAAAACTATCTTAGGAGTTGCTGCTTGTTTCTGGCTTAGTATGGTGCCTTCACCCTGCACTAGCAGGAGTCTCCCTCCTGGCCCTTCCTGCTCACCCACCAGCGCAAATGCCGATGCAAACACCGGCGCGCTCTGTTCGTGCGGTGCGGCTCCCTACCGGCTCAGTTAAGAGGGATCCGGGGGGCTTCCCCTCCGCATCTGGCTCAGCTGTGTCCGGTCCCTCTGCCCCACTTACCTTAGGGGGATCAGCTGGTGCTGCCCCCGCTGCTGGCTCCGCTGCTGCTGCATCCGCCTCCTCTTCGGGTCAGGTAAGGAGGCACACGTGTGTGCGGGACTCACGTGTGCCTAGATCCCTCCTCTTCTCCCTGCTCCTGGCTCCCAAATGATAACTGGGAATTGTTAAAATTGTTAAAGAACATTTTACATGATACAACCAAAGGTGCCAATCCATGGTTTAGAAAGAAGGGCCAAAGTTTAATATGGCTTAGGGAAAAGGCATTAAAAATGTGTATATAACAAGTAGAAGAAAGGTGAAGTTGATAATAAGGAATATAAAATCAAAAGCTAAGAATTTAGAAAAATTATTTTAAAAAAGAACTCAAAGATATATCTATGCCTGCCAGAGTTAAAAACAACAAAGTGTTTTTCAAGCATATATGAAAAGGGAATCACTATTAACACTAATATATGTTCCATGTTAGATGGGGCACATAGAATTGTCAGTCTTGCAGAAAATTATAATAAATGCTTCTGTACTATATATGGGGAAAAGCCAGATAAGAGTTGTATCATCTCATGGATATGAAATATTTTCCATTCCAACAGCTGCTAAGAAATGGAACAGGATATTAACAAGAGCTATTATAGCCAGGCATTTTTAAGTCAGCAACTGAAAATCTTCATATAAAAGTTTTCAAAGCGCTGACTGAAGAACTCTGGACCATTGATGTTGATTTTCAAAAAGTCTTGGAACTGGAGAAAAAATGCTATACCTTATTTAGAAGGGTTGAAAGCGACTAGGCAGGGCAATTCCAGATAGAGAACTCAATTAATAAAGAATTAAAGGATGGTAATAATAAAATCCATGCCAATGAAGTGGTGTTTATAAATAATAGGTCCTGTCAAGCTAACTTGGTAACTTTTTAAGGAGATCACAAGTTTAGCTGATACAGTTAATAGTGCTGATGTAATATACTATACATAGACTTTTGTAAATCAGTTGAGTCAGTACTACAGTATTTAGCCAAATCCAAGAGAACTTTGAATTTAAGACAACACCCCCTTTCCACTCCCCTACACACAATAATTAGATGCTATACATGAAACATTTTCCATGTATAGCATCAAATTATTGGAGGGTCATTTTAAATTCACCCCTACTCCCCTCCCCCATCAACTCCACACCACTGCAAAGGGGAAAGCAGACCCCATACTCTTTGCCCTCCCTGCTTTGCTGCCACAACTTGTCCGCTGGCACCTGCCCCCATGCCACCTCATCCTCCCCACCATTTGCCCCCCAGCTCCTGGCCACTTGCCTATCACATGTCCTCCCCCACCACCACTTACCCTGTGCAGCAGCTCTGGCTCCAGCTCTAGTTCCAGCCTGGGGCACAGAGAACATAGGCAGCAGTGGTAGGAGCAGCTCGGGCCCAGACCCAAGGCAGGCAGTATGCTGGGGCTCTGGCCTTGAGCCTGGGTCCACAATGGAGACAGAGACACAGCAACTCCTCTGTTGCTGCAGGTTCTGTCCCTGCCCCACCATCCACCACACCCCTTCCCCACATTTCCCCCAAGTTGTGCATGTTCTCCCTCATGCTTCTTCACACACATGATCTCCCCTGCACTCCCCCTCACCCTCACAGAGCTGGTGCCAGAACAACAGCAGCTGTTTGTACCAAGTAGTATTCAAATCCAAAATGAGGGTTGCCCCCCAATACTGAATGGGTAAAAAAACTCTCATCTTGGATATGAGTAAATATGGTATATAAAATAGTGAGTAAAAACACAGAATACAAACTCAATGCACATTAAATCAGCAAACTGACAGAACTCAAAATGTCACTGTAAGCATCATCGCTGAGCAGATATGTTCCTAGGTGGGATCCACAGGGATTAGTTCTTAGCTTTACACTATTTAGCATTTCTGTGAATTACTGGGAAGAAAACCGAAATCACTACTGGCACAAAGGCTGGAGAGTGTTACATAGTAATAGAACAAGCCACTCTTATAGCACTATGCTTGTAGGATATACAATCCTGATAAGCAGTGACTCTAAAGAGGACTTGGAAGTCATGGTAGAGATAATCAGCTGAAAATGAACTTCAATACAATGCTGTGTCCAACATGACTAATGTGTACTCTGTACATATGCACACATATAAGGAATATCAAATATAAACAGAGAACTTATAATACCTCTGCATTTCTCATCACTGCAACTAGGATTGGAATCCTGGTGTCCTGTTCTGGTGACCCTAGTTCAGGGGCGGGCAATTATTTTGGGTGGAGAGCCGCTTACCCAGTTTTGGCAAGCTATCGAGAGCCGCATGGGTAGCCAACAGGTGCCATGCCCCGACAGGTGCCCATCCCCTGGTCACCATATTGGGACCAATGTCCTAATGTCTTGGGACCAACGTCCCAGGGCCAGCACCAGTGGGGCCCAGAGCAGGGTGCAGGCTGGCAGGAGTCTGTGGAGACAGGCTGGACTGCACCAGCAGGGAGAGGAGAGCTGGCCCGGCTCCATAAATCCCCTGCTGGCCGGGACCCTGTACCTCTACTGCCCTGCTCTGGATCCTGCTGGCACTGGCCCTGGCCCTGGGACACCACTGTGGACCCTGTGCTCCCATGCCTGCTCACTCCCAGTGTCCCTCAGTCCCATGGTACAGGCAGGGGGCAGCACACAGCCCTGACCCCCTGCTCACCAGCAGGGAAGGAACCGGTGCGGTGCATGGGCAAAAGCGTCCCCTTGCCCATTCTGTGGCTGGCACTCCCTGCTGCAGCTGCTTGCAGCCCACGTGAGGCTGCCCTGAGCAGGCACAGGCAGCCCACGCAGGCTGCGAGCGGCTGCAGTGCAGGGAGCCAGGCACGGGTTGGGGAAGGGGTCACTTTTCCCCCGCACTCAGCACCAGCTTGTAACCTGACCCTACACTGGCTCCAAGCTCATCCACTGGGGCTGCGCTGTGGCAGCAGCAGCTGTGGCCCCCCTGCTTGCCATGCTGGGCAGTGTTTGCTGCTGCTGCCCTCCCAGAGCTCGCACGCTGGGCAGCCCAGAGGTGGTGATGGCAGCCTCACTGCAGTCTACCGTGGTGCCAGAAGGGCAGCAGCAGCAAACACTGCCTAGCACAGCAAGTGGGGGGGGGCCCATGGCGCAGCTCCAGTGGACAAGCCCAGAGCTGGTGCAGGGCCGGGTTACAAGCTGGTGCTGAGTGCAGGGGAAAAGTGACCCGTCTTCCGCCCCATGCCTGGCACCCCGTGCTGCAGCCGCTCACAGCCTGCATGGGGCTGCCTGTGCCTGCTCAGGACGGCCCCACGTGGGCTGCACACACCTGCAGCAAGGAGCGCCAGCCACTGGGTGGGCAAGAGGCCACTTTTCCCCGCGCACCACACTAGCTCTTTCCCTGCCCCCCCCACCCCCTTACCTGTGGATGATTTGATTCTTACCAATAACATTTTTAAAGTATTTTGGGACCAGGCCAAATGAAAGACATTAAGGTGTATGTAAATGTCTATTTTTTGTTCATATCAAGGCTGAAATATGTTTTTCATGTCTATTATATCTCTGTACCTCAGTTTCATGAACAAACATGGTGAATAATGTTGCCTCTCCCACCCCTCGTCATTCTTGCCTATTTAGAGTGGTAAAGCACGTGGCACAGGAACTTATTAAGTGTATGTATATAACACTCACCTCAGTGGAGTCTTGACCTTATTTGGGACCGCAGAAGATATTGCAATATCAATAAACATACCAGTAACTTGATTTTTTGCCTGTGCCAGGCATCCTTTGGAAATTACATCCTTTGATCTAAGAAATAACCACTGACTTCACTGGAAAAGAAAATCAGCTATGCAAATAAAACACTGTGAATAAATAGTCAGAAAACTAATTGGGAGAGAAAAATTCTGAAGCCCTACTATGCATCTGTTCCAAAAACTGAACATTTACAATGAAATAAAGTTGTTAAAAAGACATCCACACACTTTTTCAATGTTTGCAATTTAAACTTAGTACTAAAATATTTCACAGATTGCAATAAAGACACAACATAACAGAATCATTTAAACTTCTCAGACTAAGAACATTTTCTATTTCTTATTTAGGACAAGGAGTAATTATTTAGAAATAACTGGGATTGTGGGAACAATAGTTGTATTTTGTATATGGCTACACAATATAAAAAAATAATGTTAATCCTCGGAGCTAAGGTTGAGGAGAAGAGTTATTTTGGGTGTCCTGATATGACAGTGACAGCAGTGCATCCCATCAGGTCTTCCTCAATGCGCGCACACACAGACAACACTCCAAACCAAGCAGCACACCAGTCAGGCTACTTCAGAGTTATCCATGAAGCATGCCAGAGACCAAAGCTGAAAGTGGCTGCAAAGGGATGTCCCAGAGCAGCCTCACCAGCATATCCTCTGGATTTGGAGCATGCCCACTGGAGTGAAGAGAGGGAGACACGTTTGGAAACAGCCTGGGCATAACTCAGTCCCTTTGGGGCACCAGTGGCTATACAATCCAAATCATGACCCATACAGTAACAGGCTCTCATGAAATATGTATTCGCTATTGCCCACAGTATTTTTAGGGAGTCTTAGGGATATGGGCACATAGGACAGTGCGTCACTTGAGGCCCTAGGGTTCACTGCTGCATCCTAGCGCGATTCTCCACCTGACCACCCAGACACCTAGTGTACCCACCTGTTACACCATGATATTGTTGTTTAATACAAACCCTTGGTTTAGTCAAAGAGCAATCACTTTGGGTACTCGTTCTCTGTTACATCTTGGGGCCCTTGCCCTCACTAGCGCCAACCTTTTCTCTGGGGCTTTGCCCACCTGGCAAATAGTTCAAAAGGCTCACACACCAGAATGGCCCCATATTACAACTTTCTAGCTTGTTCAGAATAGCTCAAAACACTCATTCACCCAAAAATGAAAACTGGCTCCCAAATAAGAAAAATAGTCCACACTGTTCACTTTCCCTAGTAACTTCACAGGGTTGACTTGACTCTGTGACTCCCCTCTCCTTTGTCTCTTAGCTCAGGCTCCTGTGGTCAGGTTGCCTCCAAATTCAGACACTTTCTTCTGGGTTTATTCCAGTGCTGGCCTTTCCTCAGTCCCCCTGCATCACTGCTGGACTTTTCTTTGCTCTAGTCCTTCCACAGGCCTATTTCCCATCTTCAGTTCTGGCTTTGCTCGCAACCTTCTCTCTTGTTTACTACCTAGCCCTTCTGCCTAGCATTTCTTGCTCCTGTGCATATATAGGAGGCACAGTTCCCACAACTATCTGGCCTTAAAGGCCAAGCTCCCTCTTTCTCTCCCTCTTTCAGTAGTGGGGCTAGATCTTTATAAAGTATTGTAGTTGCCTAGCAGCAATTTGACATTCATTGGTATTAGGCACCTGGATACCTTTGTAGCTATATCTGTAATATAATCAAAGCCATTGTGTTTCCATGGTCAACCTAGAAACCTGTGCTTTATTATCCAACTGATCTCAGCAATCCAGAGCAAAATCTCCATTCTTCTCAATTCTGGAAGGACCTCAGATAGCCTTAGGGCCCATTTTAGGCACCATACCTTAAGAAAGATGTGAACCAACTGGAAAGAGGTAAGCAGCAGCAATAATGAAAGGTCTAGGAAACATGTCTAGTAAGGAAAGACTATTGGATTTGTTTAATCTAAAGACTTCAGGGAGACATGATAACAGTCTCCAAATATGTCAAATAAGTTACAGACCATTCTCCAAATCCCCTGGAAATAAGACAAAAAGCAATGGGCTTACATAGCAGCAAGTGTGATTTTGTTTAGTTAGGCATGACCTATCCTCACAGTTAGAATGTTTTCCTTCAGCACTTGAATAGATAACCTGACCTAGGGGTGTTCTGCAACTGCCATCCCTGGAGATTTCTTTTTAACCATTGCCATCCCTGCAAGATTTTTTAAGACATGTCTGTCAGAGGTGGGTTAAGTATAGCTGATCCTGTGTTGAGGCCAAAAGGACTAAGTAGGGGTGTCAAACTTACCTCAAGATCTGGACTGTGAGACTCCTCACAAGCTGGCTCTAAACCTAAGGATCCTGAGCCACATCCAGACCCAACCACTGTGATGGGACAATTGGCAATATGGGGATTAATACATCTGAAGCTCCCTGTTTTCCCACTGCTAACAAACATTTCCAGCAGGGCTCCATAGCTGGAAGCACAGTGGCAGGCCCTGCCCCTGCTTGCCCCACTGAAAAAATTCTGGTCCCTCTGCGATGTATGTTTAATACCCCTAGACTAGAAGACTCCTTACTCTCTCTCCTTGGGGTTTCAACAAATAATGTAAATGACTAACACAATGGTTCCCCTACTTAAGTACAAATAATAAATTATTAACAAAATTAAGTAGTTGATTGGGGGGGGGGTTCTCATCATACTGAGGAAAGGACTCAGAATACCTGAGGAGGTATCATATTTTCCTACTAACCTAAGAAAAGCGTATTAAAAGATGTAGCCAGCCTATAATTATGTTTATGAAAATCTGTTTTTCTTTTCAGAGAGCTCCTAATATATTCACCAAGAGATGCAGATACCCAGTTAAAGGATGTTAGCCGTTCCAATCATGGTTAAGCATTTCCAGGTTCCAAGATGGACTAGGTGATCTAACAGATTCTTTTCCAACTTTAATTTCTGTGCTGTGGCTAGTTTCATTCATTTATTTGAAGTACTCCTGGCTTCCACCATTTTCTATCCAATCTCCATATTTTTCCCTAAGCTATGAAAACCTTTCATCTCCAGAGCTCATTAAACCTAGCCATTGCACTGGCAATGTTGTACTCACTTAGGGAAAGGCAGTGAATTCCCAGCTGATAAGAACTCTGCCCTTTAAGCCCCCTTAGAGCTGGATGTACTGCACCCAGGACAGCCCACCCATCCTTACCTTGTAAGACATCTATTCTTACGTCAAAGTGTAGGGGAACAAATCCCATTAGTGACTGTTAACAGGAATTGTGCATATAATTCTACAGTAAATCAACCAGAGAATTAGGCCGTAGAGTCTTTAAATACAAGAAAATGCTGAATTAATTGATTTCTTTAATCAGGAAAATGAATAGCAATAGAAGTTTTCTGCCCTGGCATTTTTGTCCAAATGACAGAATGACTCAGCAAACTAAATAATTGGCTTGTTATGAGACTACATTTGAGGATGCAGCTTGGGGTTAGGAGTTTTTTAGCTTTCCTGGTAATAACTAAATTGAAACAACGGAATTAGCACAAGGTTGTAAGACCTGTGGTTTTAAAAGACCTTGCTGTCTGTTGTAAAACAAATGTGAGCTCAGTACAAGAGAATAATTGGCTGTTATATCGCCAAGGTAGAGTAAATATCATTAATAAGAGGATCCAGCTGTGAAACCAGACTTCCTAGAAAGATTAGACCAAGCTGATTATGATGAGTTTTAGGCCACTCTAGCCAAGAGAAAATACCTTGCAAAGTTTTTCCATTAAAACCAGAGTAACATTAACAACTATCTCCACCTCCAAATACAGGCAGTTCTCGACTTACAATTTATTGTGAGTTGCAATATTTTGCACTTACAACATTAAAAATTGACACCCTGTTTCAACGTTCTGACCTCAGTTTTGACTTTACAAAGCTTGATCTGATGCAACGCTATGCTAGCAAACAAGTTCGCTGCGTCGCCCATCTCCCTAGACAACATCTGTCCAAACTTCCTGGGACACTTTCTTTGAGAAAGAAGACAAGACTCCAGAAAAACCTGCAGTCAAGACTCCTGAAAAGACTCCAGCCAAGAGCCCTTCAAAGAGTCCAGCAAAGTCACCTCAAAGAAGTCCTTCCAAATCAATATGATTGCTATTTACAATATAAATACATTAATGTAGCTATATCTATAATGGAGCTATCATCTATAATTGACTGAGTACAAAATTCTGGATTATTTTTCAGGAACCAAACCCCCATTTATAACAGTTTTCTATGGGAAAAATCGGTTCCAAGTTACAACATTTTAATTTAAGACGCATTTTTCAGGAACCAATTGTGTCATAAGTCCGAGGGCTGCCTGCAAACTGAACTCGCTCCAGGCACAGATTTCAATGACTAGGAAAGGAAGAAGAGCTGCAGTCTCCAGCAAGTTACCTGGGGACCTAACTATGGCCCTCTAATTAACCTAAAGAAAAATCCAACACACTGATGCCAAGTACAAAACCTGACAGACAAAAGGAAGGAAGAGAGGGAAAGAGCACAAATAAAGAAAGATCAGAAATGTTCAAGCTGTTAAAGGCCTAGCAGTACACTGAAATGTTTAATGTAGACAATACAAATTGTGGGGAAAACACAATAAAAATGACATGTTTTGAAACATTTGATACAGTTTAGAAAGACACTAGTCCGGACTTGAAAGATTGGGCAGAAATTCTAAGTAATATTGACACATTAAGAAAAAAATCAATTTTATGGCACTAAATGTATTGAGCATTGTGTGGAAAATGAGCCATAATAATAATATTTGGTGGGCATTCTTGTATTTTTTTGGTAATTATCAAAGTTATAATATTATCAAAATGTTTTGTGGTTGCTTTGTAAAAGACAATGGAAAAAAACTGATGGAGAAATAAGACAGACTTCCCTACTAATAGAATAGGACTCTACTATTGTAAGAAATGAAACGCGGTTGTTGATTTATTTTGAAAGACTGTATAGACTGAACAGTACCTTCCCTATCAATGGGCTCTCAAACATTCTTGGGTTTTTTGGGGGTTGAGCCAAAAACAATGTAGGCACCACTGAAACATTGCCCATTAGTTTCTAAGTAAATTATAATGCTTGTCTCCATTAAAGTGACAAGTATGAAAGTTCAGAAATGTTCTTGTGGCATAATTTCTATTGGAAACATGCACTGGTAAGGAAAATATAACTTCCTTTTTATTACTGGGAACTAATTTAGACTTTCTGTGGGGCTGCAGGGGGAGAGGGTATAGTCTCTGAGTAAACTCTTCCAGGTGACAGATTCAGCCGCCACACTTTTCTCTGAGTAGAGTTCCATTAATCACACCATTTTTAAATGGCTTCCTAGATTGAATAACCCTTGTTTACCAGTGTTCCCTTAACAAGCCCAACTGGATTTGGTGGCTGCCATGGACCTCCCTTCAGAGACATATGGTCAGTATGGAAAGGCAGTGATTCTAGACATGGGGCGGGGGGGAGGTAATATGCACATAGGCTGGATTTGGCCCAACAATTGATTGTATCCAGTCCCAGCAGCCCTCTGCTCCTGCCTGGGGCAGCCTTCGCCATGCTCCCAATGGTACTGCCCTCTCCAGTACGCACAACTTCCTGGTGGAGCTGCTCCTCCTGAAGCTGCCCAGGTACTGCTCGGCTCCCCTCACCTCCAGTGGCTGCTCCTGCCCCTGCTGTGCCACCCTGGGCAGCAGGCAGTGCAGGAAAGTGATGGTGGGCCATGAGGACACATGTTGGGCACCACATGTCCGGCCTGGTTGGGTAGTGGGGGTGGGGAGGGAGGGAAATGCAGCTGGGTGGATCCTGCCCCAGCGCCCAGGGCTCCAGCTCCATCTTCTGGCCCCTTCAACCCATTCTGCCTCCCCCCACTCCCAGGACCTAGTATGCAGGCAGTCCCCTACATACCCCACACAACATACAAAAGTAAGACTTTATTTTGAAAGGAGTTTGTGGAAAAACCCAGATTTAACTCTCTGCATCCATAACAGACAGCATGATAGGAGAATAAAGACAAAAATCACCGCAAATAATACAACTATCTCCAACATTCTTCAAACTCTCATAACTCAAAGACATAAGGAGCTTTTCACCTTGGGAACAAACTAATATGAAAATCATGAGTGACCCATTCAAAATCAATAATGCTCTTAATTCCAAGAATTTCAAGTAGATGGAACTGCTTGGCATTGCTCGTATTTACAAAATTGGCTGCATAAGACCTCCAAAAAGTTAGGAAAAGGAAAAGTAGAGATTTGGGAATAGAGTTATGTATTTGGAAAATTCTACCAAATGCCAGAGAAATGTATTGTAACTGGTACAAAACTGGCACAGAGACATGGGAGAGATCATTTTTATTGCTCTTTAAATAAGACCTAGTGGTTGCATCCAAGATCATGCATTAGACTCCTTCTCCCATAGGAAATAGACACAAAAATAAATAAGTTTGGTTAAAAATAAGCCTTTCTAAAGAAACTGTGATTCTTTGCACATGTTCAATGGATCTGCCTCTAATGTGTAATCCATTCTTCTTCGTCTACAATTCATAACACGGTAACAGCTTTAAGACACCCAAATGAGCAAGAAACGTGGCTGTCACAATAGCTCAGAGCTCCATGTGGCTAATTTACCTTCCATACTACATGACTCCAATACTTCATGACTCCAATACTTCTGGTACCCATACTGGCTTCGTAACTCTACATTGCCTTGCACTGTGCTGAGAAAAGGAATCAAAATACATATTTTCTCATATATACCGTTCCACGTGCACCTTGTTTTGGGAAGGCAAAATGAAGAAAGCCAGTCATGGCTGAACCCTAAGACAGCAGGGAATCCTGTCTGTATGGCTGAATTCAGACCCTCTTTCTTTAGTCAAAAGCCAGTTTCATCTTCTCACAACCACTCCTGAATTGCAGGCAGCTTTTGACTGCTCAGCCAAAAGCTTCTGTCAGTTTGGCAGCAGCTGTGAAAGTGTTAAAACTACCTGTGATGAGAGAAAACGATAGCCTACAGCAGGCATTTCAGTGTCTGCATGCTGCTATTGTGGTGGGGGGAAAATCAGTATCCCTGCTTAAAAAGCACATCTCAGTTTTGGAGGGCTGACTTTTGGGGAAACAGTGGTGTGGTATAAGTATAAATATGATCTTCTGTTCAAGAAAAAAAGGTTGACACAAGAGCCAGGCTGTAGCTGATGTTCCTTTGCACAGCTGGCAGCAAATGTGGTGGCAAGTTTTCCTAGTACAACTGCAAGACCTACCTGGAACTTGCATCTCAAGCAAAGTAAAGAAAACCTCTGTGAAACGCCATCAGATCTCAATGGGTGATCCTCAAAGGGGATGTTAAGAGTAAGCAGGAGGTTGACAAAGAATGGAAAAGGAGATTGATAAGGAGAGAGAGCAATGTTATGGGTACCAGGAGGTCTGGGGATAAAGTGAGAACAGCCTAAAAGGAAAGTGAAATGAAGTTGTGCTCAAAAAGAAACCATCCAATTGAAGGGAATGGGGACTTACTAAGGGAGTTTCAATAAGGGAACTTTTTTGGAAATGATCTTAAGTTTTAATTCATGATCCTGACACAAAAAGTAGGAATGTACTAAGAAAGTTGGTAGTTGACCCAAACTGGGAGGCACTTTTAATTCAGAGGAGAATTTGGAATATAATACAGGAAGAACTGGATGACCTTGAAGACTGGAGTAATAAAGATGGGATGAATTAAATCATATAAAGTGCAGGATGATGAGCTTTGGGAGTAATAAGTGTTTCCACTCTAAGCTGGGAGCTCATCAGTTGGAAATGACGAAAAAGAGGAAAGAGCTAGGCACATTAATCACAGGATGACTATAAAACTATAGTTGTACATCCATGATAATGGTAAATGCAATCCTAAGAGGCCAGCTATCTTTATCCAGTAGAGAGAGGAAAGTATTGAATACCACTCTCTAATGAACTGAGGAGACTTCATTGGGAATACTGTATACAGTTCATATCACCCCAGTTCAAGGAGAATAAGAAATGCCATACTGGTTCAAACCAATGCCCAGTATCCTAATACACACAAAATCATGCACGCACAAATTATCTATTTGTAAGAGACAAAAAGCGTATCAAGGAGACATGTTCCAACAAAATGGATTTCACTGTGAATTTGGAGGTGCATAAGGAACGTGTCACTGAGGCCTAAAAAGATTCTCTGAATTCTGTTGATAGTCCCAAAGGTCAGGGCAGGGGACAGAAGATGTGCCTACAATGGGATGATGCTGAAGGGTTACATTTAGGCTACATGGGGAAGCAACATCATACAAGTCAACAAGAGCCATGGGCTCTGAGACGCTTTAGGCTTGACTTCTTATGTTTGCAAAGTGCTTTGAAGATAAAAGGACTAAGGAATGAGATCCCAAGGGTCTGTTTTTAAGAGCAAGTATTTTTAAGAGTTATTTTTAACATCACAGTTTTAATGGGAAAGAGAAATTTTATTTTCTCACACAGTCTATCCACCAGCCAGCTGTGTCTGGAGTCAAGGGTTATTCACACAGGTGCAGGGTGACAGCCTGCAAACTATTTCTGTACTGATAGTGATCAAAATATCACTCTCTCGAGGAAACGCATTCAGAGGAAAGGCCAGAGATCAGGCAAAACTGGAAAGTTGGTTCACAGAAATCTCTTGAGAAATTTAGAGAACATAAAGGCTGCTTGTAAAAAGGTGAGGAAACCTGCATATCCTGCACCCTGAAGAAGCATATTCATAAATTGTGCAAATGATACATCACATTTTTACTGCAGCTGTCAAGAATGAACAGCATTAGGCTACATTTAGTAATCTACATATAATGGCCCTCGATAATGACAGCTGGTTTGAAAGAACCAAGCCTTCCAACATCCCTGCAAGATAGGAAAGCAGTAACCTCACAGCTTTACAGGCAGGAAGGTACAGAAAAGTAAAGTTAAAAGTGTCACAAAGACTGTTTATAGTTGTTACATTCTACAAAATTTAATCCAAACTACAACCATCACTATATACATGTGAATATCTGTAGTGCAAATTAAAATTGGCTCCAATCCAAATTAACTAATCCTCAGTGAATGAGGATTAAAGTTAATGCAGACTAGTAGAGTCTAAAGTAGGTAGTTTATACTTTATGAATTAACATGTATTACTTTTAGGGAAAACAGTCCTTAGGAACCCGACAGCTATCAGTCCCCACAAGGGAAACTCATTTGGGTTTTTGCAACACAAGAGAGTCCATCTGGCACAGAGTAACGCGGTTACAAAGCCCAGCGTGCCAACAACACCTCACCATAACTAAGCATCAGTAGCCTGACTAAGCCCCAGGCCTGCCCAAGCACATGGACTACTGGGCTGTGAAGAAGGTGGCAAATGCCCTGGCCTCCCCTCAGCCCAACACACTGGCTGAGATGATCATCAATGCTCAGATCAATTGCACCCATTCGGGCTTTTAGAACAGCACTTTCCATAACTGTCAGTAGGTTTGCACCAATATTACACTGCTTGAACAGGCTTATTATCACCTCCTAATTACTTCCAACTGCACCAGCTAAGCACATAAGACCACACACAGAGGCTGCAAATTGGGTCTGTTAGGGGTTGATGGTCAATGATTGTCTATTAACCCTTCATTCCAATTGCAATTTGACTCCAGCTGTGTGATATGAATCAGCTAACATGGTTTGGAAAACGGTGAGCACATCTATAAATGTCCAAGATGTCTGAGCCAAGCTAGGAATGAAATCTAGACTTCCCCATTCCCTGTTCTGGTTTTGCCACACAGCTGGTTATTTCCCCATTCACTGTGTGAATGTGTCACTGAATACAGGTATACCATATAATTTAACGCCGTGTAAATAAAGTAAATGAGCTGGTCAGAACCCTTTTTCACAAAGTTTCAGCCAAATGTACAGTTTTATTGTTGTTCCCCACTGACAATGGAAACCAGTTAGTTTCAATAACAATTTAATTGGGAAGGGAGTTGAGATCCAAGGTACTCTGTCATTTCTGACCCAAGAGTGAGGAAGCACCAAGTGTGCAAGGTCAGCTTCTTAACTGAGCAATGCCATTGTTACTATTTTGTTCCCTGAAAATGTTTGAAATCTCTCTCTCATTTCAGTGCAGAAATTAACCATTTGAACCCCACCCCCCAAATTGCTTGGTCACTCTCAAGACAGTTTTCTAAAGTAGGGAATTACACATACAGGCACAGTCACACAAGGGGGGCTTGTCTACACTGTTTTTACCCTAATTAATCTAGGGTCACCGTATTTTTAGTTCCAAAAGGACACCTGTCACACGGGGGAGGTGGCGGGGGGGAGTTGACTGTGGGGGGCAGTGATATGCCAGTACCCTGGCCATTCTGTTGCTCCTCACTGCCAAGCCACAGCACCCCCCAGCCCTGCTGCTGCCCCTCACTCCTGACCCCAGCCCTGTCAGTGCCCCTCACTCCCAAACCACAGTACCCTGCCTGCCTGGGCCATGATGTTACCCCTCACTACCAACCTAATGCCTCCCCCCCATTCCTGCCAGTGCCCCTTACTTCTAACCCACAGCCCCCTGGCACTGCCAGTGCCCCCAACACTCCCAACCCAGTCCCCTGCCCCCAAGTCCTGCCAGAGATGTCCCAGCTGTCCCTGTCCTAACCAGGATGGAGAGTGGTTGCTCTGATTCATGCAGGCAGCGGCAGGTGTTGGGCCGCAGCGCAGGCTGGAAGAAACAGAAGGGGAGGCTTGTGGCACCTCCCACCCTGAGTTGGGGCTGTCACACTGGGCAAGGCAGCCCGGCCACATGCCCCAACCCACTTCTTCCTCCTGGCTGCTTGGCCCCTGTGCTAACAGCGGGCCACAGAGTTCCTCGCTGCCCTCAAAGGGCCCTCATCCCTTTCCCTCGCTGGAGAAGCAGGCAGTCCCCCAGCGACACACCCTGTCCTGACCAAATGTGTGGGATTTTGCTTTTTTCAGCTGGTGGGAGCAGTGGAAGGCAATCAGAGGCAGCAGGGAGCATTACATGGGTCTGTGCATGACTCTGCAACTGCAGACAGGTACGTCTGTGCTCCCTGCTGCCTCCAATTGTCCTGCCCTTGCTCCCAGCAGTGGGGCAAAGCAAAATCACACACATTTGGTCAGATTTAAAAAACCTGCCTGAGATCAGAGGGCTCAAAAAGAGGACATGTCCAGGAAAACCTGGACGTGTGGTAACCCTAATTAATCTGAACTAGAATACAGTGAAATTCTGGCCCCGCTGACCTCAGTCAGGCCACAATTTTACCCCTAATGCAGATACTGTACAGCAGTGTAACAGTTTAGTTTAGTTTCATGCTACATCAGTGCTGCTATACTGGTGGCTAGAACACCAATAGACAAGGCCTGAGCTGGCCAAATCATAAGGGAGGAATCACTATTTTCATAAAGCATCTAAATGTCATTACCATGGCAAGGTACCAGCTTGCAACAGGAGGGACCTCACTGAGCATCTCCAGAGAATGACATTTAGCAGTGCTCTGGTTAGAGTGCCATTGCAGCAGCAGCAGAAGCACTGCTATAAAAGTCCATATCTTAATGCAATCCACCCACAGTAATCTAGGTCTCAGGCAATGGTGCTAGTGACAGCACATATGCTTCCTATTCCAAATAGAGTAATGTTAATCTTACTCAGCTCACGAAAACAAGTAGGTGTAATTAGAAAAATTCCATAAACCAAATGTTAGCAGAAATTAGTGCATGTGTAAGGACATGCAAACAGTTACAACCTGCCCTCCACCCTCCACCACTGACACAGACTACAGGCAAAGTTCCAACTTCAAGACTGCAAAATTAAGGAACTCCAGTGCAGACAATGGAACAACCCTGAATTTGCACTTCAAGTCCTATCAGAATTTGCCCCCCAACAGACCTAAAAGAGGTGGAAAATGTGGGAATTTTTGTAATTTTTTTTTAAATGGGTACTAGGAACACCTTATTTTTTTTCTCCCTCACTGAACTGCTATCACTGGGTTGAATGAGTTTAGCTCTGACCTGGTCTAAGGGAAGTATATCATGGTAAGCAGCAAAGATGAGTGTGGATGAGCATAAAACAACCTGCAGGAATTGGATGGGGTTATTCTGTTTGGCTATTGGACTATTCTTAACTTTGTGAAGATAAGGGAAACCCCAGTGATGACTATTTCAAGAACTAGGAACAAAAGAACTGGGAACAAAGAGATTGCACATTTTTAAAGTTTTTCTTCAATAAGACTATGACCCAGTGTGCTTTGCCCTTTTGCTTCTGCACCAATGGACTTCATCTTATGTTTGGATTGGCTGTACTAATCTAAGGACTCCACGTGGTGTATCCCAGTTGACAACTGGCTTCTCCTGGCAAGTCCTGAAACATTGCAATTAAATCTGATTTGCTTTATTCCCCCTTAAAAAGAGGAGTAGAAATCAAGCTAATTTGGACTCCATTGCTGGGGATCAGGACAAACACAGATGTTGTACTCCAAAAAATCAAAGTCTTGAAGCTGAAGAAAGTGTGAGGCTCACTCTTACAAAGAACTTGTCTGAAGTGAGTTTCACAAAGCACTCAGAGAAGCTATATAAAGGCTGGGGTCGTGAGCAAGCTGTATACATTTGTGAGGGGTGAATATTTGTATGTTTAATTGATCTTTTATAAATTAAATCAATCTTCCAATCTTCAATGTTCCATAAAGTATTTTCTCTCCTTCTTGGCCTCAAAATCATTTATACATGCTCACCAAGACTTGTTTTAAAAAGTTATTTTAAAAGGATAACATACTACCAATTCAGGCCTCAGGTGAAGTTTCAAACAGCCATAGGCAAAGTTGGGCAGCAGGATGGGAATCATGGCATGACTGATGTTGTTCCCCTTCCACAGGTCTTTGCCAGTTCCAAGGAGGATGCACCAAGATGATCTGGACAGATCATCTGGTCACTAATCTCACTCCCCAACAAGTTAGAATTGTACTCCTCAAACTATACACTACTGTGAGTGGTAGCAAAAGGGACTGGGTTAGGGAAAGCCAAAATACATGTCTGTATGATTATACCAGGTAACTTAACGTGGCATTTACTCCCTGCATTAACCTGAAACATTGACTAGTATATATTTACCTGAATCCAAGACAACTTCCAAATTAAGACAAACTCCCAATAATTTGATTCTAGTCATGGAAAATGTGTTTAAGCCTTATAATTTTTCATGTCTAGTATCTAACTATTGGAGGGGAGTCTTAAATTCATCTCCACCACTGCTGAAATGAGGAAAGAAGTGGTAGAGAGGCAAGCAGTGGCAGGGAGGCATGCAGCAGGAGGGGTTATGCAGCCTGAACCCTGCCACCTGTCCCCCCTAACCACCTGCCCTTTCTGGCAACTGTACCCCCCACCACAGTGCTTGAGCCCACTAGCACCTGCCCCCCTTGCTGCCCATGCCCTTCCCTGTTGGCTGCACCCTCTAGTGCCTGCCCCCTCTGCTACCTCCACCCAACTGCCTGCCCCCCGGGTGCCTGTAGCCCCTCCACACTTGCCCCCCAAAGCTGCCTCTCTCCCCACTGTGATGGCCAAAACCAAAGAAATTAATAAGCAATAAATATGTGCTTCTTGGAGGTATCTGGAACTTTTGTCTAATATGAAGTTTGTATTTCTGTAACCTGCAAATGTAACTTGTAACTGTGGAACTGACTAGGCCTCAAAGACAAAGCTATAGCTGTGAAATTAGCTGGCCTAATAGTTCTTTCTCGCTCAGAATTTAGCCTTAATGACGATAAAAACTGGATTCAACTGCCTAGCTTGTCCTTTCTTAAAATGTACTGGATCTCTCAAAAAAGTATAGTCAGAGAGTTTTAACGGGGCAGTATTTAGGCGAGGCAATGTTAATTTCAAACCTAAAGATGCTGTGTTGCGATTTGCTTATTAAATAAACCCAAGCTTAGGAAGTAACTTATTAGAACAATAATGTCTAACACCTTTTAACCCCATAAGATAACTGCTATAAAGTAATATTATAAATGGCTATAAAACTAAAAAATAGCATAATTAAAATATTTAAAAAAACACACACGTCATAGTAACCCTTGGGAAGGATGGAACAAAAAGGTCATTGCTGTCCCAAACCCCCACGGATCTCTCTTACTCCCTGTGAGCAAGAACCAGATCCTAACTGAGGGGCTTCCACCAGTTCTCCTTCGGGCAGCCCAGTTCAAAAATGTATGACTTTGCTAATTCAACTTGACATGCATCTTCTAACCAAGGAAGTATTGATAAGTTACTAACCGAGTGAAAACTCTTAGTTAATTTCTCTATCTGTTTTATTATCACTGTCAATTTTAATCTGTTTTGTTATGTTGTCTATTTATTAGCTTAACCTTTTTATTAACTATTATATATGCAAACTATATATTTTGTTATCGTAAGTAAAATTCATTCCTTTTTATAAGTAAAACTTGTCATTTCTTTCCTTTCCAACATCACCTCCTTGATCACAAACCAAAAAGCCCAGTGGCTAATAAAGTTGCAGTGCTCAGTCAGTCTGCAACTAAATTAATATACTCACAGTGCCCAGCTGGCCTGTGACACCCCACCATCACCACTTGCTCACAATCATGGCTCCGGCTCAAGGCACAGCCCTCACCCTGGGACCAGGTCAGAGTTGGAGCTGGGACTGAGGCTAGAGCTGCTGCTGTCGGGCTGGACAGATCAGAAGCCCGGACTGAAGGAAAGCAGCAGTGCAGGAAAAGGGGGTGGTAGAGGCAGCAGGGGACAGCCTAGGGCAGCAGGTGGTGTTGTGGGGGGAAGCAGTAGGGAGCAGGTGGCAGCTGCAGCTCTGACCCCAAGCCCAGGTCAGAGCTAGAGCCAGACCTGCAGTAACTGTCTACTCCCTGCCTTGTCCTCAAATCCAAGACAAGAGGCTCCCCCATCCATGTTGAATGTGGGGAGGCAATCT
Organism: Crocodylus siamensis; assembly: GCF_052110815.1. Lineage (NCBI taxonomy): Eukaryota > Metazoa > Chordata > Crocodylia > Crocodylidae > Crocodylus > Crocodylus siamensis. Next base: position 390,140,514 of record NC_143395.1, on the reverse strand, counting down.
GGATTTGAGTAAACATGATACTTCCTTCTCTAGGAGTGCTGTAATACAGCAAGCCCAGTGGTCCACACACAATTTAAAACTAAGTACATTTAATAAAACTACAACCAGCTACTGCTGCATATATCCTTAATTCCAACTTGTTGAGACTTTCCTGAGTCCAAAAATAATCAAAAGGAAGCACATGTGCATGGTTGTGGTAGTATTAGCTACAGATTAAGCCAGAAAGATTAAATGTGCCAGATATGGTACAATACCGTAGTCACCTGAATATAATATAACCCTGAATATCGGACAGCCCACCCAATAATTAGACTCTATGTATGGAAAATTTATAAATTTGTTATAATTTTTCAGGTATAGAACCTAATTATTGGAAGTGGGCCTTGCATTTGTCCCCCTCCTACTGCTACAGCAGCAAAAATAAGTCTAGGGGATGAGATAGCCCCCTTGCCCCCCAAAACTTCTTCCTTCTGCAGCCTATTCCCTGCCCCCTCTTTACTGTCAGGCTGTAGCAGGTTCAAGCCCTCAGGAGCTGCCATGCTGCCCCTTGGTGGCTATGCAGCTCCTGCCCCACTCAAGCTTCCTGGGTAACCTCCTTCTTACCTCATCTGCTATGCTTTGATGTACTTAGTTGATTTTTAAAAGAGAGGCTGCTTAGGGTCCCTGAGGGAGCCCTCATGCATCCTCCAGCCAGCTGGTCCTGCCCCTCAAGTGCTAAGTGGGCCCTCCTGGCCTGATCCTGCCCCAAGATACCTGTTGCCCTAAGAGATATTTGCAGCCTCCTTCTGACCCTGCAGCCATACCCATGCCTTGCAGATGTTACCAGTTAACACTTCAGGCCTTTTCAGGTCCCCATGCCCTTGCTGGAGCTTCTGCCTTCCCAGCTCCGGACCCCTTTTATCTGGTTAGGCTGCTCTCAGCCTAGGTCCGCTGCACTGGACCTGGCTCCAACCCCTGTCTTGCCCCTCTTGAGGTTTGGGGCCCCCTGGCCTTGGCTGTGTCCCTCTTTCTGCCTGCCTGATCTTAAGCCCCAGGCCCTGGCAGGGCTCCAAAACTGCACATACCCCTCAGGCACCCCACTGTGACTTCAACCTTAGTGTGCCCTCAGGCACCTGTGGCTCCTCATCTTCATCGTCACCCCTTTTAGCCACATCTGGTCTACTGGTCTGAAGCTTAAACAAAAACATAAGCTCACTGGCTGTAATTAAAATGCCCCCGTTCTGGGTCCTACTCCCTCCAAGCTATGAGCCTCTTATTTGCAGTCTCCAGGGAAGCTCAAGTGCCAGGCAGAACTGTAGCCATCCTGCTCAGGCGCTCCTCTCTCTGCCGCGTGCAGGGCTAGACTACTTGCTCTGGCTCAGGTCCTGGGTTTATACACCTCCTAAGCCCTGCCGCTTCTGGTCGGGTGTCTCCCCAGCCACCCACAGAGGACTCCACTTCGGGTCTGATGGCTAGCTTCCAGGGCAGCCTATGGATTCTACCCTAGCTAGTTTAACTATGCAGTAGCTGCCCAAGCAGGACTGTGCCTTCCTGTCCTACTGCTGGGCCTCTAACCTAGCAATAGGCACTTGTAAGCTATGAGTCCCTGGCTGCCCTACTCGGTCCAATGAAAGTTTCTACCCCAAAAACCTCCTTTTTTCTCTCCATGGAGTCTAATTATTGGAGGGTTGTCTTAAATTTGTCCCAGGCACTGCTATGGTGGGGAAAGCAGTGGTAGCAGGACAGGCAGTGGGGTGTAGGTAGGGGAAATCAAGTAGCTTGACTCCTGCCCCTTGCCCCCTGGTACCTGCCTGCCCCCACTTGCTCCCCCGCACTGCCTGCCCCATGCCACCTCTCTCCCCCACAGCATCTTCTCCCTCAACTAACCCCCCCACAGCCTCAATCCTCCAAATGCCCCCTTCTTTGCTCTCCCTGCCTTCCTCCTCTTGTTGCAGGGGCTGCCTGGGGTGCAGAACCTGGGGCACTCCAGCCTGGGGCACAGAACCCTCCACTGCTCTGGCCCCAGCCCAGGAGCAGTGGCAGCAGCTCTGGGGCTGCCAGAGGGAGATGGGGGGGTAGAGGCATCAGGGGGTAGGCAGCAGCTGTGGTACTGGCCCTAACCCAGGTATGGGACCAAGGCTGGGACTCGAAGTAGAACCAGAGTCGCTGCCTGTCCCCTGTCTGCCTCGTACTTGAATCCAAGACAAAGCTCTCCATGACCCATGTTAAAGGAGGAAAAAGAAAAACCTTGTCTTGGATTCAAGTAAATACGGTAATTCCTGGACAGCTATAACATCACTCCAACTCTATAAATGTATTTAAATATTCACTGGAACAGAGATGGGAACCCAGGCACACTGCCCTCCTAGGTGTGGGCCCTAAATGTCAGGCTACCGAGTCAGTCATTCTCACTCACTGGCCCAGTGCATGTTACAGGGTTGAACAGCAGATCCGGAAATGTCAGTCTTTTTTACAGCAGATGATAACATATTTTAGCATTATCAGTGGCACACATTAAGTGGTTTTTTTTCTCCCATCTAGAACCTTCTGATGTTTTAAAGATACAGCAAGTGCAGTTGGGTTGGATCTTGTAAGGTCCCTTCCAGCCCCTAACATCTATGAATCTATGGTACCAGATTCTGTCACGCTTTTTCCTACTCCACTGATTTGGGACTGTTTGTGGTGTAAATTCTACCTAATATGAGGGAGAAAATGTAGACCATGATGTAGACTATTGCTAGGACCAATAGAAAACAAAAGTATTAGGTAAGCTGACAACAAAGGCTTAGAAATGGCAGTGACTTTCATCCAGAACATGAATATTCTCTGGTTGAACTAATTTTCTGTACGCAAGCAAGCATAGGGAGCCATAAGGAATTGTTCAATAAATTATAAGAAACCCAGAAGTGGAGAAAAGACTAATCTAGTTGCACAGCAGAACTTCCTTAAAAAAGCACAGCCTGTAGAGCTTGATAAAGGAAAGAACTGGAAGTAATGATATTCAGAAAAATACTTTTAAAGATCACCAGGTATTCAGAAACATTCTGGGCCCCTCTTCTCTTCTGGTGAGGAAATGAAAATTACTTTTCCTTTGAACCCAAACACACTGCACCTCTGCCACTCCCAGGGATACTATTTAATGCAGTGATTCTTTGTAAACATCAATGGCCAGTCCTGGCCCAGTGCACCTCACTCCAGATCTCCTGGCCCGCATACCCAGATCCCAACCCCCCAGTGTGTGGGGCATGGGGGGGTGGGGGTGTAGGGCATGGATACTCCCAAACAGCCCCTTACAGGCTGGAACTCAGCCATCCTGCAATGGAAATGTCAGTTTAAAGGAGAATCTGTTTTTTTAAGTTTGTTGATCCATTTCTGAAATTTGTTTGTGACCCTTTCTTATATTTTTACAACCCATTTTGGGTCCCCCATTGGTTGAGAAATGCTGGTTTAGCAGACTGGGATGGTCGAAGATGCAGCTAAGCTTTCAGGGCAAAAAAACTTGGTCAAAACAAGCATGATTGAAAACAACACAGAATGAACGTCGGCCAAACTTGTTTCCTGGTTTTACCAGACTAGTAAAATTACTTATTTAATCTTTTAGTTTAGAGAATAGTGAAATATTTTAAATAAAAAATAACTGTCCTCTTTCTTGTAAGCAGGTAAAAGTGATCAGTTACACTTGGTAAGAGGTGATGAATTAACACAGAAGACTAATTTATGGATTTGGGCAGCATCACTAAAAACCTGGAATGTACAAAGGGGAACTGTGGTTAAGGTGACTGTCAAGTGTTTAATTCAGGGGTAGGCAATGTTTTTCGGTCAGAGTGCCAAAAACCCTCACAATGCCTACCTTGGAAGGTGCTGGAGTGCTGGCATGCCAGAAAAACAAAATGAGGGCAGGAGGTACATGGCAGTCCTGCCCCCCAGCCCTGCTGCCCCTTGCCTCCTACTCAAAGCCCCTGCTGCCCAGAGCCTGGGCTTTGTGCCCCCCAACCCTGGCTCTGAGAAGCTGCTGGAGCCTGGGCTGCTCCCAGCATGGCTTCCAGCAGCCCAGCTGCCTGCTGGGAGCAGCCTGGGCTTCTAGCTGGCAGCAGCTACCCAGAGCTGGGACTGGCTGCAGCTGGGAGGCTGCAAACAGGTGTGCTGGGTTCCAGAGCCCCAGCACCAGCTCTGCACTGGCAGCAACTGCTGATGCCAGAGTTGTGGAGCCCGGCACAGCTGTTTGCAGCCTGCCCACTGCTTGCTGCACCTGCCCAGAGCCCAGGCTGGCTACAAACAGCTGTGCTGGGCTCCAGAGCCCTGTTACCAGCTTTGCGCTGGAAGCAAGGGAGAGTTGTGCTGCCTCAGGCCCCTCCCCTACTGCCCGCTCTGAGGTGCATGTGCATGAGCCGGTACAGGGCTGATGCCTGGGCTCCGCAGCCCGGCACAGCTGTTTGCAGCCTCCTGGCTACAGCCGGCCCCAGCTCTGAGTAGCTGCTCCCAGCCAGGAGCCCAGGCTGCTCTCAGCAGGCAGCTGGGATGCTGCACACCCTGCTGAGAGCAGCCCGGGCTCTGTTGCTGGCAGCAGCTACCCAGAGCCAGGGCCAGCTGTGGTGTGCCGAGCAAAACGACCTCGCGTGCCATGCTTGACACATGTGCCGGGGTTGCCGACCCCTGGTTTAATGCATCAAAGTATACAGATCCAGATCCTCACACACTAGATGACCTTCACTGATTTCTACTAGCTGAGGAACTAGCCACAGGTAGCCAAGATACATTTTAAAATTGTTAGAGAAACATTAAAAAACGATATGTTAGTCATAAAAGTAAAGACACCAGGTTTATTAGAAAATTATTCCCTCAGTAGTAATACAAAGAGGTGAATCTGCAAATTTACTAAAGCAAACAATGGATATGCTATTTTTGGTAGACATGCTTACTTCATTCTGGAAAAAAAATATTGAAAAGGCAGGTGGTTGCTGGACCATAGTAAATTGGTTCTGATCCCATATCAATGCTTTTGTCAGTCTCTAGCAAGGCATTTCTTGATCTATGAGGGTCAAAATAGATAGCTGAACTGTACAAGAAAATAATTCAACATGTTTTTAGCCCTCTTCCTGCTATTTCAATCTTGTTTGGAGAAACTCCTCTACTTTGGGCAAAAATGCACAGGGTGAAATCCACCTTTGCAGGGGCTGGCACAAGGCCTGTGAAACATATAAGCTCTGCATTTAAGGTTAAAATAGGTTTGTAGCTGTATTACAGGGCTGAAATCACCTTGCAGAAAGCACTGATGTCCAGTGCATAAAAAGATCTTCATTTGAGAAAGCATCTGTACAAAAAACAGAAACAAAAACTCTACAAAGTTTCCATGTTTTAAAGAATATTGTGCAAAACATCCTGATGAAGTATATCCCTGTCATTACAATGATTAAAATGCTGACTTTGTACGAAATACATTAAGAACTTATTTGCTTCCAGAGGTCATAAAAAAATACAAAGCTGAATTACATTTGGCTGAATTTCAATAGTTATACACACAGGACCTTAAGTGCACAAAACAAATTCTGTATATTCCCAATCAATCCAGCTGATAGCTTAGCTCAATTTATTGGGGAAGTATGCTATGTCAAAAGAGATGGGCATGTTCCTAGTCTCAGCTAAACAGTAACCCTGACTTTCATAATTTTTACAAGCAAAATATTCAATTCAGTATTTTACTTGAATTATGCAACATCCTTTAAAAAGTAATTTGCAGTGTGAACAGTCCTTGATAACTCTTGCTCTCATTTTTCCTTTAGATTTACCCAGGTATACAGACCATATATTCATTCCTTAGTTTTAGTGATGTCATATGGTTTCCACCACTGGGCAAACTGCAACACTTTCTTCCTCTGATCATCAAAGTTCTGTCGAATTCCTTTTCTCCAAAGCCTTGGTTCCAAGTCCAACATGCCACCAATGATTTCCTTTGGAAGTACAACAAAGAGAAAATAATATTTGAATGATTTTATTATTTCAATTAAGGGTCTTTTACCATCAAAATCTAGACATATACTTTCTTTGTAATTAGTGTTTTCTTTGCACATCTTAGTTAGGGAATGAAAAACCTTTAATACTATAATATAGTATTCTAAGAAGTAAAACTAGAAATGCAAGAACACATCCCAGCTTGTCAGGTGGGTGACTCAGTCAATCACCCCTTAAAGGCAATATTTAAATGCATTATACAAGTATTATACAGCATATAAATGCATTATTAGCTCTATAACTTAGGCAGGAAACAAGCATACATCCAACAATCTCCAAAATTATATTATTCCCCAAGTCACCGTATCTGTTTTCTCAATATTGATTCTTCCGGAAATTATTGCTATGGGTTAATGAAAATAAAGGCAGCTCTTGGTACAATTCATACTTTAGGTGGTAAATTTTCAGTACAATATGCAGGGATGTAATAAAATTTCTCCTAGTAATATCTGCAGCTGTGTGAAGGAGAAATAGTGTTTATGGGAAAACTTAAATTATTTTATTTCTTGAATGGGATTTAGTCTCAAGAGGTTTTAATGTAATTTTTCTCTATTGGGATGAAACTTTCAAAGAAACTCTGATTTAAAAAATACAAAGACTATGGCACTATCCCTGTTCACAAGAAAAATAAAGAAATGTGATGATAAAAAGATTGTATTTGTGGTGAATACGCTAATGGATGATTGTTTGGGTGGTTGCTAAGTCTTTTAGCTATGTTCATAGAAGTGTGCACTGAACACTCCAAAAACTGGTAACACATCATCAAGATGCTTACATCTGGACAAGTCCACATCGGCTTCCTCAAATGTGTTCTAATGTCATAAATTTTTGGGCTAGGGAGAGACATTCAAAAAGTCTGAGCCTGAATTGAGTCAATCTTTGCAGGTTAGTCTAACCTGGCTAGGCTGAACCAGCCTACAACTGCCTAGACATCTCCTCTGGACTGAAAGAAATGCAGCCATATGCCTGCAGTGGCTTAAGCTAGAAGCCAGGGGATGCTAGAGCAGCCCTCCCTCTCTTCCACTGCTGGGCTGAGGGAGGGGTGGCCAGGCCCTGGCAGGACACTCTTGATGACAGAGCAATTATCAGCTCTGTTACCAGCATTTAGCACCCTATCAGAAAACAAAGCCTTGCTCATTAGTTCAAGCTCTTCTTAAAAAGATTTTTCCAAAGAAAGGAGTGCAGGGACATTACCTGCTGACCAGCTCCAAAAAGCCCTAAGTGGACACTGTCCTATCTGCCTTACACAGATACATCTCAGCATTAGGTAGCATAACACATGCTGGCTACAATCCATGCTGTGGGATAGAGGAGGAAGGGATCCTTGCTTAAGCAGTGAGTGGTGGTGGGGAGTTGAGAAGGGGACAGTGAGAAGCCAGCAGACCCTGCCGTGGAGCAGAGAACCCGGCCCAGCCCAGAGAGCATGCTGGGATGCTGGGGGAATCTGATTTAACTTAGAACAGCAAGGGGTCTGGGACAGACATTGCATAAACCGGTTTGACCCAAATCAGTTAAGTCTGATACTACATTCAACAAGGTATATCACAAACCGATTTCAGCCATTTTAAAACTTGTTTATATGCACTGATCATCTGTTCTGTTACAGGTTTAAACCAGTTTCTGATCACTTAAACAAGTTTATGTGTAACGTCTGTCCCTAGCCTTGATGTTTTGGGAGGTCAGAGACCTATAGTCCCTGCTGCATGGAAACAGTGAATACATTGTTAACATTTTGACCAGTATGATTTTGCCCCAAAATAGATCCTAGCTAAAAATGACCTAACAAACTTGATTCAGATCTGATTTACCCAAAGGACTTGGAGAGGCACAATAACTAAAGGCTGCAAAAGATAAGAAGTCAGGTATCCAGGTTGTAGTCATATTAGTCTAGAGCAGCAGTTGCCAACCTCAGGTCACAACCCAAATGAGGGTGACAGGGGCAGTGCCGGTGGTGCCACATACAAAAGACAAACCGCACCCCATGCTGGGAGCTCCCCCACTCCTGGGCCACTGCCGCGCTCTCTCAGCAGCAGGTTGCGCCACAAAATGAATGGGAACCACTGGTTTAGAGGAAACAGTAATCTGGGCTCATGGTAGAGGTGATATCTTTTATTAGACCAACAAAATTTATGCAAAAAAAATTCTTTAATTGCAAGCTTTCAGATACAAGCACCCTTCATCAGGCACTGGAGAAAAGATTGAAAACATTCTCCTGGGTTGAAATGAAAGTTCATATTTCATAGGATTTCGCAGACGAGTCAACTGATGGAAAATTCCTCTGGGCAGGCAGGTCTTAGCTGTTAAAGAGTCTCTCACTTCTACCATGAGCCCAGATTGCTGTTTCCTTTAGACCAATATGGCTACAACCTGGATACCTGACATATAGAAGATATCCAATTTTAGCCAATTTTTTTAATGAAATCCTCATATTTTCCCAAGGAGGAAGCAACTGTGACCACCTGAACCCTGAGATACTGCTCCTGCTTTTGTTCAAGCTAATTTGCATCATCACAGAGCCTCAAAACAGAGGTAAGAGACTCTTTAACAGCTAAGAGCTGCCTGCCCAGAGGAACTTTCCAGCTATTGACTCCTATGTGAAATCCTATGAAATAAGAACTTTCATTTCAACTCAGGAGTACTTTTACAATCTTTTCTCTGATGCCTGATGAAGGGTGTTTGTGCCCGAAAGCTTGCAACTAAGAAATTTTTTTGCAAAAATGTTGTTTGTCTAATAGAAGATACTACCGATACCACGAGCCCAGAAACATAACAAATGTAAAGCTAGAAAGCCTCATCATTTGGGTGATGAGGCCAAAGCCTCATCTTTAAGGAAGCTTGATATTCAAAAACCTCAAAGGCTTATGACCTCAGGAAGAAGAGATCATGAAATTAATACAAAGTCATTGCCAACCTCCTACCAGTCTCCTCCTGCACCCAACGGAAGACTCTTAGCAAGATGAGATGTGCCACACTGCAGTCTGAATAATGGCAACTCCAATTCCTTTGTTACAAGAGTCCAGAAGCTGGTTCTCTAGTTATCTGTTTTTATCCTTTTTTCTATTTTTTGTCTTGCCTGAAAGTGCAATTATTTGCATGCTTCCAGGCCTCAACAACTGCAAAAGTCCACACAAGGAAGGTGCCATAAAAAGATAATTGGGTTTAAAAATGAGCTCTAAACATAGTTTCAACAATATTTAAAGTACACTTTATACTTCTGAGTTTTCAGACCCCCAAGAAATGTTAATTTCTATATGTAAATGTTTAATATATTGAATGGATCACCAGTTATAAAATTATTCTGTTAGAATCTATATTATAAGTATTTAGAGGAACTTGGGGAAGAAAGGATTAGCCACCAAAACAAAACTGATCTCTAACGAGGAAACTTTGAAATAGTCTTTAAAGTTGTACTTTCAGAAATGACAATAATTTAATAACAATGTTGTTTTCATCTCAAAATACCCAGATCAAAGTTAGTTTTCACAGACCCTGATGAAATTATTTGTGAGTTATAATTAAGTGTGCATCTACCTCCTTAAATACCTTATTCCTACCCAAGAAGACTAATTTTTGTTTTGTTGATTTAATGGTTTAATTCATTTGTTTCCAATTCAGTATTGAGACATTGCTTTGATTTGATCTGATCCTGATAGATACACATATGCTTGATAAATGCTTTACTCATAATTGTACTGATTATAATTACCCAAAGTTTAGTTTTGTTGGTATGATCTCATATTTTATTTTTTGAATAGCTTTAATAACATTTATAAAATTAATGCCAAGGCCCCTTTGTTTCAATAAAGAACTGTAGGTTCAGATGAGCTAAGAACCAGGCTGAATATCAATGAAGTAGGATAAAAGCTTAACCAATTCCCCTTACTAAGAATTTGGTTCTGAGATGGCCTTAAAATACAAGTCCACTATACAGAAATCCAATTACCATCGCATACATTTTAATTAAGTAGTTCAAATAACTCAATTTTGATCATTACAAATTTAACTGTTTCTACAATATCCATATACAAATTTAAAAGATTTGCACTTTGTTATGTACACTTCAATACCTTTCCAAAATAATGAGGGAACTTGTGTCGATCTTCGATGACATGAGCAAAGCCTCCTTGAAGACCAAAGTCCACAGAAAAATAGGGTAAACCCTTAGGAACCTAAACAAGTTTAAAAAAAAAAAAAGCATTTTAGATTGTTTTCTACAATTCAGTTGCAGGAAATTTCAATTTACTTTCTTCATAATGTATTAAAAATGAAATTCAGTTTCAAGTTGGTGGTTACCATTAAGGAAGGCAAGGTTCTTTGGAAAAATGTAATCTCTTTCGTTAGACCAACTGAGTAGTTGGAAAAAAGTTCTTTGCAACTTTCAGGCACAATCACCATTCTTTAGACATAGGGAGACTTTGGTGTTCTGAGACTACAAGGAACTGCAAAGACTTCCTATGCCTGACAAAGAATGATTGCTCCCAAAAGCTTGCAAAGAATGTTTTTTTACTACTCAGCTGGTCTAATGAAAGATATCACATCGACCCAAAGAACCTTGTCTGCCTATGTCCTTAGACCAACATGGACCCTCTCCATGTCATCCACACCCCTCCTTAAGTGTGGCGCCCAGAACCGGACGCACTACTCCAGCTGCAGCCTGATCAGTGCCACACAGAAGCGGGTATCACCTCCTTGGACCTGCCTGACATGCATCTGTGGATGCATGACAAGATGTGGCTGGCCTTCCTGACTGCATCCCCAGACTGCCTGCCCATGTTCATCTTGGCATCAATAATGACTCCAAGATCCTTTTCTGCCTCTGCACTGATGAGAAGGGAGTTCCCCAGCCTGTAGGTATGGTGCCAGTTCTTCCTCCCCAGGTGCATCACTTTGCACTTGTCGGTGTTGAATCCCATCCTATTCTCATCTGCCCACCCCTGTAACCTGTCTAGGTCTGATTGCAGCCTATTCCTCCCTTCTAGCATGCCCACATCCCCCCACATCTTAGTGTCATCAGCAGATCTGAACAGGGTGCTATTTGCCCCCTTGTCCAAGTCACTGATGAAGATGTAGAACAGTGCGGGCCCGAGGACCGAGCCCTGGGGGACCCCACTGCCCACATCCCTCCAGGCTGAAAATGACCCATCCACCACCACTCTCTGGGTGCGGCCCTCCAGCCAGTTGGCAACCCATTTGACTGTGTGGGTGTTGACATCACAAGACCCCAGTTTCTTAATGAGAATGGGGTGAGAGACAGTGTCAAAGGCCTTCCGAAAGTCCAGGAACACTATGTCTACTGCTAACCCTGCATCTCAGGATCTGGTGATCTGATCATGGAAGGCCACCAGGTTGGTCTGACAGGACCTGCCACTAATGGACCCGTACTGGTTGCCCCTAAGCATAATCTCCCCCGCTGGCCCCTCGTGGACATGTGCCAGAATAATTCTCTCAAAAAGCTTACCCAGGATCGAGGTAAGACTAACTGGCCTACAGTTTCCCAGGTCCTCCTTCCCTTTTTTGAAGATGGGAACCACATTGACCGTCTTCCAGTCTTCTGGCACCACACCAGAGCACCACGAGCTGGGCTGGAAAGTGGAGTGTGGGGTGGGGGCTGGATTCAGCACACCCAGGGGGTGGCAGCAGTGCAAGGCTTGGCTAGGCAGGGTGTGGGTGTAAGGGGGGAGTATGGGGACCACCTCTACTCCCCACATGGCACATAGCCCTGGCAGGGAGGGGAGCACTCTGCTCCATGCCAGTGCCTGGTTCCTGGCTCTGGCCAGCACTGCAAGAAGCGTAGCCCCTCCAAGGCTGTTTGTTTCCCTGGCGTTCCCCCGCATCCCACCCTAAACACTCCCCCACCACACAGCCCTCCATACACCCCCATCCCACACACACAGCCCCACCAACCACACCCACACACAAAATAAAAGACTTTATTTTTGAGTTACTGTGCAATCACCTCAGTATACAGTACAGAAACAAATCATGACAAATATTTTTTGTAAAAAAATTAAAATATGTTATAGTAGGTTTTCGACTTCTTGCGTATGATTTTTTTTTTCTGGTTCTAAGATGGCAACCCCCCTCCCAATAGGAGTATTTCCAGGGCTAAGGGGAGGGACATCTGGTGGCAAAGGTCAGGGGTTAGATGGTCCCAAGATGGCAGCCAGGGGGCGGGGCACCTGTCAAGGCATGGGGCTACCCATGAGACCCTTGACAACTCACCCAACCTTGTTAAGCAGCCCTCCAACCAAAGTAATTGCCTGCCCCTCCTCTAAACTGTGCCTACAATTTGGGTGCATACTTGTTGGAGAAAGCAATATAAATCTGAAAATGAAAATAAGCCTCCATGTCAAAGTCATCCTTAGTCACTCTTTGAGATAAAATTTATAGCAGTACCTTGTTATGTACATCTGTTACTTTTTAGTTTAATCATCAAGTCAATATTTTGGATTAAGCCTACAGTCTCAGTTGGCATTCAAGAGGCATCCTGAACATACTAACTTTATGACATATGAGTTTGCAGAATAAACAGTAGTATACAAATTCTGGCAGTTTTGTGCTGTTTATAATTAGCAAAGGAGAATCAAATGGGATCATAACTCAACCTAAGAGAACGACTGTCTGTTGCTCTCAAGCTCCTGGCGGGATGACTATGGTTGGAGACCTGAAACTCAAGAGATTTTCTTTGCTAGAAAAGAGAAATGTTAGTGTTCAGTTGAACAAACAATAAGGATGGGAACAATTTCTCCCAGCACACGATCAAGAAAATTTGACTGTCTCAAGAGGATAACATTAGATAAACCAGTATATATCAGAACACAATTCCTGTTGCATAAATATGACAAAAGATGAGTTTCTTGCCTCAATTATTTAGGCTGTATTATGCTCAAGAATAATTTTACGGGTAGAAGTCTTTTACACAATCCATGAGATGAATCAAGATTTCAGTCCATCTGATCTGCACCAAAAGATAGCTTATTTACATTTATAAAAGATCTAGCAAGAAATCTCACAGCATGCTACATTTACATCCAACACTTTCAGCTCAGTAAGTAAATCTCCCCAGTCTGTAAGTCTTTGTCCTACCACATTACAAAACCATATTTCCAAACCCTCAACGGCTCTGTGTTTCAGAGGGAGAAAGGGGCAGGGGTGGATGTGCTAAACCTTGACTTTAGCAAGGTTTTTTAACATTGGTCTCCTCCAACAATCTCCTTAAAAAACGAAGGAAATACAGACTAGCTGAAAGTAATGGAAGGTGAATACATGACTGGTGGAATCATCAAGCTCAACGAGTAGTCAACAATGACCCAGTGTCTAGCTGGGAAGAAGGTATCAAGTGAGGCTCCCCAGGGATCTGCCCTGGGTCCAGTGCTGTTTATTACATTGACTAATGATTTGGATGATAGAACTGAGTGCACACTTAGCAAACGTGGATGTTATCACGTTAGGTGGAGTTTCAGATACTCTGGAGGGCATAACCAGCATCCAGAATAACCGGGCCAGACTAAAAAAAATGATCTGAAGATGAGATTCAACAAAGACAAAAAATAAGTCCTACTTGCACTGAATAATTGCATTAGCAAATACAGACTGCAGAACGATGGTCTAAGCTGAAATTGCAGAGAAGGACTTAAGGGATAGAGTACACCATTAGGTGAATATGAACCAACAATGCACTCTTGTTGCAAAAAAGGCCAATGGCATATTGGGCTTTATTAATAAGAGTGTCAGTTGCAAATCAAGGGAAGCCATTCTTTTGTTACATTCAGCCCTGCTTAGGCCTCAACTGGAGTACTGTGTCCAGTTTTAGGCCCCATACTTCAAGAAGGATGTGGACAGATTGGAAAAAAAAAAACCTCCAGCAGAAAGCAACAAAAATGATTAGAGGCCTGGGAAATGAGGCTTAAAAGGGAAGACTGAAAGACCTGGGGCTTAGTCTGGGGAAGAGGAGACTGGGGCTGGATTTGATAACAGTCTTTAAATACCTAAAGGGCAAATACAGAGAGGATGGATATGGACTTTTCCCTGTGGCCACAGGGGACAGAACTAGGGGCAAAAGCTTCAAGCTGCACAGGAAATTCAGGTTAAAGATCAGGAAGAACTTTCTGACTATGAGGAAGGTCAAGCATTAGAACAGACACTGTTGGTCAAGCATTGGAACAGACTACCTAAAGACACTGGTGAATCTCCACGCCTGGCCATTTTCAGGAGCAGGTTGGACAGACACTTGCATGGGATGGTTTAGTTATGGGTGATCCTGTAATGAACAAAGGGCTAAATTAGATGACCTTGAGACCCCTATAGTCACTCTTCAGGTATTTAAAGACTGTTATCATATCTGCCCCCTCAGTCTTCTCTTTTCCAGGTAAACCTAGCTATTTCAGCTTTTCCTCGTCAGTGTTGTTTCTTAGGCCCCTCATCATTTTTGTAGGCCCCCTCCTGGATTCTTTCCAAAATGTCCATGTCTTTGAAGTGCAAGGCCCCAAAAAATAGAAACACCAGAACTAAAATTATGGCTTATTTTAAGTATTTTTTTTAACAAACTCTAAAGAACTTGATAAACAGAAGTGAAAATAGTTCCAGTGAAGTCAGTGGGAGGTTGGTTATTAACTTCAATACTGCCAGAATTTCAACCTAAGTGTACAGAGTAAGTTGTTCTGTAGACTTGTTACAAATGACCTACACAAATTGATAAAATGTGATTAAATGAATCTGAGAAAAAATAAATTTGTTGAAGTCCTGAATAAACACAAAAGAAATAAAGAAAAAATTAACCTATTGCTGCAAGAACCTTTTTAGATTTTACACTCTCTCATTTAGTCACCTAACGTTTTAATCACACCTTTGGCTTCATCAAAGCATAATCAATGCTAGATTGCTTAGATGTAATAGAAAGGGAATAGAACCAAGATAAAGAAGCTAAAAAGCAGTCAAAGATGGAACCAAAAGAAATAAAATCTACAAACTGGCAAATCTTCTTGCAATAAGAGGTCTCAAGAGCAACCACAGAAGGTTTCTGCCACATATTTTTTGCAGCGTCCATCAGAGTCCAAATAAAAGGGAAAGCATATGTGCCAGCTTTGTCAAATGTAAGTACTAATCAGTTCAAAGAATGATTCTTGCAGCAGCTCTAGAAGCAGCTGTGAATATTCTCAGAAAGAAGGAAAAATGGCATAGGGGAACCAGAACATCACCTGGGGACGAAGACAATACAGCCCAGGGCCACCTTCTTCTAACCTGAAGAAGTTTCTTCTCAGAAACTGGCAATAAATTATTACATTCTTATTTAAAAAGACACAGAGAGAAGCAACAGGTTTTGGAACAGCAGAAAAGGAAAACCTCATTCTGAAGCATGCTATAAGGGAAGTCCTGATCAATATGGATCCCATGTATTCCAACATAGTTCTGCTGAGCTGTTCCAGAGGTTTAGGCCTAAAGCCCATGGGGCAAGACACAAAGGAATTTGACCACCCCATAACCCCGTGTAATATTTAAGAATCCTGAAATTCCCTTTCTGACCTATACAATTAATAAAGAAATCTTTCACCCTCTATACCAGCAGTTCCCAACCTCGAGTTACAACTCAAATGAAGGTCACGTGTGCAATGCCGGTGGTGCCCCACACAAAGAATAAGCTGCACCGCATGCCAGGAGCTCCTGCTTCCCTGGTCCACCACCACTGCCACACTCTGCTCTCAGCACTAGGTCGCAGCAAAAAAAGGTTGGGAGCCACTGCTCTCTACACCTTTGATGGTAAGTACAATAACATTCATGACACACACAGAGGTCCATCAGGCACTGCTGGCCAAAGAACTCCAATCTTAAGTGAAACAGATATATACTGGGTCCTTTACAATATATCTAGCGCGCGTGCGCATGCACGCACGCACACACACACACCCACCCACCCACCCACCCCAAAGACAGGAAGGCTATCCAGGCTGATCTGGACAGGCTCAGCAAGTGGGCAGATGAGAACCTGATGGATGGTGTTTAACACCGAAAAATGGAAGGTTCTCCACCCTGGGAGGAAAAATCTGCAACATCCTTATAGGCTCGGCAGTGCTACGCTGGCTAACACTACAGAATAAAGAGACTTTGGGGTCATCATTGACCACAAGACGAACATGAGCCTTCAATGCAATGCTGCGGCTAGCAAAGCGACCAAAATGCTGGCTTGCATCCATAGATGCTTCTTGAGCAAATCCCAGGACGTCTTTCTCCCCTTGTACTCGGCCTTGGCGAGGTCACAGCTGGAGTACTGCGTCCAGTTTTGGGCCCCATAATTCAAAAAGGATGTGGAGAAGCTTGAGAGAGTCCAGAGCAGAGCCACACGCATGATTAGAGATCAGGAAAACAGACCTTACGACGACAAGCTGAGAGCCATGGGGCTCTTTAGCCTGGAAAAACTCAGGCTCACAGGTGATCTGATGGCCACCTATAAGTTTATCAGGGGTGACCACCAGGATCTGGGGGAATGTTTGTTCACCAGAGCGCCCCACGGGATGACGAGGTCAAATGGTTATAAACTACTGCAAGACCATTTCAGGCTGGACATAAGGAAGAATTTCTTTACTGTCCGAGCCCCCCAGGGTCTGGAACAGCCTGCCATCGGAGGTGGTTCAAGCACCTACACTGAACATCTTCAAAAAAAATTGAATAGTTATCTTGCTGGGATCCTTTGACCCCAGCTAACTTCCTGCCTTCGGACAGGGGGCTGGACTCGATCTTCTGAGGTCCCTTCCAGCCCTAATGTCTATGAATCAAGATATATGTATGCATGAACTCAATACTGGAGCCCTTTATTTATTTTTTACATATATATAAAATTTGGGCTGCTCCCTTAGGTGATGGGCCTTACCTTTTGTTCCACTGTGGGAAGAACCCCAGTGGAAACAGTCTCCTGGGATTAAGCAACACCATGTCCCCAACCATATTATTCTGACAGGCCCAAATGTGTTTGGCACCAGTAAATTCTTTCATCTCAGTACTAATGAGTAGTACAACTTTTGGCAATGCTGTTTTAAATTAAGGCTTTATTTATCTTTCCCTCCAAGAATATAAACCAGGGGTGCTCAATAGGGCTGTGCGAAATAGAAGTCGAAGTGGAACAATGGTGTTTCGATGTTTTAACGGGACAGTGTTTTGTTTCATTTTGAAATTGTTTTGTTTAGTTTCCTCAAAACTGTTTCAATGTTTCGCCCATAGGCTACCATGGGGAAGCACAAAACTTCCTATAGCTTTGTTGTTTTATACCTGATTCGCATGAAACTTACAGGGATGGTAGCCCCTTCTGGGAGCATGAAGCTCTGTTTCAAAGGAACAGGGTTTCATTTTGAAAGCACTGTTCTGTTTCATTTAATCAAAACTTTTTCGCTGTTTTGACATTTCGCCCATAGGCTACAATGGGGAATCATGAAAATGCCTAAAATTTTGTCATTTCTTCCCTGAATCAGATGAAACTTGCAGGGATAATAGCTGCTTCTGAGAGCATGAAGCCTGCCAGGTTTCACAGACATAGGTGCACAGCTTTCTGGGAAACTGCACTTCAAGCTGTTGACAAGCAAAACTGTCACTTGCTGGCAGAGGCAGCCTCTTGTCATCCAGCAGGCAGATCAGGGGCCTGCCCACACCCCCGGGAGGGCTGTGGGGCTCTGCCAGACTCCTCCCAGGGGTGCAAACCCCCTGATCTGCCTGCCAGATGACAGCTACTGCTGCCTAGGACTGGTGCTGGGTGCAGCCTGCACTCAGCACCAGGAGAACTGGTACTGCTGCCCACCCCAGCCAGCAACAACACCATGCTGTCATCTGTCACAGAGATCTGGGGGGCCGCACCCCCAGGAGGGCTGGGGAATGTGCCGGAATCCTCCTGGGCAGGCGCGGCCCCTGGATCTGTGCCGGGTGACAGGAGGCTGCTGCTGCTGGCTGGGACTGGCGCTGAATCCCAGCTTCGAAACTCAAAATGTTTCAAAACGTTTTGTGTGCCCTTGTTTAGTTTGAAAGTTGTTTCAAAAGCTTTTGTTTTGTTTCCACTTCGCTGTTTTGAGCTCCAAACAGCTTCAAAATGAAACACCCAGCAAAATTTCTCACAGCCCTAGTGTTCAACCTCTGGCCTGTGGACCAAATATGGACCACAGAGCCATCACATCTGGCCTATGGGGCTCCCCACAGGTCAGAAAATCTAGTGACAGGAGAGCAGTGGTCATTAATATGGTCACTGTCCCCCTGCCAAATTCCCAAACCACAATCCCCAAAAGTCTGGTCAGAGACTTTGATCTCTCTTCTCTACTTTCACAAAACAGTTATATCCCAAAGGTTCAGGCTATGAAGTCACTTCTTCAAGGCTATAAGTCAAACTATTTAAGTACTTGTTGAGATGCTCTTTGTATTTAACTCCACAGTAAGTAAACCAGCCCATAAATACAGAGGCTGGATCATTTTCATAATTAAAACACAAGTATTTCTAGCTGTTCATAATTATGCTAAGAGATGAGTTAAGAAATAAAAACCCAAATTAATATACATGAGGAACTAACACCAAGGCTACAAAGCCACTCAAACCCAAAGGGATGGGCACAACGCTGAAGGAATAACAGCAACTAAACAAAGAATTTGAATGGCTTTTAACTAGAAAAGAAAAGACAACTGTGATAAAAGACATACTAATAGAGAAAGAAGTGTTTATTCAGGAACAGACATTATAACAAATAAAGCAGACAAAATGGCCTATGAAGCCAGGATGGGGATAGAGAGCTCTGGAAAGATGTAAGATCTAATGAGACTCATGTCCAACAGAGAGCTAACAAATGAAAATACCATCAATATTACCCAGCTGTTTAGCAATCCTGCTTAGATGTATTCAGTTAATATAAAGGGGTATTTTGAAGGTTGTTGGTCTAGCAACTGACCTGCCCTGCCAGTAGTCTTAATTTTCAGATTTTAGTTTTAAAAATGCAAAGTGATTCTGTAGGTAAAATATATAGTTTTAAAATGACATGCAACTGATTGTTACATAGTAATCCATAATGTTTGTAACACAGTATAAATGTCAGAATTGCCTGGAGCAACCTATATTCACTTGGTGGAATTATAATAGGTAGCTTCAATAAAACACCACTTTCAAGGTAGGACAGTTTTTAAGCCTAAAAATACAGGCACTATTCCTGTAATATCCACCTTTATGAAAATATATATCAGCACAATCCTGAATTTTTAAAAACAGCTTCATATTGATACATCTACTCCTCGCTTAACATCATAGTCACGTTCTTGAAAAATGCAATTTTAAGCAAAATGATGTTAAGTGAATCCAATTACATCACAGTAGTTACCAGCTAGCAGGCAGAGGCCAAACAACATTATAACCTAACGTGGCGCAACTTTAAACAAGTATGTTCTCTAATAGATCAGTGATGCAATAACGAAACAACATTAACCAGGACGATGTTAAGGAGTACCTGTACCAGTATCTCCAGAATATGTATTAATGATGTAACAGGCCATGCTGGGCATTTACAAAATGCATAATAAGGGGGGGTGGGGTTTAGTAGCTGAGTAACAATCATTGCTTAGGTCCATCCTCATTCTTTAAATTAATTGCAAGGACAGAGTGCTGGAAACTGGCCTAAGACACATGCCTTTGATCTCAGCCAGCACTTGGAGCACAATCTATCTACTACTTAAGTCAGTGATAATCATTTCCTTGACTTCAATAGGAGCTCAATAGAGCCTTTAATTCCCACCCTGTCTTCCCCATGTCCTTTGTTTTTTTTCCAAGGGACTTGGATTACTCATCTAATTGAGCGCACTTTCTCCCACACAGACAACTAACAATTAAGAAGGATGACTGAATTTCAGTAAATAAATAGTATTCGACAACCTTCCAATACTTACAGACTTCCGGATGTCTTTTGAAGAAATATCAATCAGTCTTTTGTTCATGGACCACTCTTCATCTGATTCCATTATAGCTTTCTGTAAAAGTATTATATTTAAATGTAAAACAAGACCCCCAAAAGGAAAGCAGAAAAGTCTAACTTTTTATGTATTAAAGTGAAGTATATAGAATTCTATGCATTGCAACTACCAAACATTTCCCGTATAAGAAACTAACTTTATTTTCGGCACTTCTGCAATTTCCAGAACTGAACTAAAACATTTTACAGTAATTCTCTCAAGCTAATTTTTTTACTTTTCAAGTTTTATAACTGCAGTCTTAACTTTTGCTTGACACAAATTATGTTTAACAAGATTCCCAAATTAATAGAGAATAAAAAAAGTTCATACGTTCTGATCATTCTGCTCACAAAAAGCTACTTTTATGAATACATTAAGTTCTACTGGTCTTTTTTGTACATAAGAGAAAAAATCCAACTTTAGAAGCCTACTGGCATTCAAAGACTTATTATGCCATGTCTCTGCCCTCCTAATATGGAAACGGAACCTACTGTCACCAACCATTTAAATTTCAATCACTGCATGCTTGAATAATGGGCACTTCTGAAAGAAAATTAGTTATGTGCAAATAGCTCTGCACTAAACCCTGTAAGCTAGCCTCCTGTTGGACTAGCATACTCTGACATTTTCAAGTTTGATATTTAAATACTCCAATCAGGTAGAACATTTTGGATGGGGATGAAAGCAACCATATCTTCATGAGATTAGTTGTTACTCTTCACTGGAGACAAGCCAATATGTGATTTTATACCATATTAAAATATACACATTTGTGCACACATACATTTTAGATAAACTGCATGAAACAGGTTACAGATATGAAAACTAGCTAAAGAACCCAAATCACTAAGAGGCAAATCCTGATTCAATCCCTGCAGATAGAGAGGGTCCCATATGCAGTGTCCGCTTTGTAAGGTAAAATTGAGGAACTCAAATACACCACCCCTGTGAATGCTTATGGAATAGAGGGAAGTAGAGCACTGAAGCTACTGACATGCATATTTATTACACAGTGCTCTCACAGAGCTGAGGCACAGGTGAAACAGGAACTAATACTGCTTCAGCACTGAAGTATTAGTCATGGAGCAACTTTGCCAACATTCCACAATCTGACGTGGCACGGCAGAGCTCCTCAATTCACTTCCGCAGCCTGGGTACTAATGGAGGGTTTGGCCTTAAAATAATACATAGCTGCTACTTTTTTACATTATAAATTGCTACATGTTAAAATATTTTGCTGTTAATGTGCCTGCTGAGATGCGATACCATTCAGCTCAGAACCCAGGTCCTACAAGTCTCTATAGCTCTTCAAAAATTAAGCTTGTTGCTCTTTCAATAGGTGACTAGGGAGTCAGCTTCTAGGACTTTGCAGAGACACACAGACCGCTCTACTTCTGAAATGGAACTAACAGACCCACCAGTTTAACATCAACAAGCATGTCTCAGTCAGCAGAAAGGATGGTTTTCAACACCTGAAATCAGAACTGAATGGAATATGAAAAAGCCATGCAGCTGACTGAAGCCAAGGTACTTTTTAAATACCTTAAAGTAGATAGGAGCCATATCCCCCACTTCTTTTGGAAGAGGAATGCATTCATACACCATGTGGTAGCGTTTCTTTATGCTAATATTTGTCTCTAGGAAGACACAATCCAGTTCTTTCGCTTCAAACATCTTTACCAAAGCCTTTCTGAACACCTGGAGGAAGAAAAAAAAATGTAATCTGAACTGTTTAAAAGTTTTCACATATTTTAATTTATATGACATTCCTAACAACAATTTAGTATGCATCTATTATACTGAAGTCATTTACAAGTCCCACACTTTTCAAAAGTTTTATTTAAACAGTCACCCATTCTGTAAAGGTACATCAGATCTAAAATCTATCAACAGTTAACTCGGTAAATATGCTTTACAAGATATAAAATATGCTTCATTTCAATAAAATTAGATACCAATTTATGTTTTAAATTAGATCAGAGCTGAACACCAGAAAGTTGTGTGGCTCCAAAAATGACAGGTCTGACAGTAGGTCTGAAACTTCCATTTTCTGAAAAGTTAATGACATGGCTTTACTGACTCAGAAAATCATCTTACTTCTATTATTCCTCCCAATTACACAATTTATCAAGAAGTGACATTTTCATCAGGCACAATTGACCTTTATGGCAGATACTAATATTGCCTTAAAAAAAGCAAGTCTATAAATCTTATCTCCACTGTATTAGAAGTTAACCACATCTCTTACTGATCTGACTTGCATGTGTGCTTAAGAGTTTCCTTTTACTAAATGAAATCCTTCACACTTGATTAGAGTATTTCAGTTTTTATCTCTGTGAGTCACTAGTGGCTATTTGTAACTAACAGACAAGAGATACTGCTCTCAGATTAAGATGGAGGATTTGGGCCTAAATTTTAAAAAATGACTGGTTATTTTTTTTACTGGGGGGAGAGGGAGAAGAGAGAGAGAGAGATCGTGAAACAGTGTTAAAGCCCCCAGTAGTTGGAAGGCAGGTACTTAACCTTGTCTGAAAAAATTCAGGTTCCAAAGACATGGAGGCAAAATAACTCAGGTTTCTTTTGAAAATGTTGGCCCTTACATTCAGGGAGTCAAATAACTTACCTAACACCCCAAACTATATACATACTATTAAGCTAAAGACTCTGGCATCTATATGAGCCCACAGGTTATTAAATTATATAATCATAAATCCTTTGTATACAACTCTTTTTATTTTTCATTCTACTACACCAACTTCTAAAGTTTCTACTGTCTAGCTCTAGAGTAACTGGAAAATTGACACTAGCATAATGGACTCACCAGTACGAATGCTTATATAGCTTTATTACCAAGTGCATAAAGTAAAAAAAAAAAAGAAAGTACGCTTTTCAAAACAGGCCTGCTTCCAGAAGTGTGACCGAACTCAATCTTACAATGCTTACTGAAGTCCTCTAAACTCAGAATCTAAAAGCCTTGAGACCTTTACTAGGAACGCCCAATGCACTCTGTGGCAAAATTATCCCTCATGAAGGAACCACCACAGCAAACCAAAACACTGCAGTTTTGTAGCACAGCAGATAAGGCAATTAATTAAAACCATCTATGTTCTCTTCTCCATTTTTCTACTGGCCTGCTGGATTTTCCTAGGCAAGTTATTTCACAACTGTGCCTCATTTTCGTCATCTGTAAAATGTATATATATATATATATAATATCTCTTTGCAAAGTACTCTGAGGTATTTGCATGAAGCTATTAGAAACCAACAGCTTGTTAGTAGTGTCAGGGTATAGAAATCTACTTGCCCCATGAACTACTAGTATGTGAAAAACAAGAGCACTATGGTAGATAGTGCTGTAAAAGACCGCAACAACATTTATTTCCAAAAATTGGATGATCCATAAAAGGCCACCGTATTTCACTTCACACAGATTTAATTGCTTTGATTAATTACCATTTACTATATGTTATAAAACAATAGAATCATAGAAGGTTAGAGTTGGAAGGGACCTCAAAAGGTGACTGCGACCGCTGGGCTTCCACTCGCTGCCTTCTGGCGGCTCGGGTCTCTAGGCGGATGTTCCGCCCCTTCCAGGCTGGTTTGTCGTCGAGGTAGCTCTTTCCTCCCGCGTCACCAACTGCATTCTCTCCTGCCACGTCTTAGTGTGGCTCAGTGGGCGGGCTGGCTAGTGGGTCCCTCGATGACCCGGGTCAGGCCCGACGGTTGCTCACGGGGCTCCACCACCCCTACACCCCGGCCTCATGCCACCTTCGGTGGGCTGTCTAGTTGTTATCTTGCAGCCTTCCCTGCAGATCTCAACCACCGCTCTGCATTCTTAAGCATACGGCGGGAGGCTGAGCACACTCCTGTGGCGCCTCACTCCTGGCTCCTGTCCCGTGGAGAACCTTCCCCCACTATGACCCCTCCTGGGGCTACCCTATGACCCAAACACCAGGTGCCCTTATGGAACTCAGCCCCAGTTTGGGGTAATCCCACAACACCAAACAAAATCCAGTGCACCTCCACCAACCCTCCACCTATTCCTAGTCCCTGGACCCTTAAAGAGGAGGAAAGGGCCTCTACACTGTGTCGCCCTAGGGCTCGCGCCCATCCTTCGCTGACCCTCCTTGGTACTGGTGGCGACCCTGTCCCAATTATAACCCCCATCAGCCATCCCAGGCTTTTGCCTCCCAGTGTGACGTCCTCAGCACCCCACCGTCCCGGCACTCCATCTGGGTCTTGCTGCACTCTAGAGGCTGCCTCCAATCCTCTTTCCCTCAGCCAACCATTCACTCTGGTGTACGGCAGGGGTCTTTGATGGGGTGCTCCTCTCCCTGCCCAACTTTGCCTCCAGCCCGTCGGTCTCCTCGAGGTCCTCTCTTGGGGCCCCCTCTGCTCTCAGTGTCAGCTGCAGTTTTGCCTCTGGACCATCCTCCCCCTCTGCAGCAATGGCCACCATTTTTATTTTTGCTGACCGGCGTCTGATGCTGACATCACCGGCTGGCCGCAGCTGTACGTAGAGGTGGCTCACAAGCCGCGGGGGTTCCTCTCCCCGTGGGCTCCATCCCAAGCTGCAGGCGAGTGCCCCGTGTTACCTTGTCTCCTGGGACACTGATCTAGACCAATCCCCTGCTCAAAGCAGGGCTGTCCTCAATTAGATCATCCCAGCCAAGGCTTTGTCTAGCCAGGTCTTAAAAACCTCCAAGGACGGAGAGATTCCACTATGTCTCTGAGTAACTTGTTCCAGTGCTTTACCATCCACCTAATGAGAAAGTTGTTCCTGATATCCAGCCTAAACCTCCCTTCCTGCAACTTGTGACCAGTGCACCACTGAGAACAGTGTAGCTCCATCCTCTTTGTGCTTCAGCCTTCCTGATTTCATCTTTGCATGCCCAAGCAACTTTCTTCTACTCCTTCCAACATTGGCGATGCGTAGGGTGTGCATGTGCACCCCCTGAGCATGGCAGTGCACCCCCTGTGAAAAGCCTGCAGGTGATCCATGATCGACACCCCCTGACAGCACTGCGGCCACCTGCAGGAGCTCCCTGCTTGCCACCATGCTCCTGCCACTGCCCGCAGAAGCTCACTGTGCCCCCCCCTCAACCTCTGGAGGCACGTGGTGTTCATGCCTCCCAAGTTGTCTGTCCAAGCTTCCACTTCTTGTAAACTTCCTTTTTGTGTTTAAACTCACCAAAGAGTTCTCTACTAAGCCAAGCTGGTCACTTGTCACATTTGCTATTCTTCCTGCACATTGGGATGGTTTTGTTCCTATTCCCTTTGTAAGGTTTCTTTAAAATACCACCAGCTCTCCTGGACTCCCTTCCCCT
This sequence comes from Crocodylus siamensis, assembly GCF_052110815.1. Lineage (NCBI taxonomy): Eukaryota > Metazoa > Chordata > Crocodylia > Crocodylidae > Crocodylus > Crocodylus siamensis. The sequence goes on along the minus strand of NC_143395.1, from coordinate 390,115,240 downwards.
TTGGATTGGTCTCCCAGGGGATCCTGCCCATCACTTCCCTGAGAGAGGCAAAGTCCGCTCTTCTGAAGACCAGGGTCCATATTCTCCTGCTCTCCTTTCTTCCTTTTGTCAGGATCCTGAATTCACAGGCATACCTGTGATGCTATCCCTGTAATTAAACTTGATAGGGGGTCTCTAAAGAGGCCTGAGGCAATACCTGTGCCAGGGAAATTATGTGCTGGCCTTCTCCAGTGCTTTTATGACTCCTGATCATCATTAAGACAAGCAACAGGAACCACACCATTGGTGACATGGTTATAACACCACACCTCTCTTTCAAGACACTACAGCCTTCCTTACTCAGGACAGTAGCAACAACATTTGTTGTTCAATCCTGGTTGTACAACACCACCTTTGAACAGCACTCCCCTCCATCCCCTTTTTTTAAAAAATCCCTGCTCTTGAAAACACCAGTTTTAAGTCTTTTAGCTTCAATCACAGTTGCATGCCTTACTGTTTTTTTCACATGAAGGTTAAAAACTAAAATAAAATAAATTATATCTCACCCTTTCGTTGCCTTATGCTGTAATTACACGAATCCAAAATAATTTTGAATTTAAGATGATTCCCCAATAATTAGATTCCATGCATGGAAGATTAGATTCTATACATGGAAAATTGTAACAAATTTATAATTATTGGAGGACTCTCTAAAAATCATCCACCTCACTGCTACAAAGGGCTACGATAAACAAACAAGCACAGTGGCTGCAGAGCATGCAAAGATTTATAAATTTTCATTAAATTTAAATGATTTTATGTACATTTGACACGAGCACAAAACATAATGAAAAGCAACCCATTAAACTGAAATTCGTACAAAACAGCGCCTCCTGCATCACTCCAATTTGTGAGAGAAGCAATAGCTATACTACGTAGCCAAAATGTGTCTTGAACAGCAGTGTGAACACCAATAAAAGTAGGTATAAATACGTAAAACATAATAAAAGTGCTTTTTTTCCCCCTAACAGTTTGAGTTACTAGACCTGTATCAGGGAAATTAGCTAAGTTGTAAAGCCAGGGACTGATTCTACTTTTGTTACAGATAATGGCAATTTTTCCACTGAATTAAGTTCTTGTGCCTTCAGTCATCCTACACACCTCTCTATCACAATCTGCAATTAAGAATCCAGAGTCTGCAATGAAAGGTGGTCATACTGGTTGGGAGAAAGAAGGAATCATTGAATCATCTTTCAAGAGGAGCCTTTTTTCAAATACAGAGTTCTATACACATGTAGGTTCTGGTTGGAAACAGACACTTAAAACCATTCTTGTGAGATTTCTGTCCCTTTATTCATAATTTATAATGCAGCAGAAGGCAGGGCAGAAATTAACTCATTCAGAGAGGCATAAGTTTTTGCAGGCAAAAGCCCACTTCACCAGAATTATAGATTAAATGATATATTTAATATAGTTGAAGTGCTCCTGCCACCATTTTTCAGTGCAGTGATACACATCACACCCCAGGCACTTTAATTAGAGCAGCTCTCAGAGTCACTCTAATTAAAGCACCCCCTTCTCCCCCTTGGAGCACATGTATAAATGCACACTGTTACAAAATTGTAAAAGGAACGGACATTGGGGGAAGGGGGCAGAAAGGCAGGGTACAGACTATATTAAAACATGGCCCAACCAATTAAGAAAATTTGAGGAAAAAGAAATCTAGGAAGTCCTTTTTTTATTCCTCAACATCAATATGCGCAAGTGGATAAAACATAAGTTGTTTAAGGTTAGATGAAAGTTATGTTTATTAGATGTTTGATTAGTCATTCCTTACCAATTTTATTTCTTAGCATTTTACACTATTTGAAGGAGAAAAATTATTCCATAAACACTGGCATAAAGGGAACCACACTCCTTGTACAGCCAATATTAAAATGTCCCTAATATTTTCTTTCAGCCCGACTTTTTAGTCTTTTTCTATTCTCTTCTCAGGAATTTTCTCCTGAACATGAGAAATGTTTAAAGCTTTTCTCATTTCCAGTTCCCTAATCATTTAGGAAGTTTTTTATTTGGAGGGCTTTGTTTACTTGTTTTGTAAGTTTTCTAGAGCTAATGAACTTATTAGCTTTAGAGAATCTAACTTTTTTTAGGTGATTATCTTCACACTGCTTCAGTGTTTGTCCAGATACTGATTTGTGGACTTAAGAAAAACTCCTTCTTAGTTTCCTGTCTTTCGTTCCTAACTTGTCACTTCTCTGAAAACACTTGGGCTAGGGACAGACATTACACATAGACTGGTTTAAGTGATCAGAAATTGGTTTAACCCTGTAACAGAACAGACGTTCAGTGCACATAAACCAGTTTCAAAATGGCCAAAACCAGTTTGAGATAAACCTGGTTGAATATAGTACTAGACTTAACTGATTTGGCTCAAACCAGTTTATGCATTCTCTGTCTCAGACTCCTTGCTGGTTTAAGATAAACCAGACACCCCCAGCATCCCAGCATGCTCTCCGGGCTGGGCACGGCTCTGTTCTAGCCACAGGGGCTGCAGCAGTGGCCCCTGGAGCTGCCAGACCCCAGCTGCAGTGAAGGGGAAGGGAGGAGGAAGGAAGTAACCCATCTCCCTGTCCCCTTCACCTCAATGGGGCCATGCTAGGTAGGTTGTACCACAGGGTATGGAGGGGAGCTCTGTTCCATGCTGGAGGAGACTCTTCCCCCCCTGCCCTGGGCAGGGACTGGGACTCTCTGAGGCGCTGGATCTGGACTCTTCCTCCTCCTCCCCTGCCCCCCACCGCAGGTCTTGTGGGGGGGGGGGGGGCGCTTCATGGGTTGCTGCTTGGCCCCAGAGCAGGAGTTGGGGCAGGGGAAGGATCTGTTCCATGCTGAGGGAACACTTCCACCTCCCCCTTCTCCTGCCAGAGGGGCTCAGCTGGGCAGGGTTGGGGTAGAACGTGTAGGGACCCTCACACATTCCCCCCATGGCTGCAGACCCTGATGCCTGGCAGCAGCAGCACAGGGGCATGTCAGGGTGCTAGTGCCTGATGCAGGCACTGCTCTGGCCAGCACTGGGCGGGGAGAGGGAGCACAGCTTGCCTTAACCTACACACACACACACACACACACACCCCCTGGGGCTCTGCTCCCTATGCCTGTAGCTTCAGCTCTGAGGGCAGGGGAAGCCCCGCACTAGAGCCTGCTGTCTCCCCCACTGCAGGCTGCAGAGCACTCTGCCCAGAGTGGAGGGAGCTCTGCCCCTGCTTCCCCTCTGTGACAACTGAGCTGCAGGCAGGCAGAGTAGAGCTGCAGGGATACAGACAGCCCGAACTGCACTGGGGGCAAGAAGCACAGCCCTGCGCTGCCTGTCCAGCCACTTCTAATCCTGCAGCTCCATGCTGCCTGCCTGCAGCTGGGCTCTCAGAGGGGAAGCCCCAGGCTGGACTCTGCAGGGAAGCAGGAGTAGGGCTCCCTCCACTCAGGGCAGGGTGCTTTGCAGCCTGCGGTGGGGGAGACAGCAGGCTCCAGTGCGGGGCTTCCCCTACTGTCAGAGCTCGAACTACGGCATGGGGAACACAGCCCTGGGAGGGTTACAGCAAACTCTGCTCCCTCCTAGTGCCCTGGCATCCCTGCCTGTTGCTGCTACCAGGCACTGGGGATTGTAGCCATGGGGGGGAGTGTGTGATGGTCCCTACATCCCCCACCTTGCCCAGCTGAATTCTGGGCTCCCACTGCCCCTCTAGGAGGAGGAGAAGAGTCCCCCCAACATGGAACAGAGCTTCCCGCTGCCCCAGGGGGAGGAGTCAGGGGAGGGAACAGTCCCGCTCTGGGGCTGGGTAGCAGCCCATAGAGTACCCCCCCCCCCCCAGCAATAATGGAGAAGCAGGGGGAAGAGTCCCCTTCTGGGGCCAGCCCTACACCTGCATGTTCACAGCTGTGGAGGAGAGGGAGGAGGTGGAAGAGTTCCTCTCTGTGGTCCGGCAGCCCTGTGTGCTTGGATTGCTCCCAGCTGTCAGGGAGCCCTGGGGTGGGCCTGGCCACACACCCTCCCCACTTAGCTCAGCTTCCCTGTGGAAGGAAAGAGGGCTGCTCTAGTGCCCCCGGGCTTCTGGCCTGAGCTACTGCAGGCATGTGCCAAACAAACGTCTATCCACTTGGAAAAGAGTTCATTCTCTGAAGCTTAGACTAACCTGCAAAGACTGAATCAATTTAGGCTTAGGCTTTTTTAATGTCTCTCCCTAGCCATAAGCTTTTATTTCGCAATGACACTGAAGCTTCAAATGCATATTCAGTAACATTTAACAAATAGCTGTTAGTACAGTTGCTTTGTTGCACAGTATTTATAGCCACCTTTTAAAACTTACCTACTTCTTTTAAACCCCCTTCTAGTTGATAAGACTACATTTATCTTTTTTCAGAATATGCTGTAACTATTGCTTTCTTCTTCTCTTTTGCCACATTGATTTTCCTTTCAATTAGACAGATTTAACTTTTTAGAGCAGAGGTCAACATTTTGGAGCAGGTGGCCATTTTAATGAAGTCCAGTTCTGAGCATGGGCCACTTCCAAACCATTTCACAGTCACCACTGCTGTAATGACCACTCTCTCCCCCATTGCCACTGCCACTTCTCTGCTGCCTGCCTGCCACATCGATGAAAACCCCCACTGTAGCCTCCTTCTTCCAAAATGCCAGAGAAGACCCCAACTTCAGGAACTTGATTAAATTTCTTTGTGGGCTGGATCTGGCCCACAAACTGGACACTGCCAACAGCTATAAGGGATTTGCATCAGATTCAATAAGATTCAAAGACTTCTTTATTAGGAAGAGTATAATTTAATAAATATGCTGTTACTAATTAACATTAACTTTTTCATTTCTGTCTTCAAACTAATTTATCCTTTGTCAATATTCTTTTAAAAAATGCTATTACTTTTTTGTTCATACTCACCTGATTGGCAAGTTCATATTGGCAATTTGACATTCACTTCACTCTAATTTATCACAGATAATTACAAACCTAATTTGAATGTGCAATTGCTATGACTACATTAGGTAATTCTACATGTCAAAGATTAATTCCTTGCATTACTGACATTTCCTCCAGAACTTACTACTTTGCTACCAGGGGTATTCATATAATTCAGGTGAGGGCCAACATTTTTGGCAGGTAATGGTTAAAGTTCCACAGAATGGTCCCACATTCTCCAAGTGCCATTTTTAAATGCACCAAGAAATGGAGATGAAAGTTAAACTTCACAATTTTCTTCCCTACTCCCTCTCTCTCCTTTATCTACTTTCTTTACCATGTAGCAGGTTGAGAGCTTTGGCATCCACAGCTGTGAATTTACTGAAGGTGTCAGTTTAAAACCATCATTGGAAAGGGAAAATTTCATTTCTGTTTTGATTTTTTCTCTTTTTTAATTCAGCACACAACTGCTATGGTAGGGGTTCTTTAAATAATATGAATAAAAATAAGATGCAATATGGTCATTCCCATCACTTTCTTTTTAAACTTGTCTTTACTCCATAAACATAGCTTACTTTCCCTTTCATTCTAATCTGCTCCTACATTAATTTACCCTCTTCAATCCTTTAGTTTTTCTTGCATTTTACATGCTATCCATTTAATGAGAGAAAAACATGCTAAAGTTTTTCTCCCATGAGCTACTCAAGATTATTATCATGTGAATATTCCAGACCTCTTAATGACAATGACACAGGACAATTCTTATTCTTCTGGACTTGGTCTTGCAGCCTTGATGTCCTGAATGGATCTGTCATATCTCCTTTCCCTTCTCCCCTGCCCTTCTTTGTAGGGGTCTACATGAGGTCCCATAGTTTCTTGTTCTTACATCCTCTCTTTGGGTGATATCATCACCCAAGGTGTAAGTTCCTATCCTTATGCCAATGAATTACCAAATGGATTACTGTCCTATACAATCTCTATTTCAGCTTGCCTCTCTCTTACACAGCCCTGTATGTCCTGCCATCAGTTTACACTTAACAAGGCTAAATTTTAACTTCTATTCTTTCCTCCCATACTTCCTCTCCTCCAATCACCAAAACAGATTTGTTACATCAGCATGGTTTCCTCTCATTTGCCCTAATCAGAAAAATCAAATGTTGCTTTTCCTTCCACCATAATGTTTCTAAAAGCTGACCTTCTTTTCCTGTCCTCAATTGTCACCTATCTTGACTATCTGCACTTTGGCCTGGCCTCCCTGACATCCATCATCTTCCTCTTTGAATCTATTCCAATCATAGCTTCTAATTATCATCTTCCTTTTGACAGTTCTCACCATTCAACTTGAAATCCTGCACTGGGCTCTCTCCTTGTCAACTCATTACGCTCAAGCTTCTCATCCTGACCTTGTAAGGCATTTAACAACTCTGTCTTTTCCTGCTTTAGGTACTGTTATTGCACTGCTCCCAATTCTTCTCTCTGCCTTGAATACCCCTTTCTCAGCTGCCCTGAGATTTATCAGCATGCTCTGATGCTGCACCTTACTTGAAGATGACCTAACATCATTATACTCCTCCAGATACACACCAAGTCTCTTCTTCTGAAAACTTACTTTTTTATGTTGCCTTCAAGAAATCACCCATTGACCTCTATACTGAATTACCAACTGAAAAATCTTCAAATTAATCGTACAAGGTACAATGACTAAACAACATAACTGGCAATCTTTTTACTGTTAATCTTGTCCCATCTCCTTTGCTCCAGGTATGATTTATTACTTTTGCAATGACCTTTTTCAAATTAGATTTAACGTAACAGTATAAGTGTCATACTGGCTAGGGAAAGAATTTACACACAAACCAGTTTAAGTGACCAGAAACTGGTTTAAACCTGTAACACAACAGAAGTTCAGTGTACATTAACACATTTCAAAATGGCTGAAACTGGTTTAAGATAAACCTGGCTGAATGTAGTAACAGATTTAACTGATTTGGTCAAACTGGTTTATGAAACTTCTGTCCCAAATCCTTTCCTGGTTCAAGTTAAATCACAGTCCCCCAGCATCTAAGCATGATTTCCAACCCTGGGCTGGGCTGTGCTGTGTGCTTCTGAGAGCAGGGCTGGCCCCTGCCCTCTGCTCCTTAGCTGGAGCAGTGAGGGCTGACTGACAAGGGGGTGTGGGGCAAGCCCAGCTGAGGATTCAGCCCAGTGGGCAGGGAGGAAAGGACTGGGGCCAGGGAGGGGGGTTAAACACCCTTATCCCCTGTTCAAACTTACTGTTGGCTGCAACTGTGGACTACAATTCCAAGAGGCACTTGGAAGCAGGAAAAGAAAGTAATGAGCAAATGAGCAACCCTACAGAGTCCTGCTGATGTAATTCTGGACTGCAAATCCCAGAGACCTTGGGGGCAGCAGGAAGAGGAAGTGAACACACAGCCAGAAAACCATACTCTAGTGCCCCCTGGCATCTGGCCTGAGCCACCGCAGGCATGTGGCTGCATTACCTGAATCAAAGGTAATGCCTGTTCACTTATGTTTCAATTTAATCTCTGCAGTTGAGACTAACCTGCAAACACTGAATTGATTCAGTATCAGGCTTTTTGACTCTCTGTACCTCGCCACTGTGTCAGGCCAATGGTACATCTAGCTCAGTGGTGCTCAACCATTCTGTCCAGAAGGCCAGGTGGGCAGCTCCCGGTCCCTCTGGAGGCTGGATTCAGCCAATGGACACAATCTAGTCAGGATCAGTGCTGCAGAGCCCCATTCAAGCACATGGAGGAAAGAGGCTTGGCTTGGCCCCAACCTGCCTCTGTAGAGGAGAGGCCATGCTGGGCATTAACCCAGCCCATCAGAAGGAAGGGGGCCCCAACTTGGCCAACTGGAGAAAAGGGGGAGTGGCCAGACTCTGTGGGAATAGGGGGAGAATTTATGAAATGGTGATCTAGGTATGGGCTGGCTTTCTTTCTTATAAATCAATTACTCTCCCCAAGTTACAGCAAATAGCATATAAGACAGGTTTCATTTTGACATTCCTGAGCAGTTCTCTATGCCTATTTCACAGCAGATATAATGAAATAGTTCAGAGGTTATTTCATCAAGTCTCTTTCCACACTAAATCATGTTTGCCTTGATCTTTAGTTTTAAACAATTGCTGCTACCCATTGTGGACAAAGAACTTTGATTAGAAAAAGCAAGAAATACAGTCATCAAGAAATTATTTCTAGCAAGCACAGCCAGGATATTTGATATTTTCCTTTTTTGGCACTTTAGGCTATTAATGTCAGAGAGAAGAAATGACTACTTCAGCATATTGCCTTCTGAAGTCTTGATCTTTCCCACAAATCCTAGCCAGAAGCCCTTAAATCTTCTCCAGGCAGTTTTCAATCCTCAGGAATATAAAAATGTAACTGCAGAGCTGGATAACATTTTGAAGAAAGAAGATATCAGGAAATAGGGCTACAAGCAAAATCATAGGGAAAATATAATGATAAATAGATTGATTCTGAAATCCTTTTGTTAAAATATGAAAAATGGTGAACCACTGGGCCTTCTAAGCTCTTACAAGTTTCTTTATGAAGTTATTAGTGGGATGGTAACAGTCCAAAATATGCCTAAACTGCAGGGATTTAATATTCACTTAAATTATTTTATTCATAAACTTTAAAATAGCAACAAAAAATAATGTTCCCCCTTTGAGCTACTGAAATAAATTGTAGTTTTTGTACAGTCAGATTGATACAATTGAAAAACTCCTCAAAAGATCAAACAAACATGTCTATTAAAAAGATTGGTAAGTTGCTTTTATTGGTTAAAAAAACTCCAAAATTTTCCTCTCTAACCCATCCAGAGCCCTATAAACCATGCAGAACCTACAGAAGATGACATTCTAGCTCCCCTTATGTAAACCAAAAACTCATTCATTTCTTAATCCATCTTTTTTCTGAATTATACAGGCATTTTTAAAAAAAAAAAAAATCAATGTCTACTCTAGCCTTAGAAAACAGCAGTAGACACTAGAATCAGAAAAAAATAACAGGATTCTAATATTATAAAACTCTTAATCTGTCTTTCTGTCTGTACGTAACGCTTTATTTATGTTCTGATTGGTTATCTGTCAGCTAATCAGACAAACAGCCAATTAGGGTGCAAAGAAGCATTTAGACAGGTGGCAGAGCACCACCATGATGGCAGGGACATGGGATGGAGTCAGGGGCCCTGCTCCCTGCAGGTGGCAATGATGGGGCGGAGGGGCAGGCAAGGCCACCAGCGTGCCAATTGTTGTCCCCCCCCTTGGAGGTGACAGCAGTGGCAGTGAGGGGTGGAGCAGGGTCGGGATGCCATGGGGGGGGTGAAGCCACTGGTGCTGGCCTTGGCTTGCCCCTCTCCCCTTGCGTCGTTCCTGCCTGCAGGGCTGACACGAGGCAGTGGGGGGAGGAGAGGGCCCAACGTGGGGGCGGGAGGAGTGGGCACGCCATGGCAGCAGCAATGGTGGAATGGGCCTGGGGCCAATGTGGGAGGGAGCGAGCCTGAGCAGGGGGAGAAGTTGGCCCACTGCGGCAGTGGGGGGCAGAGGAACAACGGGCCCAGCCCAATGCAGCAGCAGCTGGGGGAGGGGAGGAACGAGCCTCCTCCTTCCCTTGGGCCCAGGCCCACTCCTCCCCACACCCGCATCGGCCCCAAGCCCACTTGTCCAATCCGCCCACCACCACTCGGTCGGCCCAGGCCTGCTACTCCCCTCCCTGCAGCAGCCTGGCTTTTTCCCACCCTGAGACCCAGTCCTTCCCCTCATTGGGCCCAGGCCCACTTTTCCCCTCAGGAAAGTGGCAGGGAGTGGGGGAACAGGTCCAGACCCCAAACATCAGGAGAGAAGTGGGGAGCGGGCCCAGATGGGGTGGGTAGCACGGGACTCCATCCCTACCCTCTCCCTCCCCCCGCGTCACCCCCATCATTCTTGATGGGCTATTAGCTAGTATTAATATAACATTAATACATGATATTCTCATTAAAAAACTAATTAACAAAATCTGAGAGTACAATTAAAAAATATGTATTTATATTGTATGGCCTATAATTATACACACAATGTGTCTATGTGCATCCTTAAGAAAATTAAGAACAACCACATATATAGAATGAGTTCAATCAATGATAAAGCAGCCCAAAGAAGCATACAGTAAAAAAATCCAAAATATGAGATGAAAAAGAAAGACAAAAGGGTCAGAATTAAGAAGCATACTTGATAAAACCTTATGCATAATTTTCAGAGTGCCTAAGTTCCCCAGACTTTCAACAGAACTTAATTACCTAAGTCACCTAGGCACTTCTAAAAACTCTCTCTCACACTGTCTTAAGGACTAGAGAATGAATGTTCCTGTAGTTACTGAGGACAGAACACGTTACACGGAGTCCCTGAAGTGAGAAATTTGTCCCGTAGCCAAAGTCAGATGAAACCCAGCCAGCCACAAAGCTCTAAAGACTTGTGGATTAAAAAAAGACAGTTATTTATAATAAGCACACCAATAGCCAAACTAAATTATAATAATGTGACTAGAACACAAGATAATTTCACAGATGTAAAAAAGCAGGGCTTTGCTAACCTGAATTTCTTCCCAGATGTCCTCATCTAGAAGAGTGGCTGCAGTGTGGTGTTGCAAAGGGGCTATCAGGCAGTGACCTTCAGTAAGCGACTGACAACTCGGGAGAGATAAGTATGCCTGGAGAGAGATAAATGTTCCTAAACAATCACACAAGTACTCATTCTTTTCAGTGTCAAAAATCCTTTCAAGATCAAGTTATGGAAAATAGGATTTTATTAACAATTTAATAAAAGAAGCTTTAATCTTCTGAAAAATTTAAAAGCAAAATACAAATATCTTAATATTAACTTATTTTATAAAATGTTGATAAAGGCAGCTTTCTTACAGTGTCTATATAAAACCTACAAGTCACTTGGTTGAAAAAAATTGTAATTCAGCCTCTTTGACTCCTGACAGACATTCATTTATATCAAACAAGGGGATCTAAGAAATTATAGACCTAATCCCTGCCTTGCCAAACACGCACTGAACACATGATTTTTGGGATTTGTGATAAAACTCCTTAGATCCTACTGCAAGTCTGCCAGCATGCAGAAAGTTCTAGATTAGAGGCCTATTTCCCAAACCTGGGCTCCCTATATTGAAAGTCATGCATGCATTGGAGAACGGCATTGCAAGGCGTAGCATGCACTAGGGAACATGTTCCCTGATGCTGGACTTCACAGTGCAAGGGACAGAGGGCAGCTGTGTCCTAGACCTGGAGACTGTCACAAGCATTTCCCACAAGGCTTTAAATGTCCCAGCATGCAGCAAGCCCAGGTTCTTGAGTCCCGATGCTGGCAAGTTTAAAGTTGTGCCATGTAGCCCAGCATCATGCTGCATGGAGTGGCTTCAGATATGTGGGGTGAAAAATTTTTCAGTGCTTTAATTTTTCTGCAGAAAATTTTCTGCCCCACACCTCTGCCTTTATGTGCTCCAAGGAGTTCAGAATCAGATTTGCCTCAATTTGATTCTGAAATGGAACTAATAAGCAGTGCAAGTTCTACAGATAGTGACAGTGAAACTGGAGGTGCCACAATAACCTCAGTGGAAGACAGTTAAACTCTGTTGAAGTAGATGAGCAGACAACCACAGCATATCATGCACAGTTCTTTGGGTGTGCTAAAGTTAGTGTGTCAACAGTTTTCAATGCCTTCGTTTTTTTCACCTTTAAATTTTTCCCTTAAATTGCACTCAGCATGGCCAACACATTCAAAGCATACATGCAGCTGCCTCTGTAAAGTACTTTGGTTATAAACTGAGTTTAGGCTCAACTTAAAATTTTACATTGAGTGGATTTGGGATGTATACAAATCTGGGGACTCAACCCCAAAGAAAAAGGAACAAATCTCTATACATTATCCATAACTGAACAGTCTGAATACATTTAATCTTGATTAAATCTGACCTCCATTGGAACCTTTTTTACATTTAACAGACAAACACTGTGATAATCTACTCTACCTTCTACACATGCACCCAGCATGCAGAGGATCTGAGTATATCTGCAGCAACGTAACCCCCTATTCCCTAACATTTCAGTTTGAGAACAAACCTAGTATTTCAGATTTTAAAAATCCATTGAAAAATCCATATATATTCTCTACTTTGTCAGAGAGACAGATTTTCTGACATTAAGGTTGTAAACATTTATCAGGTAAAAGATAAAAACAATGAAAACACCGTACAATAAAAGTTGTCAATTACATTCTCCAAAATATTCTAATTTCAGCATAAGACAGCCCTTGTGAAATTGCAGGCAGATTACTTTTATTTCAATGAAGTTAAATCAGCATGGTGATCAAAACAGAACCAATAATAAAAGTTACCTTTACCCTAAACTAAGGAGAAACTCACATTTCTCTATTATCAGTATGTTACAAGCGATTTTATTTTATATTATGATTCTATCTTAACAAAACACACTATAGAAACATCTTTTATTGTACAGTCCAAAGCCTTTCTTTTCATAAATACACTTCTCACCAAAATGTCCAATGTTATACCACATACTGGTAATGCTAAACAAAGTTGTATTTCATCACAGCTGCAATTTCACGCTAACTTGATTCAGTCTATGTCTTGTAGCTGAAAAATAATCTGACTAATTTTCTAAACAGCATTTAGGATTAATGTACATTATAGGTAGCCATTTCACTGAAAAAACTAAAGGATAAGTAATTATGAGCAAATTATGTTTACACCGAGTTTTAAAATTGCTGTGAAAGAGATTTTACTATGTACATGCAGAGAGAAAATGGGATTTAGAGACATAGCTCTAGTCATCTTCTCATGTCCTGTTACCATGGACTCAAACTTGAACAAAAACAGGCACTTACTTCACCTCTGGAGGAAATAATATATTATCAGAGTCCCCTGGCAGACATTACAGTTAAAATGGGATTAACCTGTTAATTATGTTTTAAATGGTAACCCAGCCATATATTTAGACAATAATAGCGCAACAAAACAAGAAACCAGACACAAAATTATTCCGCAGAATTAGAGGTATACCAATTCATTGGTCTAATATCGGATTGGTACTGACATAAAGAAAACTGCCTGTATCGGACGGGGCTGATAATTTGGCCGATAAATACCCATTCTGCACACAGCCTCTGTGTAGCACTCAGGCAGTGAGGAGCACAGCCGGCAGTCTGGAGAGCTCCCTTCAGCTGGTAAGTCTGGTGTGGTGGAAGGGAAGGGAAGGGAAGCAGAGTGGGGCAGGGTCAGATCAATGCCCCCCAAGGTGAGAGCCCCAGGGGGCGGGGGCAGGTACTGCCTGGGGGGGCGGGGGTCAAGAGCCATGGCTCATGGAGGGTGCCCCTGGCTCTTGCTGCTGCTTGCACCCCGGGAGGACATGGGGGGGGGCACTGTGCCCCCTGGATCTGTGCGGGGCGGGGCAGGCTGCAGCTGGGGCTGCATGGAGCTTTTCTCAGCAGGGGCTGGGCTCAGAGCAGGTGCCAGCAGCACTGGGAAGATGCTGCATCCACCCCAAATTTTGCTGCCCCTCTGTACTCAGCGCCACTGCCACCAACCGCCGGCACAGCCCCAGCTCTTCCCAGCGCATGGGTGGAGACAGGGCATTGAGCTAGGGCTCCACTGGGTGGCTGGTGGCAGCAGCACTGGGAGCAGAGCAGCAGTGAAATTTGGGATGGATGCAGCATCCTCCCAGCACCACTGGCACCCATTCTGAGCCCAGCCCCCCCACCCCCACCCCCCCATGCCCTTCCAGGCTGCAAGCAGCAGTAGGAGTGGACTCCCCCCACCATGAACCACAGCTCTGGCCTCCCCCCTCCACCCCACCTGGGCAGTGCCTGCCCCTGCCCCCTCCCTCTCCGCAAGGGGGGTGGAGAATTGATCTGCCCCTCACATGCCCCTTACACCACACCGGACTTACCAACTGAAGGCAGCTGTATTGGAAATTGGAGTATTATTGACTGATATGCCTCCTTAAATATCAGCTCTCACTATTGGCCCCCAACATCTCTATCAGTGCACTGCTGCACAAAATATATAACACTTTTGTGGCTGCCCTCCACTGCACCTTAAATTGAACATGTGGCAGCATCAGAGACTGTTGTACAGTCTCAGGGCTGGCACTGCCAATCAGCTGATCAGCTGTTTTTTCTGCACATAATAGAGTGGCAGCAACTCCCGGATGCAGCAGCTGTTCTTTTTGCACCCCTGTTTTCCCCCAAAGTTGGCAATCAGGGTTGCTGCCCTGGTCACCCTCCCATTATTCTTAGTTACAGTGCTGTAGTACACCAAAAAGACATCTAGATTCAGCTCACTGACAGCTTCTGCCTATGGAGCCCCTCTAGAACTGCTACTGCAAATTAAGTTGTTCTCATCCTCAGCAAAAATGCCAAAGAACTAGATGTAGCGATAATGCCACCAATCTTCCTTTAATGTTAATCTACACTTGGGCAAAAAAGTTTCCCCTCATAATCTCTCTCATCAAATTAGCTTCAAATCTTTTTTTTTTTTTTTTTTTTAAATACAGGTAGCTCTTATCATTCATGAGAACTTTTCAGTTTTCTGAATGCTCTCCACTCAGCCACGTTTCATCTTGTGAGACTACATGATGCTACTTAACAAGTTCTAATTGCTTTCTATTCTGTACCATCTTTTTAATTCTTACGTAGTCAAACTGAACCCAATTTGGTTTTCTGCACATTCATCTACCCTCTGTAATCTATGTGTTCACCTATGTCATCATCAGTCCTCTGTCCTTGATGTTGTTCCAGAGCCTCCAAGGTCATCTACACATTTCTAGTACTGAAGATTAATTTAATCATTCAGGAACAGATTCATATCTTTTCATCTTCCCTTAGAGGAAGTTTTCTCCTGTTTAACTGAAAGGGCCAGGGAAATAATATGCAAGTCAATAAATCATGCCAAAAAAGCAGTTTTCTTTTTAATCTCAGGAATTTTAGCACTAACTTGCCTTCCTTTATTTTTCTCTTTTTCATGGGAAATTTCTTTTTTCTTACCTTGCTACCAATTGCAACAATAAGATGCTTAGGAAGTTCAGTGCTGTCAAAGCAATATGGACACTTCTCCATACATGCAGCAAGCTGCTGATGTTCATAGATTGCTTTTCTTCTTTGTCTTGCCTCCTCTTCCCCACTACGCTCTCCCTTAGCTGCTTTGGAAACAAACATGTCATCCAGAGTGTAGTACTCTCTATCAGTTTTTTCACTAAGCTGCAAAAAGACAAGAAAAATGTATGTACAAATGGACAGAAGAATTTAGAACAGTCTCATATTCTTTACTTTGGGTGTGGACAAATGAATAAATTACAACATCTTAGAAAGAAGATGCAAGAGTTAGCATACATCAGCTACTCTACAGTACTGTTTCATATGTCTGCTCCTACCCCTTGCTAAGTGAAATGGGGGTAGCAAACCCCTGAATAAAATCGATGATAAAAGATAGTCTCTTACTACACACACACACACACCTATTTACATGCACATAATCTGATTCATTCTAAAAAAATTAAAAGCTTTTAAGTCATTAAGCCATAAACTGTAAAAATTAGTTAAATGACCAGGCTATAAAGAGAAAGCTGTCAAAGCATGGGATTTCCCACAGAGTGATGGCTGAAAGTCTGAAAGTCAGTAATATCCCACAGGATCTTTAACAGGTTTTAGTGCAGTTTCCATAGAAACTTAAATGGATGCCTCAATGTTTTTCAAATAACTTAGAGTGCAAATTCCAATAATTTACATGAATTAACCACATAATAGTTCTGATGGCAGTATGTACTACCTATTTTATATAACCAATTCTATTTAGTTGACAATATATTTACAACCTTAAGTAAAAATATTTTGCATCACCTTAAGAATTAACTTAGCTGCATATAAACCCTTTTTTCTCCTGTAAACAAAAGCTCTGTATACATCTGTTTGAATGTACACGTGATTTAAACCAAAAAAGTCTAGGATTTTGCCATTCATATATAACTTATTTCTTAAAATTATGCCTTAATCGTCTGTTATTCATGGAACCAGTCTATTTCTTCCTATTTTCCAGTGGGCCTTTCGTATCACATACGAATTCTCATTTTAAAAGTATAATTAGCTAACCTTGACTGTAAAGATTTATTTCAATATTACAATGTTTCTCACAAACCTGTTTACTTGTTTCCTTTTATTTTTTAAACTGGGAAGTACTATTAATATAAAAAGTGTTAATATCTCAGAATCTAAGGACTCTATATTAAAATATATATGATTTATCAAAACAGTTTTAAAGCTAGAAACCCTGTACCCCAAACCTTTAAAACTGAAAAACTGCCAGTTATCCAGAACTAGCTATGTAAAAATAATACAAAACAACTTATGTGTAGATGAAAAAAGAAAGGGAGAGGTAAGCTTTCTTAAAAAGGAAAATAAAAGTTGTCCTAACTAATCAAACAGATGATTTATTGGGTTGATGATCAAACATAATAAATACAGCAACTCCCTTGGTCAGTCTCTGATCCTCTATTTTAAAAAATGATGCTGTGACATGGCATCATGCTAATCTGCAATCCTTCTAGACTAAATTCAGGTTGTTTCTAGCTATGACCATAACCATCTGCAGTTTCACCTTTTTCTTCAGAAGCACAGCAGAATTTTGCATGTTCTTCATATAAGTATATTTCAAGAACCAAAGAAATCCAGCAAGTGCCTTACTATAGTAAGTACTATATATTGAAATACTGACTACTGTAGCTTTAATAATAGATCCGTGGTAATGGGAAGTATTTTGTAGTTACCCAGAGAGGTTGTGTAATCTTCATCCTTGGAGCTTTTCAAGACCTGGCTAGAAAGCTTTGGCTGGGAAGATCTAGTTGGGGATGGTCCTGCATTGAGCAGACAGTTGGACTAGATGACCTCCTGAGGTCCCTTCCAACCCTCATTTTCTATGACTTCTATTATCTTGGAGCTGTTGAATAAATGGTACTAGTCTAGACTGATCAACATGCTTGCTCATACTACAACTTAGTAACCTCACTAAAAATAAAAAGTCTTTATTCAGATGAAAGATGTAAACAGATGCAGCAGGTGTGGGGTCAGAGAATGTGCGAGAAGCAAGGGGTTTTTGTGTGTTTGTTTTGGTGTTATCTTTTCTCTCTCCTAGTTGGGAGAGGTGTTAGATGAATTTTGGGCATAAATGCCTTTTTTGTTGTATCCAAATGCTGTGTAACATTTCTCCCAACCATATCACTGGTCCTGTAAAAGAAAGCCTTGGTTCTAAACAGACCAAAACAGGATGGATTAAAAGGACACACTACCTCTTATTACAAAAAACATTAAGCAAACCTACCAAACACTTTGAGCATGGATTCTTTAACATCTGCATGACTAGAATTCAGGGGGAAATCATAAAGATTCAACAGGCTTATAAAGCTGTCACCGTGGACCGCTGATCTATTTACTTGAGCTGACTCTACTGCTTAATTCATTTCCTCTTTTCCTTGAAGACTAAATGTTCTTTGGAATGATTTTTGCCTGACATGTTCAAATCCAGCAACTTGTTAATCACAGTCATTGTAATTCTTGACCCAAACGGGAGCCAGGAAATTGAAATGAAGTCTCCTGAACACAGCAACATAGCATCCTCTCCAAAATGCCTGGGTGTGCTCCTGGATGTTCCAGGCCCTTATTTTATAGTCTAAGTAAGCAGCTATTTCAGGTGAAACTGAGTCATAAAAAGTACTGGTCTTTATTTTCCTTTTAGGTTCCCTTGAATACTAATCATATTTTTACTCTATATAGTCCAACAGCTCCTGAAGAGTATGTTAAGAAAGCACCTCTATTGCTAAATGGTTGGAGCTGAATTAGGGAATTCGAAACTCTTTAAAACTTTACTTCATTTAGTAGTTACACATTTGACTTTTTCCACATATTCCCCCATGTACTCCTCCCTACTTCTCAACATCCCCCCAACACACACATACACATTTCCAAAACAAAAATGAGCTCTGAAAATTTTAACTCTGTTCTTGCTGCATTTTATTACAGTTCTACAGACTTATATTAAAAAGGAAGAAGAATCTTGGGACTTGAAAATTATTATTATATTATTATTTTAGGAAAAGTTGTTTTTCCAAGTCAAAACATGGTTTCACCACTTTTGTCATGAACAGAAAAGGGCACAAAGGAAGCAAATTTTTCCAAGGGGAAAAAATATTATCTGATTCCCTATCTTCTATGCACTCATTTTCCATTACATTTTGCAAACAATAAAAGGAGCAAAGAGCTTACTTTTTCCATAAGAAAGACTGAATCTGGATTCTGCCTGCCTGAAACAAAAGCTGGAAATAAATTTCTATTTGGGCAGTAAAGCAACAAAGCCACAAGATTGCACACACAAGGGTCACAGGCCACGTGAAAGCAAGTTCAGCACTGTTCTCTTTAATTACTGCCTACAACTGACAGAAAATAGGGGAGTGGGAAAAAAGCGATCAAAGAGTAAACACAAAAGAATGTGAAAAATTAGGAGAAAACTTGGCTGGCTCTAGAAGGATAGTCTGTGTGTGATAAAGGAGAACTACTGGTTGTTAAAAAGTGCAACACCTTCAAGTTAAAAGAGATTTCCTCCAGAAGCTATTATGCTAGGGGCACTGTTGAATATTCTAGGTTATACTCCCAGCACATTATGGGTGATGGACAGGGAAGATGTAACACCGGTAGAATCAACCTTACAACCCTCAGGATTTCCTCATGCCACAGGAATTCTCAGCTGCTCACCTACCAGTTTTAAGGCTTCTTCAGTGTAAGTGTAAAAATACAGAAGACATCACGTGAAGCTAGAACAACTATTTGAAACGTGAATATTCCATTGAGCTGAAGAATTACCAAACCTTCTTACAACAGAGAACAATATGAACATTGTTTTCAAGCTTCTGCCAAGAAATGAGTCTTCCCTGCTCCATGCTATTATGTTGTTTCCACACTTCTTTGTTTGCTTGGGTTTCCTGATTTTTATTGCACCATAATTCAAATTTCATGTGTACTTCTTATTTTGCGATGAGCATGTTAAAGTATCATTGTGAAGCAATAAATGAAAAGAACCATAGCTACCTAAATCCTAGATTAAGATGAATTGAAGATGATCCCCCAAAAATCAGATTCAATACATGAAAAATTATAAATTTCTTACAATTTTCCATGTAAATCATCTAATTATTGGAGGGCCATCTTAAATTTGTCTTCCCCCTGCCCAGTGCTGTGGCAGGGAAAGCAACAGCTGGAGGGCAAGTGGTGGGGAGGCAAGTGGCAGCCTGACCCCAGACCCTTCCCTCCTGTACCTTATCCCCATGCCATTTGCTCCCCCTCACCAGTCACTTCCACGGCTCCCTCCCCCATACCTTGCCTCATCCCCTGTACCTTCACTGCTGAAGAACAACTAAATACCCTTTACAGAATTAAAACCAGAAATTATCTGGCCAAAGTGAAATCTTCCATAAACTTAAGGTTTATAGAACTCACCCTGTAAAAGCCAAGTGCACTCAACATTGAGTTCTTACCTAACTGGAAGTCATTTTGATAAACATTAGAACAGGCTACTCGGAGAGACTGAGATATCTCCATTCTTGGAAATGTTTATGTGCCGGTTACATGTTTGTCTAGGGTGGTTTAAACAGGGATGATTCTGCCTTGAGTATCAGACTGGACTAGATGACCTTCTGAGATGGCTTCCAATTCTACTTTTCTATTATTCTACATATTTAAAAATACCTTAAACAGACAAGGTTCTTCAGGTAAATCTGATATCTTTTATTAGACTAACTCAAATAGTCCTTAGACCAACACAGCTACAACCTACACCCAAGAAGCCTTAAAAACAGTTATTTGAATTAAAATCTAAAACAGTAATTCACTGCTGGGACAAGATTAAATTACAAAGCTCTAATTGAAAGCTATTACACAGACTGCTTTTGTTTCTGTAGATAGAATTAAAGTTTGCAGAAACAGGAATAAAACAAATTATGAAATACAAAGCTAAAAGCTAAGTGAATTAGGAATCAAGTTATCAATATACAGGGTTAAGATAAATTGATAGCTTTTTAACTCTAGCTCACTTATTCAAATCTACGCCAAGATAAAAATGCCTTCATCTGACAGCTGTTTAACAGGAATAAAACCATGAACCACCTACTCAATGTTAGAGGCAAGCCTCCCAAAATGGTAGAGGCATATTTTTGGAAAACTGTAAAACTATACAGATTCTGAAATACTCACATGCATTCCGTTCAAAGGCAAGTAAACTTTCACAAGTCTCTTGCGTCACCACTGATTTAAACAAAGACTGAACATTTTATCAACAGCTACCATAGGTAAAAATTAACACAGGCAATATACAGGAACTCAAAGCAAACAAACACTGAGATTGGACAGCAATAGAAGCAATAATTTCAGAAGTGAAATGGCTTCACAAGTTTGAAAGATTATTTCTATTACTGGGTAGCAAAATAAATGCCAGGAAAGGACAGGTGTTTCACTCTGTCAATTATTTTTAGCATATTGATTTTAATTACAAGTATTAGAGTTAAGCATTAACTTGTCTTGATTTCTCTCCCCAATACTATGAGTGCAGCAGGAACAATAAGTGCAGGAAGGACAAGTGCAAAGAGTCCACTGTGACAGGCCACCATATTCTAGAATCCTACCAGGAGATTTAAAGCTACTCTGCTCATGTATCCTGGCAGCCAGACCAGGTGAGTGTCAGAAGCTCCAGTACAGGAGACAGAAGCTTGTTATTTCCTAAGATTAGAGGTTCAAATGATCAATACAAAAGGCTTTTCAAGACAGTAATTTAGAAATAGTCACCTGAAAAGGAAGCTTAGGAAAATGCTCACATATACCATTTGAAGAACAGAAGAAAGAAAATCCCAAGGGGGGATGTTTAGAATCTAAAACAAGTAGTATGATGTGTGTAAAGACTGGAATGGGGACTCCAACTCTCCACACTGTCCTCAGTACAAACTATAGCACAATATAAACATAGCAAAGAGCTCAGGAAGACAACTATTGGCCCTTAATTCATAAAACAACATGGGTGGTTTGTTTTTTTTATATTGCTAGCATAAAAATGCAATTTTTACCCTTTCAAAATATTTACTGATTCCTGTCTCCCTTTCCCAGGAGATAAGGGACTAGGCAGGATAAAATCATTAATATTTTTAAAGGACTTTTCATATTGTAGGACCTTCCCTTCCAGACATCTAGTTCTTCCAGACAGACAGTCAATGTGACAACTAGAATATTATTCAGATCACCAGGCTTTCAGTGTTACACCTTAACCACCATCTTTCTTCAGCTATTTATTTTAATGAAGGCACAGTAGAACACTGAAATGTTTTTCCTTATCTTCAATGCTAGCTCCACCACCCTGAATTTCCAACTATCCACTAGAGTCTTTACAATGAAACTTTGGAGACCCTCCCCGCCCTTCACTGGACTAGACCAAGAAAAATGATACGCATTTGACGATAAATAAAAGCAATTAACGCATTATCATACCAGATAGACTCTGGAGAAAACATTCTAATAGTAACTGCATACAATATGGTATTTAATGGACTTCTGCCGTTTCAGCAAGAGTCTGAGCTAATAAATGAACACACCAAAGGAAAATTAAGATGAGTTTAAGCAAGTATATTGCTTAAAAAGAAGAAAATATCTAAAATTGATAATTACAGAATGCAAAGAAACCAGGCAGCTGGACATTTGTAGACTGTAAACAATGAAGAATCAGAATTTTCTTCTGAAACTAATAGGATCCTGACTATAACAATTGGATTTGTTTTAACAATGTGGATGTCAAATATACTTGGTCATTTTTTCCTTTTATTCCAAAAGGATTTCCATGGTACACCATGAAAATACCCTCTGATCTAATAAAGGAAATAGGCAGGGACTCTGGTGAGACTTGCTAAATTTAAAGCTTCATTATATTTTTTCAAGTAATCTGCAGGACTAGGGAAAGTGAATACAGAGCTAATCTGATACCAGACTACAAAAGGTACAGTGGAAATGAAAGCAAACTAAAAATAAGGTTCCATACTGAAACATGACAGCATCTCTACTACACTGTCTTATTTACTGTTTTAAATAGTATACTTAATGATTTTTTTTTAAATTTTAAAGCACTGTTCAAACACACTAATTAACAAAATGTCCTTAACCAGCGTTGTTAACATTTAAGAAAAATGAGCAAGTCAGCCAAAAATGATATCCAGTGCAGAAGTAAACCATCAGGCCAGTGTAACCAAATTAAACTGCTCCCCATATCTAGATGATGAGATGTGGGAAACACAAATAACAGTTCATTTAAAAAGTTATAATCTTAATTAAACTAAGTGTGTGTGTGGGGGGGGGGGGGGTTAAAAAAAACAAACCACCTGCCTGCACTACGGGAGACAAATACATGAGTAATTTGTTACAAGTTTCAATTCAGTAGAATCAGGAAGAAAAAAGGTTCTAACGTTATTCAGCAAGTTTACTTCCTGAAAGCGTTTTTACTCTTTTTTGTGACATAGAATCATAGAAAATAAGGGTTGGAAGGGACCTAAGGAGATTATCTAGTCCAACCCTTGCACAAAGCGGGATCATCCCCAACTAGATCATCCCACCCAAGGTGCTGTCTATCCAGGTCTTAAAAACCTCCAAGGATGGAGATTCCACCACCTCTCCAGGTAACTGGTTCTGGTACTTTGCTACCCCCCTCAAGAAAAGCTTTCCCAATATCTAATCTAAACTTCTCTTGCTCCAACTTGAGACCATTGCTCCTGCCACCACTGAAACCAGTCTAGCTCTGTCCTCTTTGGAACCACCATGCAGGTGACCAAAGGCTTCTATTAAATCCCCCCTCAGTCTTCTCCTCTCCAAAATAAATAAACCAGTTCCCTGAGCCTCTCATCAGAAGTCACGTACCCCAGGCCCTTAACCATTTGTCATGCCCTCTGCTGGACTCTCTCCAACTTGTCTGCACCCTTTCTGTAGTGGGGGCCCAAAACTGAACACAGTACTCCAGATGTGGCCTCACCAGTGCTAACTAAAGAGGAAGAATCACCTCCTTCAATTTGCTGGCAATGCTCCTATTAATGCAGCCCAGTATGCTGTTAGCCTTCTTCACAATAAAGGCACACTGTTGGCTCATATTCAGCTTATTGTCCACTGTAATCCCTAGGTCTTTTTCTGCAGACCTGCTGCTTAACCAGTCAGTCCCCAGCCTGTACCGGTGTCCAGCCTAAGTGCAGGAGTTTGCACTTGTCCTTAATTGAATCTCACGGAATTTCTTTTGGTCCAATCCTCCAATCTGTCGAGGTCTCTCTGAACCCTAGCCCTACCCTTCACCATATCTACTACTTCCCCAAACATGGTGTCATCTGCAAACCTGATGCAGATTCCATCCCATCTTCCAGGATGTTGATGAAGATATTGAACAAAACCAGCCCTAGGACCAACCCCTGGGGCACTCCATGTGATACCAGCTGTCAACTAGACATAGATCCATTGATTCTAACCATTTGAGTCTGACAATCCAGCCAGTTTTCTATCCACCTTACAGTCCATTCATCCAACCTATACTTCCTCAGCCTGCCTGCAAGAATGTTGTAGGAGACCATATCAAAAGCCTTGCTGAAGGCAAGGTATATTACATCCACTTATCTCCCTGCATCCACAGAGTCAATGATCTCATCATAGAAGGTAAATCAGGTTGGTCAGGCATGACTTGCCCTTGGTGAATCCATGCTGACTGTTTCTAATCATCTTCTTATCCTCCAAATACTTAGAAATGGATTTCTTGAGGACCGGCTCCAGAGCCTTTACAAGAACTGATGGTAGACAGACTGGTCTGTAGTTCCTTGGATCATCCTTCTTCCCTTTCTTAAAGATGTCCCAAAGAAAAAGCATATTTTATGGTCCCAAACCAAGAATACTAAAAATCAGATGAACAGTAAGAAACAAAGGGAAGGGGGAACGGGAGGCGAGGACTCTTAAGTTATTCCTTACACTTTAATTGTAGGTTTTCTTTAAATTCCTAGAACTCTCTATGTCCATCTGTTCAATATTTTGCTTAGATAACATGGATATGGATGCTACAAAAAGCCCAAAATAAGTAGAACTTTTTTCTGCCTATAACAGACTTCCTCAGTGTAACTACTTGGAGTACCAAAACCTGAAGCTACTTTGAACATCTTCAAATTAAAAAAAAAATAACCCCCAAAATAGCAAAGATCAACAGGCACTTGACTGAATCATCCATTTTCATCTGAGATTTGAAATGAGATGCAGCAGTTGCAGGCAACAGGTTTGAATTAAGGATGGGTCACAATATCATTAGTTTGTCAACACAATATCAATTAGTTTGTTAGCTATAAACAGCAAGATGCTCCTCCCCCTGTCCCATTTCCTTCCACCACCTTCAAATGTTTCTCCTTGACATGAATCCAGAACAAGCCTTGAATTTGTGCCTCTGAATCTGCAGCAAGACATTAACAGTTCTGCCTTTGCACCCTGGAAATATTTCTTGACATTCAAGTGATGTATCCTTCTGTACAACAGAGTTAAAGTGAGAGAGGAAGACAGAAATGTTATCCAAAAATATAGTTGGATAAATCCTCTCTCGTGATTACAGAATATTCTACACATACTAATTAGCTAATTCTCTTCACAAAGTCACATTTTGGTTGCCTTCTGAAAACATAATGATGTTTACTTTGAAAGTCCTGAAGGACTACCACAACCTCATCATTGTACACTGTCAGTAACAGTAGAAGCTTCCTAGTCTAGTTTCTTAAACAATTTCCTCACAGATACTGTCACCTTGTGTCAGCCCTCAGATGAACTTTAGCAACGTAACTACTACCAAGGCAAATCCAGTAATACTCTTCTGCAGTCACAGAAGTTAGACCTTTCATAAATCTCCCCTTCAGGAAAAGATGGGAGTTTTTCTAAACCTTTTTTTCTTTAAAAGATAAAAATACAGGAAGTGATGGCTTTCCCCTTGCAGGTGGGCAGAGTTCCAGCCTGCAAGAGGCTGGGGGAGTGGGAGTGGGAGGTGGGCGATCAGCAAGGGGCACCATGTGCTGGGGCTGGGGTTGCTGCCTAGGCCCTGTGGTGCTTGGGGCCCAGGGCCAGATTGCGCGGCTGCAGAGCCCGGGCAGAGACCAGGACGGAGCTGTGGGCAGCTCATCCAGAGGGCAGGGGGGCTGATTCCTTGCCGCTGCATGCACTCCTAGGGGGACACAGAGGGGGCACATGCCCCCCAGATCTGTGCACAGCTGCAGGCTGCCCACTGCGAGCTTGGGCTCTCTGCTCTGCCCACTCCCCAGGGCCTCCACAGCCGAGCGGGCAGGACTCATCACAGCAGGGCAGACCGGGGCATAGCCCTGGCACTTGGGGGCCCCCTCTGGCAGGACTGGGGGGGGGGCAGGGGACTGCAGGTGGGAAGAGAAGGCACCAGCAGGGCTCAGGGGGCTGTGGTTGGGGAGTGAGGGGCATCAGCAGGGCTGGAGGGGTCAGGAGTGAGGGGCAATGGCATGGGTAGGGCAGCAGCATATCAGAGCTGCTCAGCACCACAAAGGGTGGGGTGCAGCTCAGACAGCCACAGCTAGACCCACATCCCAGTGAGTAAAGGGGGCAGGGGGAGGTCTGATTTTCTATGATAAAAGCAAATGCCAAAATTTATAGCTATTTAGAAAATATTTTATTATAGTGATTGAGGCACTGGTAGGATTCCAAACTGCTTTAAAATTGTAAATATACCAATAAAATATTGTGTTCAAGTGTACCTATCTATATAGTGGTGTTTTATTTTAATCTGGGAAAAATGCAGATTTGGGGGGTTTTAATCAGAGAAGTTGCTATTTTATCAGAGAATTTGCAATTTTTAAACACAGGAAACTAGCATCCCTGATCATGACTGTCATGTTACAGCTGTTTCATGGAACTGAGAGCTGTAAGAGATCAGGAAAGAGACGGCAGGCAATCATACATTAAATATTTAATTTAGGATGTCTCAAAAAGCAAAATAATTGGACTGTCAACAGTCCATGTAACAGATTCAGACATCAATGAAGATCGTTACACCCATCTAAAAACTTAGCGGTACAACATAAAAGGGTTCCTTCCTGCATCCTGGCCTGACATGAGATCTAACCTAAACTAGCTTGCCTAGAGCCAGGGAACCATTTTTAGTCTATTGTCTTTTCTTATTCACCACCCTACTCCTGCCCCTTATTGGTTTCAGCTCATCTGTCTCCTCCCCACTCTTCCTCCACGGAGCTCTTATATTGTACCTCTATCCACAATATTTCCTTGCCTTCTGATAGTTTGTCCACTGCTCATGCACATACATGGTGACAAATGACACACTAGAATTCTTCAAGGTTTCCCTCAGACCATGACTCCTTCAAAAATCACTACCTCCAAGCACACTTGCAAGTCTATGAATGGACAAACTCTCAATCCAACAAATATTGGATGCATATCAGTGCTGGATGTGTTGGAACCTTCAATGTGTTCCATAATCATTTGTACCTTTGTTGTTAATAATACTAAATGTGACATCAGCAGGTCAAAATGCTCTCCACCCCAGGGTGTTGAGGGAATTGGCAGGGGTTATCATAGGGCCCCTGGCACAGCTTTACAAGCACTCATGCTGCTCTGACCAGGTGCTGGACAACTGGAAGAGGGCCAATGTAGTCCCCATCTTTAAAAAAAGGAGGATCTGGGCAACTATAGGCCCATTAATCTTACTTTGATCCTGGGGAAGCTCTTTGAGAAGATTATCCAGGAGCACATCTGTGAAGGGCCAGCAGCAGGGATGATTTCATAGATTTCATAGACATTAGGGCTGGAAGGGACCTCAGGAGATCATCGAGTCCAGCCCCCTGCCCAAAGGGCAGGAAGTTAGCTGGGGTCATAGGATCCCAGCAAGATAAGCATCCAATTTACTCTTGAAGGTGTTCAATGTAGGTGCTTGAACCACCTCCGCTGGCAGACTGTTCCAGACCTTGGGGGCTCAGACAGTAAAGAAATTCTTCCTTACGTCCAGCCTGAAACGGTCTTGCAGGAGTTTGAGACCATTCAACCTCATCATCCCTTGGGGCGCTCTGGTGAACAAACGTTCCCCCAGACCCTGGTGGTCTGGACTTATAGGTGGCCATCAGATCACCCCTGAGCCTCCGCTTTTCCAGGCTAAAGAGTCCCATGTCTCTCAGCCTGTCATCGTAAGATCTGTTTTCCTGACCTCTGATCATGCGCGTGGCTCTCCTCTGGACTCTCTCAAGCTTCTCCACATCCTGATGCTCAGAGGTAACCAGCATGGCTTCATTAGGGGCAGGTCCTGTCAGACCAACTTGACTGCCTTCTACGATCAGGTCACAAAATCATTGGACGCAGGTGTCACAGTAGATGTAGTCTTTCTGGACTTCAGGAAGGCCTTTGACACGGTCTCCCACCCCATTCTCATTAAAAAGCTAGGCGACTGTGGCACTGATGCCTACACAGTCAGATGGATAGCAAATTGGCCGAGGGGCCGTACCCAGACAGTGGTGGTGGACAGGTCATATTTGACCTGGAGAGATGTGAGCAGTGGAGTCTCCCAGGGCTCAGTCCTTGGGCCCACAATGTTCAAATTCTTTATTAGTGACTTGGACGAGGGGGTGAAAAGCATCCTGTTTAAATTTGCGGACGACACCAAGATTTGGGGTGAGGTGGGCACGCTAGAAGGAAAGGACAGGATACAGCTGGACCTGGACAGGTTACAGGAGTAGGCAAATGAGAATAGGATGGGATTCAATACTGACAAGTGCAGGGTGCCTTAATTTAAAAATGCTACTGTTAAATTATCCCTGTCAAGCACTTGCCCAGCCTCTCTTGAAAGGCTCCAATGAAGGAGATTCGACAACTTCCCAGAGCAGTCTATGCCACCGCCTTATTGTTCTAAACAGTAATATAGCTTTTCCTGAGATCTAAGCTGCTTTGCTACAATTTGAACCCATTACTTCATTTTCTGTCCTCTTCTTCACAACAGCCTTACAAATATTGGAAAACTGCTATCATGTTCCCACTTAATCACCTTTTCTCTAAGCTAAACAAAGGTAGCTCTCAACCTTTCCTCATACAACTCAAGAATAAATTGGATGCTTATCTTGCTGGGATCCTATGACCCCAGCTGACTTCCTGCCCTTTGGGCAGGGGGCTGGACTCGATGATCTCCCAAGGTCCCTTCCAGCCCTGATGTCTATGAAATCTATGAAACTTGCCTTCTAACCCTTCATCCTTTGTGGCCTGCCTTAGGATTCTCTCCAACTTCTCCATATCCTCAAGATGTGGAACCCAGTACTGCACACAATGCTCCAGCTGACACCTACGCAGTACTAAGTTCAGTGATACTATTACCTTGTGTGTCTTACACCTAACACTTATTGATACAGCCCCCAACAATTATGCTTTTTTGCAGCTGATCACACCAATGACTTGTGACCAACCCCCCCAAATCCTTCTTAACTAACTGAACACCAGCGTTGCTATCTCCCATTCTGCATTCATGTATTTGGTTATTCTTCCATAGGTATAGGCACCTTACGTTTGTTTGTAGTGAACATGAGCCTGTTGTCTCTACCCCAATTCTCCAATTTTTCTAGATCCTCTTGAATTCTAATCCTATCTTCTGAATCACTAAGCAGTGCTGAAGCAGTGGAGAAAACAGTCCAACACAGAAGTAAGTTCTGCTATACATATTAGGAATTTAAATGTGTTGACAGAAGGGTGAAACTAAATTGAGCTGTGGACTGCACATAGTATCAGTTCCCCATACCACCCCAAATACTACTGGTTCCTAGTAATGTAAAGGTATATTTCTGCTAAGCCATGAAGTCCTATAATACCTTAAAGAATTGCTTAGGTCAGGAAAGAGACAATAATAGTGAAATATTTTTCCTCCAGTAAATCATTTTATAGGTTTATATAGGTTCTACTGGCAAATATAATGCCAACTTTTCCTTTCTCATCCTCAGTGGTATATACGCTGATGATATAAGTTTAGTTTTAAACTTTCGTGGTGGATATTAAGGTTCATCTGTCCCAAGACTGAGAAAAATTCAAGGTACTTAAATGTCCCTATCACTGGACTACCTGAATGCCTCACAAGTTTTAATCTATTTATCCTTATGCTACTTCACAGGATAGATATGAAACACAGAGGTTAAATGCCCCACCTACAATAGCAAGGCTGACCTGGGTCTCCTGAATCACATGGCCACTAACTGGGCTGTTCTTTCAATCTCGACTACAAGAGATATCAAAGCCCCGACTAAAGCTAAAAGAAAACAACTGCAGGAGATGTACTGAAGAGCTGTTCTTTTTCTTGCCTGGTTTTACTTTGAAAGAATACCAGATATTTTTCATTAAAGGCATCTGAAAAAAGTCTTTTGAGTTTCCTGCAGACCTAAAAGGAGCAAAAGCAAGCAACTTCTACATGCTTTGTTTTAAAAAAATACTAAGTCAATATTTTATTTTTTATAAAATATTGGCATGAACACATTCACTCCTTTACAAAAAGGTAAAAAAGACAACAGAGTATAAAAGCTGTTTTGAGCATGTCTTTCATATTTGTGGAAAATATTGTACCAACCAGGCTGCAACAATTGGGTTCATTTTGCAAGAGTAGCACTACCAATAAAAAAAGAGCATTATTCAGCTCTTATCTTGCATATCTTGCTTTGTAAAGGCATTGTTTTATTTTATAGATTAAAAAACAAGCAGAAAAAGATGAAGAGGTTAGTCCAAGCTAACAAAGGAGGTCAAAGACAGAGCCTGGAATAGAATCTAGTTTTCTGCCTTACTGCATTTGGAGGAAAAGATGCCATGGGACTTTTTTCATGCAGCCATTCATTACTAAACAGAGACAAACTAGCACATCCATAACTGAAAGATCAAATATTAATACTATGATTATTTAGAATTTTTTCTAAATTCCTAAAGGCTGTAGTGCATGCTACAGATCGATAAGAAGCAGATTTTTATATGTGAAAGTTAGTTAATTTCTGATTAAATCATCAAGATTGTCTAAAAGATCACACAATAAATGTGTCATATTTTTCAGGGTTTTTTTAGTGCAACTATCAGAATGCAGTTTTAAAATATAATGAAAATACCTTAAGTGGTATCATTCATTTTTATTATGGTACTGACAAAAAACCTGGGAATCTCTATTACACACATGTACACACAACCTACAAAGAATATGACAGTATGATACAGAGGTTTTATCAACACAAATTTAGAATAACTGAATTACCTGTAAAAGTCAAAACCACAAGTGGCTTTAAGCAAGTTATTTGAAACTAGTGGTATTGTACTCTGGGTGTGCTATATACCCTACACCAAGGAATTTTAGAGCGCTTTCAAATATTTTATTGGAAAGATTTTTCTATTCCTGTGTAAAGTCAGACTGTCTTAGTACCTTGAGTCCAACTTACTGTCAGAACATGGAGGAGAGGCCAAATACTAGAAACAAAAGTTACCTAAACTAGTTTTTCTAGTCATAAGTGTCACAATTTTAAAAACTGCCATCTCATAACTCACTGAAAAAGAGTTGAAAGAAGTCTTTTCCCCATGAATGACACATGCCCCCGGTGGCTAGGGGGACACGGCAGCAATGGGAACACGATGGCGGCAAGCAGAAGCTCCTGCAGACGCTGCTGGTGCTGTTGGTGAAGGGGGTGGAAGGAGGAGGGGGAAGGGGTGGCGAGTGCCGACCAGGGGGTGGCGACCTCCCACAGACACCGCCGACACCGTCAGTGGTTCCTTTTTGTAGAGTGTACACCGCCACGCTGCACCCACATGCACTCCCTATGCATCGCCCCTGCTTTTCTCCACCACTGGAAAGGAGGAACTCTGGCTTACTTAAAAAAAAAAAAAAAGGCTAATTTCAGGATGCTCATAAATTTGGAATTAGAAAGGAAAGTGCAGGTGAGACACCATTCAGGAGCCTATACTTTAATTTGTACCATGGAAGAAGAGTTGAGTTCAGCCAGGTACTTTTTAAAAATGGCTTATAAAAACATTCATTAATTCATAAAAGTTAAGTAAGCCGATACAAACTAAGGATTGCATTGAGATCTTATCAGTAACAGTAAGCATTGTTAAAAAAATTAATGGACCAAAAGTGATGTGTTTAAAATAAGGTCTAACTGGTGAGCTAACAAATATCACTCCCTTAAGTTCCTTAAAGAGATGTTTTGGGTGGGTAGAGGAATTACTACAGAATGACAAATGGCCTAAAAGGGGTGAATCTTCCATCATGGAAGTCAGCCTCAATATCTTTTGGAATGGGAACCAAAGTAGCACTGTAAGGCCTGAACCTGAGAGATACCCTGACCAAACCAGGAAGGGAGTGTTGGGTTCTGCTCCCTGCTCCCTGGCCTGTATCTTGCATTTTATCCAGTGAACATTTACTCTGAAATACAGTGACAGTTATGCAAGAAAGAATCAGAACCTCCTCATCTTTTTGCACATGCTCTCTCACTCCGGGCCACCATTCCAAAGAATCACAAAGTGAGGGCTAGAAGGGACCTCAGGAGGTAATTTCTAGTCCAACCCCCTGCTAAATGCAGGACCATTCCCAAGTATATCATCCCATCCAAGGCTGTCTAGCCTTGTTTAATGATAACCTGGCAATTGGAGTACTATCCTGAGAAGTGGGAGATGCGAGTTACTTTAAGGCAAGTAAATTAAAATATTCACATTTTATAGGCACCTGCACTAACACCCAGCTTTTTCTATAAAAGGTGGGTACCACCATCAGTTCTGTTTTTGAATGACAGTGGCCTTTTCACATGAAAGTGTTGTGTTGTGTTGAACTCAATGCAGTGACAGTCTGCTAGGCAGAGTCAAAGTCTATCATGGTGTACCATAGTGGCTGCCTCATGGGTTTAGGTGCAGGACAGCCAGTTTGTGAATCCCAGTCATACTTAGGCATCAAACAGACACTAAAACACTCAGAACTGCTAAGATGGTGTCCATTTTGGCTACAGACAAGCACATAGAAACATTTTTTGGTGAAATTTTGGTACCTACATCTTTCAGGAACCTAAGGATGACTGTAGACACGCAGGACACCTGTTCCAACCCACTGTAATCAGATTATCAGATTTAATCAGCTAATCAATGTGCTAATCAGAATGCTCCAGCAGCCTCGGCGTCTCATGTATTCAGTGTCCCATGTATCAAAAAGGCAGCAGGGGCATTTTAACTAAAGCTCATTTGAAGCACAAGATGCCGAATACATGAGATGCACTTTAACTAAAGTGGCTCTCAAGAGCTTCCTTCCCCCACGCCCTCCCATCTTGCATGTGTAAAAGTGTCCTAAGGTTTTAGAAGGGGGTTTTGTGGACTGTGCTTTTGACTTAAGCCCTCTTGCATACTTGAGATGGAATTTAGGTGGCTAAGTCCTATAGTGAGTCTGCACCTTTGCATTGGTTTCAGGGAAGAGAGAAAGATCTGCTTGGATAAACCATCACTTCTGCAATTACTTGATAATTAAAGAGGATCTCTTTTGAAAAGGAAAAAATTGCTGATGCGAGGATCGGCATAAAATTATAGTAAGAATATGCTGAGATATTGTCATCAGTGACATACAAGGTACAAAAAAGTCCTGCTCTACAACTCCATCAGAAATAAATCTTCACTAAGAAACCCGTAAAAACTTTCTTGAGTGGATAGGTGACAATGCAAAAGCATTTAATTCCTTTTCCTTGTTTTTATTTCACTCATCAAAAGAAAGGTCACCTATCAGATGACAACCCTAATTAGCACCAAGGACACAAAGCTAACACAGTTAGCCTGCATCAGGGAAAGAACAAGCTAAAGATTCTTTATAGAAGTTAAATGTTTGAGTCAGCAGGCTCCGATGGAATTCATCCTAGAGCACTCAAGGAATTTGCTGAAGTAACTGCAGAGTTATCAACAGGGATCCTGGTTTTCTCCGATTAAAAAAAATCCCCAATTTTCAAATTAAAAAAGTAACCCCAAATCCACATTTTTCCCCGATTATAATAAAACACCACTAATATATAGATGTATATATAGTGGTGTTTCATTAGATATCTATATATTAGTGGTGTTTCATTTTAATTAGGGAAAAATGTGGATTTGGGGTTACTTTTTTTAAACTGAAAGTTGGGGATTTTTATTTTTTTTAATCAGAGAAAACCAGGATCCCTGATATCAACTATTACCTAGGAGAACTCATGGAGGTCAGGTGAGATCCCAGAAAACTGGAAAAGAGCAACTACCTAGTACTCTTTTTTTTTTTAAGGGACTACACCAAGGAGCATTAAAAGGCTAGTCACTGACTTCAATACTTGGAAAGATCCTGGGACATATCAATTAATATGAAAAACCCTAAAGGATAATAAGGTAACCTGATTTCCTAGGAAAAGGCAATGGGACTTGTAAGACATTAGTAAGGCTTTTGCTGAAGTCTTCCAGCACATTCTCATAAAAATAAAATAGAGTCTAGATGAAAATACAGTAAGGTGGGTGTATAACTGGTTGGACTGCCATGCTCAAAGAGCAGTCAGCAGTGGTTGAATGTCAAAACAGGAGAAGCTATGAAGTGGCTTCCCCAAGGGTCTGGCTTTAAGCACAGTATGATTCAATTTCTTCAAAGATAAGTCACAAAATGGAACTGAATGTGTACTTAAAAATTATTTGTAGATGATAGCAAACAGGATGGGGTTACACACACTTTATAGGACCAAATTAGAATTCAAGAAAAGTTTTGATAAATTGGAAAACATATCTGAAACGAGGCAAAATTCAATAAGAAAAGTACTAGGGCTGTCAAACAATTAAAAATTTGATCACAGTTGTGCTATAAAAATGAGTTGCAATTCATTGTGATTTTAATTGCACAGGTAAAAATTCAAAATTACGTGCAGAAAAGCTCAAAATTATGCAGGTACTTTGTATGGTTCAGGGGTGGGTGAGGTGGGGAGTGTGTGGGGGGAATTTGTGAAGGTGTGGGGGGCTGTGGGTCTGTGTGGCGTTTGGAGCCCCAGGAGGGAGGTTGTTCACAGACGGGTCTGAAGCCCAGGGATGCCCAATACGACTAGGGTCTCCGCAGAGCTGCCCTGAGCCTGGGGTGCACCCCCTGCCCAAGTATGGCCCCAGCAGCAGTGGCCTCGCCTTACCCTTGCCCCAACAGCGACGGCCGCAGGCAGGCCAGGCTGGGGGCAGCTGCTCTGGTCCCAGCCCTGGTCCAGAGCCTGAACTTCCCCATTTACTTGCTCAGCAGGTCCCAGCTGGTCCCAACCAGCCCTGGGCTGAGGATGCCAGGCAGCCCCTCCACAGTCCAGCACTGCCTTTCCCAAAAACCCAGGTCTGCCAGCCCAGCTGCTTGGGGCCCTGGACAGGAGTTGTGGGTATGCCCCCCTCCGCCTTCCTGCTGCAG
Source organism: Crocodylus siamensis (assembly GCF_052110815.1). Classification (NCBI taxonomy): domain Eukaryota; kingdom Metazoa; phylum Chordata; order Crocodylia; family Crocodylidae; genus Crocodylus; species Crocodylus siamensis. The sequence goes on along the minus strand of NC_143395.1, from coordinate 390,080,748 downwards.
ATGCCCAAAGCCCGTGTCTTGCCAGGACCCACACAGAGCCACTGCGACAGGGCTGCCTGACACCCTCAGCCCCATTGTATGGGTTCAGGACTGTCTGGGAGTTCTGGCACAAGCTGCCTTGGAGCCCATGGGTCCCTGCACAGCCCCAGTCCAGGCCCCCTGGGAAAAGCAGCAATGACAGCCCAGCGGCCCCACAGAGGCAGCCACTGCTAGAAGGCAGGAGCGGGATTTCCATAGAACCACCTCCTGCAGGCCCTGGCCTTCACTGCACTGGAAGCCTGGCCCCAGCCCAGCACCACCAAAGCCTGGGCCACATCCAGTGCCACCGCTGTTGCTCTCCTCCCTGCACTGGAGGAGACACAGACTCCCACCAGGACCCAGCAGGTCCAACAGCTCTGTGTAAGTTCCATGGGGAGCCCAGGCAGTGCAGGGAACACAGTGGCAAGCTGCTGGGCACGGTTTGGGCTCCTGCAGCACTGGGCTGGAGTCAGTGCAGTGCCAGCCAGGGGCTGCGGGAGGTGATTCTGCAGGAATCCCACCCCCACCTGCTGCTGGCAGCGGCTACCTCTGCAGGGGCAAAGGCTGTGGGACCGCCAGACCAGGGATATGCACAGACCTGCAGGCCTGGAGGCAGCTCGTGCCAGAACTCCCAGGCAGTACCAACCCACACTGAGCCCAAGCCATGCCGTCTTCCCCAAACCCCTGGCACTGCTGGCCCTGCTAGTTGGGGCCCAGGGGATTGTGGGTGCATGGGTGCGACTCCAACCCCCTTCCTGCTGCAGCCACCCAGAGCCCACGGCCCAGGCTGGCCTATGGCTCCTCTGCACTGCCACCACTGCCCTGCGAGGTAGCCTGGAGGAAGCGGCGATGGCAGCAGGGCAGGACTCCAAAACTATGTGAGTGATTAACATGTTAAAAAAGTTAACATGTTAATCAGTTCTTGCATTAATTGCACATGTTAACAGTGATTAACTGACAGCCCTTAAAAGTACAAAGAACAACATGTAGGAAGAAACAATCATTTAAACATACAAATACAAAATGGGGAATTACTGAGTAGGCTGCAGTACTAAAAGATAGGGACCTGGAGGTTACAGTGGACCAAAAGCTAAATATGATAGCAACAATAAAGTATTATTCAGGCAATAGTTTAGGAGAAAACATTAACAGGAATATTGCATTCAAATAATGGGAATTGATTCTTCCATACTCTTCAGCACTGGTGAGACCCTGCATGGAGTACTGTGTCCAAGTAATGTCACACTTCAAAATTAATATGCAAGCAATTCAAAAATCTGGAGGACAGAAAAAAATAATGAAAGGATTAGAAAGTCTGAGAGCTGAAGAAAGGTTGGAAGAATTGGGATTATTTAGTCTCAATAAAAAATGACAATGGGAAGGAAAAGTGAGTGCTGATAAAATGAAGTGGGTTATTATAACAAAGATAACACAATGAAACCTACGGACTTAAACTGGAACCAAAGATTTTTATGTTAGATATTAGGAAGAATTCTGAGGATAGTTAATGACTGGAACAGACTACACAAATAAGCTGTAGAATCTCTGTCACTGGAAGTTCAAGTGCAAGTTCAACAAACAATTGCCTGGAATAATCCTGCCTTGAGCAGAGATTGAATTAGATGACCTCCCTGACCAAGTGAAGCAGACAGCTTGGGCCAAGGCTAGCCCACCCACCCTGCAAGCTGGGGTTTGCAAAGCATCTTGGGATGCTGGGGGACTTAGAGTTAACTGGAATCTGGAGGGGCTCTGGGATAGAAGTTCAATAAATTGATTTAACTTAAATCAAATAAGTCTGATACTACATCCATTTAGTTTTGACCATTTTGAAAACAGTTTATGTCCACTGAGCTTCTGCTGTGCTACAGATTTGAACTGGTATCCAATGACTTATACCAGTTTAAGTGTAATTTCTGTCCTTAACCACAAAGGCAAAAATAAATCCTGCTATGTGCATCTTTAATGTTATGTGCCACTTTCCCAATCTCCGGGAGAAATTAATCCTGAACCTTTGGTATTGCAGCCAAGCCCCCTACTGCTTGCTAAAAGCATTAATTACAATTTCTAACCCCAGGAACAGACCACTAAACGCTGTGGACCAGTTAAATCCATCTCCATCAGTATAGCCAACACATCAATCTAGCATATTGTTTTTGAAAGGCACTTAAGAATTGGACTTGGGCCTCCAATACTAGAGTTCTGGCTTTTCTTCAGGGCAGCTGTTTATTCGGTACCAACTTAACTTTAACTTTAGTTCTAGGTTCCTCTATTGTTTCAAGCAGAGAGACATTTGGCAAACTAACTACAAAACAAGAACAGCTTCAGGGGCTTGCTCAATAAAGATTACAAGTATTAACAACAGTTGGCAGGTAAAAGTCCAAGGACTCTGACTCTCTAGCACACCTTCCTATAAAGACAGGCTATTTTCATTAGGAAAAACTATGGCTAGAGCAGTGACTCTCAACCAGGGTGCCATGACATCTTTTTAAGGGTACTACAGGGTGCCAGGCAACATTACCACCATTAGGTGTCCAAACACCTACATACAGATCATAAGATGACCCTAGAGATTTAAGAGAAATCTGTAGTTCAAAAAAACATTCTGACCAGCTGTAGTCTTACTTAGTTCTTTGATACAGAACAATTGCCTTATTATTTTCCACATTAAAAAAAAAAAAAAGAAAGAAAAAACAAGTGAAAGTTAAGAGGTGGCATTTTCTGAGAGACACCTTAAGTCTTAAAATGTTAAGAACTACTGAGCAAACGAAACAGATGTCATTAGTTTTTGTCCGTTTAATACGGCATGCTGAAGCACAATATTGTGAAGGTCTGTTTACTGTGGGTGGAATATGCTGTTAACAAACTCTACTCTCACAAAAAATATTACCAAAGGGCAATTTTTAGTAGCTTAACTGAGGAAAACCCTAATGGCTCTAGAAAAAAACAACACAAAAGGCACTTTCCCCAAAAATGAAGACACCCCACCAGTCTAATTTCTGCCCTTTTCCAAAGCAGAAATTGCAAATTACTTCTCTTGATTTGCAATTTGATTTTCATAGAATGGGAAGTGATGAGCAGCCTTATTAAGAGCTGCCATCACATCTCCTATGCATTGAGGTATATTACATTTATTATGTAAGAGTTATAAATTAAACATTTTTCAAAGCATTAGCTTGGCAGCAAGGGATAATGTATTTTATACTAAGAACTATGCCTAAGAAATAATAATAGACACTCAAAAGCAGCAGTTCATCCTGATAAGATGAATGAAACTACTCAGCAGAGTTTAAGGGATGGCTTTTCTTCCTTCTTAGACAGAATATATCGTTTTCAGACTTTCAGCAATGTCCTCCCACTACTCTTCTGAAATACGACGGATTCATTTTGGTAAATATATTTTTCATTTTTCTCTTAAAGTACAAAAGAGAAATAATTCTTAAGTGTCAAGTTTGTGCACTATGGGGGTTCATAGACATAATCCCCCTCCCTCCCCCCCCCCAAAAAAAACCCCCCAACAAAAACCCAGAAAAGGCCACAGAGTCTGTATAGATTGGGCACTTCAGCAGGGCTTTTTGGTACTTCTGTCTAATAGCCGATTCAATTTTGGATAGTGCATAACCTCATCTTTAACAACCAACCAGGCTCCAATCAGGTTCTGTTTTGATCCAGTCAGTATGTACCACCATTTACATTACCTCAGTTGTTTTCTACAAAATATAATAAAACAGAAATCCACATGTTCCAAGACAGCTTAAGATGCGATTAATCTTTGCTTGGTAGCATAAGAAAAATAGAGCATGCAATGTGTGATCCAAACCCTGCTTAAATCAATATGAATCTTTCCACTTATTTCAATGGGTTTCAAAGCAGGCCCTTAATAGGAGAGAATTCAGCAGCAGTACAAAACAGAAGAAATGTAGTAAATTCAAACTGTAGTATATTACTTGTTAGAGAGCTGCATGCAAAAATGTTGACATGAAACATGCACTACTATTTTATGTAATGTCTCAGGAGGCATTATTATGTAAAGAAGAGAAATCTTGGGAGGGGAGGCCTGTTTGTGGACGGAAGAACAAGAGTACCGTGTTCTTTTGAAAATGGTATGAAAATCCATTTTGATTTTATTTGGGTTTTTCATTTTTATACTATAATTCTTCGTGCTGACAGCTTGTATTCTTTACATCTGGTTTTGTGGAGCCTGATGGAAAATACAGGACTGAAAATGACACCCTGAGTCACTGCATCTAGTCCTCAAATATCATAGGCCTTCATAAAATCTCTCTCTCATATATCTATCTTCATATAATTGCTCGCTCTCTCTCTTTCAAAGTGATCAAGAATTTTGGTGTGGGCTGCATTTTAATATACTATTATTTGCCATAGAAAAGTACAAATAAATAGTAGTAAAGATACTATGCTTTGCTTTATTTTTCATTTTATAGATATCCTGTGTTACTAAATGTTAATTTTCTAAAACTCAGATTACATATGGTATTTCAAATGTTAATAGAAAAAAGAATTAATTGCAAGCTATGGATTTTTTCTCTTCATAAAACTAAATCAAAATTATACCCCTAACTCTAAATGTGAGTTTGTACAAGACTGAAGGGTTTAAGTAAAGCAGCGACAGGAGCATAGGAAATTAAGGCTGGAGGGACCTCACAAGGTCCACAGTACTCCAGGTGAAGCCTCACCAGTGCCAAACACCTGAAAAAAGAATGTCCCTTGATTTGCAAGTGACACTCCTTTTAATATAACCCAGCATGCTGTTGCCTTTTTTTTAAAAAAAAGAGTATGCTATTAGCTCACATTTAGCTCAAGGTCCACTGCAACCCCCAGGTCCTCTGCACTACTTCAGATTAGCCAGTTATTCCCCAGTCCCCATTCATACATGCAGTTATTCTGTCCCAAGTTCAGAACTTTAAATTCAACAAGGACATGTCCTGTCTGATTGATTTTGGACCCTTTCTCCAGTTTATCCAGGTCATTCTAGATCTTAGGCCTACTCTTTCAAGTGTGTGCAGTTACACCCAGCTTGGAAATGTCTTTTTAGAAGGTATTTACTGCTTGCATAAGCACTCATACATGCTCACATGCATGCTCTTCATTAAGAGCAGGTATCTCTTCCTTTTGATAAAGCTAAGAGGAATGTATTTGCCATGGAGGGGACCATAGCAATCTTACCTGTCAAAAACTTGTATTAAAGTCTCATAAAAATTAATTGATTACTCACCTGTAAAATAAAACACATGAGTTAGAATCTGTGAAACTGGAACATAAATAAGGAATTAGGAATCTGATTTTAGTAATCTGGGTTAGCCTTTTGTTTTAAGTACTTAAAAAATTAAACTGCCAGTTGACAAAATGTATTAGCTGAGCAGGGAGCAAACTTTTTGGCAAGCGTTCTACAAATTACCTCTGCAAACTCCCTAAATCCACCACTCCTATCACCATTGCCCTGCCCAATTTACTCCTCTGCTTTCTGCTCCCAGTACTGGGATCCCTGCCTGACCTTCTGCTTTGCTTTTGGCTTCCTTCCTTGTGCTCCTTGCCTGATTTGCTGCTCTGCTTTCTGCTTCCTGCCCCATCTGCCACTGTGCTCCTGTCCCTTCTCTAATCTGCTATGTGCCATATATAAAGGCGGCCCATGGTACTTGAGGTACCACAGGCTGGCCATCCCTGCATTTAGCTGATGTTATTTCCCATTTAGCAATGCTCTTTCTAAAGAAAATACGTGAACAAATCAAAACACCAAAAAGTAAACAAGAAAAATGCTTGTGGTCAAATATCATGTGGTAAATATTAATTTCTTTAGACTGCACTTATTACTCTGTAAGTTTCAAAATAGTTTATTTGCTTACATTTAAGTAGTTATACTTTGTAAATGTTATGCAGCCATGCTTAAAGAGTTAGCAGCTTTAAGTGACCGATTCTGCTTTTGTACGGTCTGCAGAACCTCTTCCCCCCCACCCCCCCATTTAGTTAACTACAAACATAAACCGGCTCCTAGACCTTTAGCTTTCAAGTGTATGGTGGGAAAGCAGAATCGGAATGTTTGCCAGAAGCTCTGCAAAACAACTTAGATGAGAAGATTTGTAAACCTTACTGCTTTCTAATATCTGATAGTCCCTGGTCAGGGACTTCCTGACAGCTGGTCTATAGCACCAGGCAGCTTCCGACAGCTGTTATTGCTCTTTTGATTCTTCCAGCTGTTTACAAATCTTTCCCAAGTGCTGCTGGAAGGAGGGCTTTTGGCTTTTCTGGAATCTTGAAGAGGTACAGCAAGCTTCCAGATCAGTCTAACTCACCGCTTGGACCTCCAGCAATCTTGCAAAGGACAAACTGGAACTTTAGATAATATATTTAAATCCTCAAGGTGGAATGGACACACTTTTGACCACTAAGGACATGTTCATCATAATGTGCGCACACAGTGAATTTGTTCTGGTTTCAGAAATCCAAGATGTTGCCAGATGATAATTCAGGAGGATGCAACATATTATGCTACATTTCCATCTGGTCCACATATGTATAAAAGCATTTTCTTCTCTAGCACCAGTAGAATTATTTTTCAAGATAAAATTGGAATGTATCTCTGATAGCAGAGTGGCTGAAAACTCAGAGACTGTATCCTTCTTGACATTTTTAGTAAAAAAAAAAATGCTGTTTCAAGCTTAACAACAGTCATACACTCTCTGCCTTACCTTTGAAGCCATTCGCATGAATAACAGGTTTTGATCCTCTGCTGTTCTTGTCTTTTCATTTTTGACCAAGTCCTTCAGGCTCAGTTTATCATCATCCTGAAAGTACTTAACTCGTTCTTTATCTACATGAGTAGTGACCTGAAAAAAGAACATTTTAAAAATTAATACTAATCTGATAAAAAAAGACTGGGTGCAAAATCCTGGTCCCACTGACTTCAATAGGGCCAGGATTTCGCTAAGGAGTTTAAAAACACCTAAAGAAAGAAATACAAAAAATAATGGAAGGTGTAACAGTCCATGAGGATCAGATGCTCTGAAAAGAAGTTATTTCAGTCTTTGAATTCCCAGGACCCAAAGACCAACTTGTACCAGAAACAACCATTGTTGCAGCCACCAGTTAGAACTCACGCAACGTTGATGCCTCTGTTGTGTGATGCTACCACGGTTAGATAAAAGTTCTGTTCTAGTTCTCATTAGGGCTACAAGCATTACATTTCTACCAAAAGAACTGCCATTCTCCCAGTAGATACTACAAGTGTACAAACATGAACACAGTTTCTCCCAACCCAAAATTAGCTGTTCTGGGAGGAAAAAACCCAACTCCAACCCAGTAGAGGTCACTCCCAGAAGAGTTTCTCCTGGGGGAATGAACACTTGTGCACTTCCCCACATCTTAACTCCTCCTAGGGACTAGGAATCAAACCACACAGAAAGGTTCCTGTGCCTTCTAGAGACCAGGGTCACCCCAGTCTGAAGGTGTGGGAGGCAGCTTCTCCCAACCACATTCATTCCTCCTAATACACTGGGAGCAGAGGGGAGGAAAACCTTCCAGCTGCTCACCACCAGCTCCTTGCCAGGGAACAAGCAGACGGAACATGGTAAAGCCCACACCTGCTCCTCACACCAGGAACTCCAGTGCAGGGAGCAGGGAGAGAGTCTTGCAGTGCTTTGCACCACTGCTCTAGTCCTCCCTAGGAACAGAAGAACAGGAACAGATGCTGCTCCCTATGTTTTCCCCAAACTGGGATTACACTGGTCTCAGGAATTCATGACAAGCAAGCAAGGGGAGCAGTAGCAGTCTGAAAACCTGCATCGCTCCACCTCCTGAAATCATTTCCAACCTGTGATGCCAGCTTTGGCTATTTACAAGGGGCCTGAACTAAGCTGCAGAAGTGTTGCTAAGCAGAAGACCCAAATCCTGTTTCTGACTGATTCATGAACCTTTGCAGATGTGACATCTAGCTTGGTCAGCATAGTAAAGGAAGCCATCAAACACAATTAAACAAACCACATGGCCTGAAAGGAGATAAGGGAAGACAATACATAAAAAAATCCATGCATACTATGTTATAGCTTTATCTTAAAATATTAGTAGATGTGCACTGATATAATTGGTCACATACCAGATCAGCACCAACAAAAGGAAAACTAACATTATCGGCTATCACCTTTTTTGGCCAATGTGGCCAATAATGTCACCGATAAATGCCGCATGCATGCACACAGCCACATCCATGCATGCAGCCAGGAATGCAGCCCAGCAGCTTGGAAAGGAGAGTCCTGCTGGTAAGTCTGTGGAGGGGGCAGATCAAGGGTTCCACAGTGAGGGAGGGAGTGGGGCAAGGGCAGATATTCTCAGCCAGGGCCCCCTGGGGCCAGGACAGAGACATGAGTGATTCATCTAGGGGGCGTGGCTCCCTGCCGCTGCATGCACCCCTGGAGGAGGTATAGGGGGGGGCATGTATGCACCAGATTTATGCACAGGGTGGAGGCAGGCTGCCCACTGTGGACTGGGAGCCAAGGGCTGTGCCAGTTTCTTCCTGGGTGCTGGGAGTGGGGCAGCATCAATTGCATGGGACAGGTGGCAGTAGCAGGACTGCGAAGGGTGGCTATGGGGAATTTTGGGGTGGCTTTAGCCCAAGCCCAGAGCCTCTACCTAAAGCCACCCTTGCTCGGGGTACTCCACTCTGCTACCTTTACCTCAGGAGACCCACACTGGCTGCAGTGGAGGGCTCCCACAGAAAAGGCAGCAGAGCATAGTGCCCCAAACAGGGGCAGCACTGGAGGGGCGCTGGGGGGCTACAACCATCCCAAAATTCCCCATAGACCACCCCTTCCAGTGCCACCACCACCACCCACCCTACTCCCATCCCCAGCCCATCCCCCCACACCAGGAAGAGGCTGGTGCAGCTCCTGGCCCTGAAGTGGACAGCCTGCCTCTGTCCCACACAAATCTAGGGGGGCACATGCCCCCCATGCCTTCCCCAGGGGTCTGTGCAGCAGCAGGGAGCCACCCCCTCTCCCCACCTTCCTGTGCCCCCTGGTCTAGCTGCCCACAGCTGCACCCTGCATCCCACCCCAGCCCTGTGGTCCCATTCACCGCCTGCCCCTTCCGCACTCCCTCCCTCACCATGGGGCCCTCAAACTGCCCCCCCAAACCCCTTCCCTCCCCCATGCCCCTTCCCCTCCACAGACTTAGCTGCTCTCCAAGCTACCAGGCTGCATTCCTGTAAATCAGCTACTAGATTGGTATCAGCCAATACAATTGGTTAATAATCAGCTATCTGTATCGGCCAAGAAAATCTCTATCAGAGCACTCCTAAATATTAGCAGTAGTGATAGATATAACTAAATGTATTAGATGTTATTTTGCTATAGTAGATACATTTTGTTAAGATGCTTAGATAATTTGTAAAATAAATAAGTAAATAAATAAAATGGAAAGCCTTGTCAGAGAAGACCATAAACTAAGTTAAAAGAAAAGAAAAGAAGAAACAGGACAGCAATGAGCAATATTACACAATGGAGAAGGAAAGGAAAGGAGAAATCCTCCCTCTTCTACGCGTACCCTACACTGCACATAGAACAAATGAATCTGTGAAAGATCAAATCAGACAAGAAGTCGGCAAATATGAACCCTTACTTGAAATCATAAGAAGAAAGATTAAGTGATTTGGACATGTAACAAAAAGGCCCAGCACCTTTGCCAACGCCATCCTGCAAGTGCTGTGAACAGACAAAGAAAAGGAAGACCTAGGACAAGCTGGATCACCAACATCAAAGACAGTATGGGATTAAAACTGACTGACTGTACAAGGATCGCAAATGACCAGGTAAAAGAAACTTGGAAGAAAGTTATTGCTACATCAAAAGGTGCCCCAATGGCTGGTGCGGCCTTGGAACTGACTGACAGACTGATATCACCATGAAATGATCATTCCTTCCAAAAAAAACTGACATGAATATGTTTCTCTTATACAGGAAAAAGGAGGTGTGTGTTATATCTTTAAGTCATGCAACTATACAAACAGAACAAATAGCACTGGTAATAAGAATAGTTTTCACTGTGTTATTTAGTTTGGTGTAAAAAGGTGGTTCACTATTTCTCTTTGGTTACATGTTTTATAATAAGTATTCTCTACTTGGCTATGATATGTTACTACCACGACAAATACTACTAAATTGTTTTTAGATTTACGTTAAGCTGTTTCTATGTAAATACTAGCAGAAAATGCCAGCCTGAAAGTAAATATTGCCATTAATTAAGCAACCTTCCAGCATCTAGTTAATGTCATTGTACTGAAATTTACTTACCTTATTTTCTAATCTATCTACTTTGTAAGTTAATATTTATACCACCAATATTCCATCATAAAAGTACATTCATGAAATAGTCTACATTTCAATAAAGATATTAGATAAAAATATACCATCTGTCTTTTTCTCCTTCCTCCTTTTGGCTCCACTGGTTCTGCCAACGCGTTCACAGGCCATGCCCTTCCAGATTGATCTGTCCTGACAAGGACCACTTCATGATCTTCTTGCAAGCTTTCAGTCTGTTCAGTTTTAAAACAGGTTAAGATTTTTGGTAAAAAGGACAGGAAAAAAGGAAAAAAACAAAAACAGGAAAGAGCAAATAAATCATTTAAAGCCCTAAAACTTTAAAATGCAACAGGCATGTTACTTATTAACACTCACATAAAAAATGTAACAACACATTTTAACATAGTTGTTATATATTCTAATATTTCAAAATATATTTCAAAATATGAAGTCAAGGAAAATATAGTGCATTTAGTAGCAAATATAGTGCACTTAGCAGCAAATCCAGCATAAATAAAACCTATCCCAAAAATTTAACAATAGGCAGTCAGTCATTTGCTGAGAAAATGAAAACTATTTCTTAATACTTTAGGTGAAAAAACATACTGGAATGATCTAGTTCAGGGACAGGCAAAATATGGCCCACAGGCCAGTTTCAACCAGCCAGGCCATTCTATCCAGCTCGCAGGGCCACTAAACAATTTAGAAAATTCATATTTATCTGCCCCTGATTGCCTGTCAAAGATGATAGGAACCAGGGGCAATAGGACCCAGGGAGAGTCGGTGGAAAACTAAACAGCCGCAGCGGCAAATCTAGCCTGGACCCATCCCACCTCCAACCCCAGCTGGAAGCCTCTGCCTAGCAGGAGCTCCTGGAGGCTTCTGGCCTGGGGCTGTTCCTGCCTACCCACACTGAGGGAAATACAGATAAGTGGGGGAGAGAAGGACCATGGGGAATCATCCCAGGCCTCAGGGCCAGTCAGGCTGGCTCCTTTGGTCCTGGTGCTGCAGCTGGGAAATATGTGGTGCCAGCTGGCAGGCAGGCAGAGAGGAAGCAGGGAAATGGCTGCAGTAGGTGGGGGGAAGGGGTAGCAAGCAGGCATGCGGAGTGCAACAGAAGCCAGGCGGGAGCACAGGACCAGCGCCTGTGGGGCCCAGAGCTGGGTGGGGCTGCTAGGGGCTCTATGGAGCTGGCTGTACTGCTCAAGCAGGTAAAGGAGGAAGCCAGCCTGGCTCCATAGAGCCTCTGGCAGCCCAGGCCTCATGCTCCTGACACTCTGCTCTGGGCCCCATGCTCCTCCCCAGCTGTTGCTGCACTCCGCACACCTGCTCACTGCCTCCTCCCCCCCAGCCTGCTGCAGCCATTTCCCCGCTCCCTGCCCCCCCTATGCCCACCATGCAGTTCTCAGCTGCAGCGCCAGGACCACAGAAGCAGCTGGGATGTAATGCCAGAGCAGCCAGAAGGGGGGAGAGAGGGATGGGGAAGTGGCAGGAAAAGGGCAGCAGGGGCAGACAGGGGGCAAGTGGCAGCAAGTGCAAGCACAGGCCTGCACCAGTGCCCCAGGGCCAGAAGTGGCAGGAGCGCAGAACCCAGGCTTGCAGGAGGTCTGACAGGGGCTCTGCCTGCCGCA